>NC_138369.1:64583120-64623760 GCF_054177405.1 Leptonychotes weddellii
AAAAATAAAAAAAATAGTAAAAGAAAATTAAAAAAATTAACTTTGAAAGACTAAAGAATCATGGTAAAAAAGCCATGAATTCTATGTGCTGCATTCCTCCAGCGCTGGAGTTCTGCCGTTCTCATTGATCGGTAAACTTGGTCTTGGCTGGCTGTTCTTGCTGATCTTCTGGGGGAGGGGCCTGTTGCTGTGGTTCCCAAATGTCTTTGCCCGAGGCAGAATTGCCCTGCCCTTGCCAGTCCAGGCTAAGTAATCTGCTCAGGTTTGCTCTCGGGAGCTTTTGTTCCCTGCAAGCTTTCCATACAGCTTTGGAGAATGAGAGTGAGAATGGTGGCCTCCCAATCTCCGCCCCAGAGGAGCCGAGAACTCGGGGCCCCTCTCCTCAGTTTGCCCCCAGAGAAAAGCAGTCACTCACTCCCGTCTCCCTGGTCTCTGGCCGCACTCCATGGTCACCTGGCCTGTGACCGAGCATTTCTATTTCTGGCACCCGACCCCATGTGGAGTCTCCAAACCCAGCAGATCCCTGTGGTGTGCTCCTGCATCACTCCCCCCGGGGGAGAAAGGGAAGTCTCCCCTGATCTGCCGCTTGTTGGGTCCCTGCTGGAGGAGCAGTGGCCCGACTGTGCCACAGATCACGGTTTATGGCAACCCCGACCTGACAGCCTGCTCCTTGGCTCCATCTCTGCAGCCAGCTATCCTGCTCCGATCCCTGGGAGCTCTGCCACACACAGGCACCCCTGGTCTTTCTGTGACCCTGAGGGTCCTGAGACCACACTGTCCCAGTGAAGGATCCACCCCCGCTTAGCCACTGGAGCTAAGTCCCTCAGTGGAGCAGACTTCTGAAAGTTCCAATTTTGTGCTCCGCTGCTCTATCACTTGCCAGGAGCAGCCGACAGAAGCCCCCTCCCCCGCTGTCTATCCTCCCGAATATCACCTGGGATTCACTTCTCTGCACACACGTCCTACCTTCCAGAAAGTGATCGCTTTTCTTTTCAGAGAGTTGCTGCTCTTCTTTTTTTCGATCTCCTGTTGAGTTCGTAGGTGTTCAGAATGGTTTGATCCCTATCCAGCTGAATTCCTGGAACCAGACGAAATCCAGGTCTCCTACTCCTCTGCCATCTTCACTAATTCTTGCCCAGCATCTTCTTATATTATAATTTGGCTTAAATTATAGTCAGTATTTACAATATTATGACTGTGTAAAGATATAGTTTGCTATCAAGCCAAATAGTCTTTTCTTTCTTGTGCACTTCTTTTTTCTGGAGTTAATATTTATCACACTTTTTTTTGTTATTTAGTAGTCTATGTATGTATGGCAATGACTTTCCAAAGGCTCCAAGAGAAACCTGTCCCTTTTTTTCTAAACACTAAAGCACAGCAAATAATCTCTTCACTACATTTCTGTCCTGGCTACTTCCTCACCCCAGCTCCCCAGCCTCCAACTCCATCTGGACTGGTTGGTCTCTAGGCCAGTGTGTAGAGCTGCTGCCAAGAGGCTTCCTTTCATTCTTTTCTTATCTAAAATCCTATATTTCCTGGATCTCAAGTTTTCACTTTTCATTTTATTCTCATTTTACTGAGGCACATCCTCTAAGATTTTCCATAAGAACGATGAGTGGGAGATGCTTATAAGTCTGATTTACCTCAATTTTAAGCTAATGTATAATTGATGGTTTGGCTAGGTACAGAACTCTAGTTTAAAAATCATTTTTCCTTAGTTCTGAAGGCATTGTTCCATCTTCTAGCATCTAGTATTCAGGTTAAGAAATCTAGTGGTTCTCATTCCCATGTCCTTGTTTATGACCTATTTTTGCATCTTCCTTTCCCCTACAGAATTTTGAGATTTTTAGAATGATGGGTGTTGATATGAGTCTTTTTCATTCAGTTTGATGGACCCCTCAATCTGAGATGTGCTCTTTGGTTTTGAAAGTTTTCTTGTAATTTTTCTTGATAACTTTCTCCCCACTATAACCCCAGTTTTCTCTCTATAGCTGCTAATAGTGGAATGCCACATTCTTGGATTGATCCTCTAATGTTCTCATATGTTCTTTCCCATATTATACTTATTTGCTTATTTATTAATTCTTTGATTTATTTTAGCTTCTGCGAAGTTTCCTTAACTTTATCTTTAAATCCTTACATGGAATTTAAAATTTCTAATAGCACATTCTCAATTACCAAGAGATCTTTCCTATCTGCTGATTATGCCTTTTCACTGGTTATCAATACATTGTTTTCTTTTATCTCTCAGGTTATAATAGTTATTTGAAACCTTCTTCTACTACCCCCCAAATTATTTGGGGATACTTTTCCCCTGTTTTTTGGTGGATTTCCTTTTCATTTAGATATATTTCCCAAAATGTCTAAAGATTGTTGACTGTCCCATCATATTTAGGCACTGAAATGCTGATTGGGACTTGTACATGGGTAAGTTAGTTGAATAGTGAAGGGACTACACAATGCCATGTTTGCTGAAGGATCCTCGAATGTAAGTTTTCCAATTCACTTACTCCAGAGTAGAATCAGCCATCCTTCTGACCACCGGCATTTTGATGAGCAGTGTGAGGAAATTTATCTCCTGTTCTCAACCCTGCTCTGCTCTCCTACTCCTCTGTTTCATACTGTTCCTGAGGTGATCAATATTTAGTCCTCGAGGTTTCAAGTCCTCTAGAATATGTGCCTTTAGTGCCACATGGGCAGTTGTGGTGACTTGGCTGGTTGCTTGGTTGCATAGTAGAGAAAAACCGAAGTTTCTGGCCGCCCTGTGAAGAGACCTTTGAGCTATCTCTCATGTCAGCCCCATAATCAAGTTGTATCTTCCACACTCCCTGGTACCATTTGGAGCCAAGCTTGCTAGAGGTACTGGGCTAAATTACACACCACTTGTTGATATCATTGTCTGTAAACATTTGGATAATAATTTAAGCTATTCAGTTAAATCAGGTGCTTTTCAACTTGCCAAAATAATTGAAACTCCTCAGCTAAAGTTTTCTCTTCTCCCTCCGTGTCAATCAGTAGTGTGTTAATATCTTTACTGGCATTCTAATCTGGTTTGGGGAGATAGAAAATATAAATACCTGTGGTTAATGCCATGTAGTCACTTTTTCTTGTTTCCTAATAAATGCAATTGAAAACCAAAACTGTGCTATGAGTAACATAGGGCACAAAACACAGCTTTTTGTGAAGCTTTTTCATTCTTATTTCTAAAAACTCTATAAACTGGGTTTTTTTTACAAGATTTTATTTATTTATTTGATAGACAGCAAGAGAGGGAGCACAAGCAGGGGGAGTGGGAGAGGGAGAGGGAGAAGCAGGCTTCCCGCTGAGCAGGGAGCCCGTTGCGGGGCTCGATCCCAGGACCCTGGGATCATGACCTGAGCCGAAGGCAGATGACTGAGCCACCTAGGCATCCCAGGTTTTTTTTTTAAGATTTTATTTATTTATTTATTTATTTACTTGAGAGAGAGAGTGAGTGAGAGAGAGCACAAGCCAGGGGGAGAAGCAGAGGCAGAGGGAGAAGCAGGTTCCCCACTGAGCAGGGAGCCTGATGCGGGGCTCGATCCCAGGACCCTGGGAACATGACCCGAGCTGAAGGCAGATGCTTAATGACTGAGCCACCCAGGAGCCCCTATAAATTGGTTTTGACATCTCATTATTTGAATAGTTACTAGAATAGTCTAGTAACTGTTTTTCAATTTTTAAAATGAAATTTTAAAATGAATTGATTTGTTTTGGCTTTTATTTTCTTGCTAATTTTTAGTTTTATTAAAATACAGTCAGAGAATATGATTTATATGATTTCTGCTTTAGGAACTTACTGCAATTTTTCTCTGTTGTTCATGCATTGCTAAATTTTCTATTGTTCCATGGATATTTGAAATTGCTATGAATTTGCTTTTGTTGGATACATATGCATATTATATCTAAAATTAATTGTGTATTATGTTAATTGTGCTATTCATACTTATTATACCCTTACATTTCACCTTCTTCTGTCAAATTTTGAGAGAGGTAATTTGTTAACCTCCTATTATGCATGTAGTTTTATTAATTTGTCCCTAAAATTCTTTTTTTTTTTTTACTTGATGTGTTAGTAGGAGTTCAAAGGTTTATAACTGATCATTTTTCAATGTATTCAATGTATTTACCCCTTTACTAATATAAACCCCCTTTTTAATTAAATTATGTTACTTGAATTCTATTTAGTCTGTTTTTAATACTGTGCACCTAGTGTCTTTTGTTAGTATTTCAGAGTATGTTTCTGTTCCTTTTATTTTGAGCCTTTCTATATCATTTCATTTCTGGAGCATCTTATGTGAAAAACATATAGCTGGTTGATTTTGTTATCACTCCATAAATGAGGAAGTGACTGTGCTACAGTCAATTGGCCATAGAGGGAATTTAACCAGATGAACAGCATTATTGGATTTGCATATAAAGATGGTACCCTTTCTGGAAGTAGAGAAGAAAGTAGAAAGGGATATAATTGATGACAGGTAGAATTTGGACTCAAGTTTCCTGCTTAAGATTTTAGTGTTCTAATCCTATTTTAATGCTTATCTAAAAATGAAATGATATTATATAAATATCTACAGCTTCTAGAAGAAAAATGGTGGAAGTGGGATTCAAGAGATTTTTGTCTACCAGGTATGAGTATATTGTTCCTTTTTCAAAGATGTTTTAAATGTTTCAAAGATTATTTTCATGAAGTAATGACCACAGATTAGATTGCAAACTTCATAAAGAATCTGTCTTGTTCATCCTTAATATCCACAGTACTTTATGCATGGTAGATGTGCAAATTATGTTTCCAGCATATAACTGAATTTAATTTAGAAGAAAGTGACCTTGTTTTCAAGAATTATTTTTATGTCATTCATTCCACATTTCTTAAGACTCTCATGGCAAGTCCTTAAAGCTGAAATGGACTCCCATAATCAATGCATAAATTAACTTGGCCTTCTTGAAACAGCCTTAAAGTAAGTCAGCTGTTCTGAAAACCTACCTCAGGTAAAGGGTTAGAAGAAAACTGGGTTTATGTGTTCATTGGAAAGGCCCTTAGTCACGCTTCCTACCTCCACTTGAGAGCAACTCTACAGTTGTTAAAACAACCACAGTCACCTTATCCCCAACACTCCCTGTACATATATGGCCATGCTTCCTGTCCATAACCCTTGAAATTGCTTTCCAGTATCCCTAGCTCAGCACGCATAGTCTTTCATGGGTTAATGGAACAACTATTCATTTAACACTTATCACATTCCAGGCCCTGTTCTTGGTGCTGAAGATATAGCAATTAATAATGACTGTTCCTGTGCCTGGGCCACTGGTGAGATCTGAAGCTTAGCTGGAAAAATGTAGGTATATATGATATATGGTACAACATAGATGCCTTAAAAACATTGTGGTGAGTGAAAGAAGGCATTCAAAAAGGTCACATAGTTTATGATTCCATTTATATGAAATGCCCAGAATGGGCAAATCCACAGAAGCAGAAAGTAGATTAGTGGCTGCTGATTAGAGGATGGGTAATAGTTATGGGGTTTTGTATTAGTCACAGTTCTCCAGAGAAACAGAACCAATTAGGATGAATATATGTATTTATTATAAGAGATTTAGCATGAGGAATTAGCTCACATAATTATGAAGGCTGGAAAGTCCCAAGATTTTCAAGTTGAGTTGTTAACTGGAGCCCTAGGAGGGCTGATGGTATAGTTCCAGTCTGAAGGCTATCGGGATCAAGATCCAGGAAGAGCTGATGTTCAGTTTGGCTTCTTCAACTGATTAGAATGGGTTCACTCACATGAGAGAGAACAATCTGCTTTACTCAGTCTACCAATTTATCACATCCAAAACCACCCTCACAGAAACACCTAGAATAAATTTTGACCAACAATTTTGACCAAAAATTGGCACAGTTGGGGTACCTCTCTGTCTCAGTTGGTAGAGCATATGACTCTTAATCTTGGGGTCATGAGTTTTAGTCCCATGTTGGATGTAGAGATTATTTAAAAAAAATATTGTCCCAGTCAAATTAACACATAAAATTAACCATCACAAGTTTCTTTTGGCATAATGAAAATGTTCTAAAATTAGACAGTGGTGATGGTTACACAACTCTACTACCCACTAAATATATACTAAATACACTATATACTATACTAAATATATATACTAATATTCTAAAACCCACAGAATTGTGCACTTTAAAAGAGTAAATTGAATAATATGTAAATTAAATCTCATGAAAGTGATTTAAAAATAAACAAACATAATGCATACTCAAAACTTAAAAATAAATACAAGAATGGACAGTATCCTAAGAGTGATATGGGAGTTATGAGATGTTTATCTAGAAAGTTTATCTAGTACCTTTCTTCTCAAAGGGTGTTCCATGGACCAGCAGCTTGGGCATCACCTGGGAACTTATTAGAAAGGCAGAAGCCTCAGGCCCCACCTGCTGACTCAGAATCTGCATTTTAACAAAGTTTCCAGGTAATTCATATACCCACTGAAATAAGAAGCTCTGATTTAGTGGTCTTAAATTTTACTTATCATTTTATTTTGATCAGTGAGATAATTTCTTCATTAACATCCCATACTGAAGCTTGACATATGAACAAATGAAAATCGAGTATCTTTGGTGGCAGAGAGTCAAGGAACCCTCAGCCCACCTGCTTGTCCCCACCTGAGAGCAGCTCATAGATCCCTCTCCCTCAGGATTCCAATACAAGTGGGTCAGATTTCTCTCTCCTTCTCTCTCTCTCTCTCAAGTAAAGTTTATGATAAAAACTTGTAGGCACAATGATAAGACAATTAGTCCTCTCGTAATAGAAGGCAACAAAGATGAAGAAGAAGAAGAAGGAGGAGGAGGAGAAGGGAAAGAAAGAGAAAGAGAGAAAGAGGAAGAAAGAAAGAAAGAAGAAAGAAAGAAAGAAAGAAAGAAAGAAAGAAAGAAAGAAAGAAAGAAAGAAAAGAAAGAAAGAAAAAGAAGGAGAGAGAGAGAGAGAAGAGTCCCGACATAGGCATACTCTTCTGCTCCCCAGAGCCCATTTGCCTGCCCCAGATTTGCTGTCTTTTCCCACTGTGACCCAGGCTATCTATGCTACACTTCATCTGACAGTGTGGAGTTGGCCTGTCCCAGTGCACAATGCAAGAAAGAGACATTTCCCGGCACCTGTGTGTCTGTAGGTGCCTCCAGCCAAACCCCGCAGTTGAACCATTGGAAATGTGGCTGACCTTCTCTTAGGAGCTGACACCCTTCACTCATAGCATTCATTGGGCAATCAGATGGCATCCCAGTGACATTCTTCACAGCTTCTGGCAACAGCCTTTAATTCATCTGGTATTTAACCAGGGTGAAGCATCCTCTGGCTATAACATGTTTGTTGGTGTGAGCTGAGTCTGGCTCATCTTCCGCTTCCTCTAATTCAGGGTTTCACACCAACTTGTAGTCTGCAGGCAATGCAGCAACTACACAGAATGCTCTCCTTCCATCTTCTGTTTGTGCCATTGCATTTTTATTGTCCTTTTGTCAGCTCTTGGTCAACAGAGAATCACAGAGCTGGAACACAACATTTCACAGATAAGTAAAATAAGACTTAGAAGATCATGCAACTTGGAAATAGAGTCAGGATGTCATCAGAACCCAGTCTTTCTGGTTCCAGATGCATTTCTCCTGGACAAACATTGTCCTACTTTTAGAGTCCTCAGCTTATAACAGGTCAAAGTGTTAGCCAGCTGGTAACTAGTTTCAGGAATCACAGAAAATTCTCTAGCATCTTTTTAAAAAACATGGATTTTTAAATATACTCCAAAAGATATTTTTATCACTTTCCAAAATCTCCTTAGTGTGAGATCTCATGGAAGAAAATGATGATAAATATCTTCACATACAGATTTTGGAATCAAAGCAGGACCATTCAGGAGAAATCATGGGTGCCTGCATAAGAACTGTAATAGTTCTTCAGTGTCCACGTGTTTCTGGGTTTAGCCTTTTGAGTCATTTAGTGTTTGTCACTGGGAGGAAAGATACTCATCTATGACCAGGGACAAAGATCTACTTTTGGTGGAGTCAGTAGGAAACCTTCTGTGACTTGGACAGTCATGCTTAGAGTCTCAGATTCTACAGTTAGATTTTCTACCCTTCCGTCATGAAAGCTTTTGACTTTGGATATTTTATGATAGCAATAAAAGGGTGCTCTGCCTGAAGAGAAGACAAAAGCATCACAAACACTCAGAAGAGACTTCTCCAACCACAAATGAATAAATGATTATTTTGGGCTAATCTTCTATTCTAAATGATTTAGCGAAGAATACATCAATCCTGGTGTAGACCCTTAGGAAAAACCTGCACTGTCTCATAAATACTTGATCAGTATCTCTCTCCTTACCAAATTGTACACTCTATGAAGATGAAAGCTTAGTCTTACCCAAAGTCCCATTCCTCAAGTTCTGGCACAAGATACCCAATAAATAGTTGAGTGAATGATCTTTAGTGTATTTTCTGATATTGTGGAGATATTGGTTGGAATTATTGTTATTGTCATTTACAAGTAGCCCAAACACATTAACTTAAACAAAACCAGAAATATCTTCCCAGGCCTCAGGAACAAACTGAAACCAGAGGACCCTTCTCTCTCCACCTCTTTCCTACCTTGGTTTCTTCCAGGTCCTTCTTGTTCCTTGCTTACTTTTCTTTCCCACTACAAACCACCTTTCTCTATGTCTGAGTCCACAGGCAAGTTATACATGTCTTCATTCCAGTTACCAGGAAAACACAGAGATTTCATTTCCAATGTCAAATTTCTGAAGAGGGGATTTATAGGGCAACTAACCACTTGTGGCAAGAGAGTGGGATCCATTGTGGGTGTCGCTGCTTTGCCACAGTGTGGGGTGAGTCTGCCACAAGGCAGTTCCTGAAAAGAGATCCACTTCAGGTACTTTCTACTGATTTGCATTTCCTCTTGTGTGAACTGGTTCATTTTATTCATTTTTTTTCCATTTTCCCATTTTGGGGTCTTTTCCTTTTCCTACCAATATTTCGTATGACAAACATATTGGTCTTTCTGTTTTGTTTTCTGAAGATGTTTTTCCAGTTGGTATCAGTCACAATTCAGTTCAGAAAACAGAAATCCCTCTAGATATTTTAAATAGAAAGGGATTTAACACAGAGAATTAGATGCTTGTAAAATCCCTGCAAGTTCTATAGGGACAGCCTCTAGTCTGAGCCTCTCTGAATGACACCTGCAGGGTCACAGAACTGGCCCTTAAAGGATTCAGCCACATTTGCCACCACCAGGAAGAACACCCACTGCAGCTGACATCTAAGGGTCGGGAAGCCACCACCATTGCAATACAAATGTCTCCTGACAACCACAAAGGTGAGGATTAGACATGGGAATACTGTTCAAGAAGGCCTCACATCTCTACAGCCAGACCTAAAAACAAAACAAATAGCCAAATGAAGGCTCTGCCTCCACATCCTCATAGGAATGCATTAATGAGGGAATCTAATTTGAATCTACCTTCCCAGCTGCAAAGAAGCCTGGGAAAAGTCACTTTTAAAAAAATAAAGATTTATTTATTTGAGAGAGAAAGAGAAAGAAAGCATGTGCATGCGATCTGGGGCAGGGGCAGAGGGAGAAGGAGAGAAGCAGACTCCCCACTAAGCGGATATGGGGCTCGATCTCACGACCCTGAGATCATGACCTGAGTCGAAATCAAGGGTTGGAGGCTTAACCGACTGAGCCACCCAGGCAGCCCTGGGAAATGTCATTTTTACCTTCCAATCTCTGAAGTACAGTTCCTGGAAAGGAGATGGACAAGATCCTAAATGCCACTTGACTATGTCTACTGCATACATATAAACATACAATACTTTCTGAGAGATTTAAGTTTTATATAAATAAATTGGTCAGTCTTCTTCTTTGTAATATATTCTATTGCTTCAAAAACTTATAAAACCATCCCACTCCAGAGACGTTTAGTAAGTATTAAATTCTGGGTTCTTCTTATTTATACCGTCATTTGAACATAAGAGGAATGTGGAAGCACAAAAATGAAAATAATTGCTGGGGAATAGAAAGAATTTTTGCTCAAAATTGCATTCAACTGTATTGTTTTTACAATTAAAAAAAAAAACAAACCAGTGATCAGAAAGTAACAATATACAGACTGGTTGACATTTTACTTTGAGTGGCACTTTTGGCCATTGCAACCAACTATGGGCAAATCATGTCATAGAATAGGCATCAATTAAATCTCATGTGCAATTTTTAAACACATAGGTGAGAAGTTATTTTCAACTTTGTGCTGTTTACACAAGTCCAGCTTTGGTCTGTTCTCAAAAGATAGCTAATGATGCAGAATGCCACAGCATCAGGGAAAACAAGGCATGTCAGGTATCCTAATCATTAAGTGATATTCTCGATTTCATTTGAAGCTTAGTCAGAAATTACTCTTCTTTTCTCATGAGATTTTATTTTGAGGCTTTCCAAAATTTTTAATTCTTAAAAAAAAAAGTCAGGGGCGCCTGGGGGGCTCAGTTGTTAAGCGTCTGCCTTTGGCTCAGGTCATGATCTCAGGGTCCTAGGCTCGAGCCCTGCATCGGGCTCTCTGCTCAGCCGGAAGCCTGCTTCTCCCTCTCCCACTCCTCCTGCTTGTGTTCCTTCTCTCGCTGTGTCTCTCTCTGTCAAATAAATAAATAAAATCTTAAAAAAATAATAAAGTTAAAAAAAAAGTCAGATTCCACTAAACCTCTCAAAAATGCTTACCTTGTTTGGTAGTTAGAAGAAAACTCCCGCTCCACAGAGATTTGTTTTCATCACACCATATTGGCCATGGTCTGCCTCCTCCTTGAGGTGAGCCAGGGGGACTGGATGCCAACCTATGGAAAATGGTTTTCCAAAGCAGCATCTCTCTCTCCACACAAGTCCTGGGGCTGTAGCTGGTACTGTGGTCTTTGGAGTCCCCCAGCACTACAATTGGATGATTTTGTCAGTTGAGGGCTCATTCCAGCTGTTACTTCCTTGCGGAAACCAAACTTCTCCAATATCCCTTTTAGTAAAACTTTGTTGAGCCACTCTCTCCACCTTTATTGTAGACAATTATGTAAACTTAACCCTTTTGTGTGGTCAGCTGAAGAAAGAAAGTCATTGATAGTATATTCTAAATCAGTGTTTTTCCCAATCTTCACTATACATCAAAATAGCCTTCAGAGATTTATTTTAAAAAACAATATAAGTATACCCAGAGATTCATATTCAAAGGTCTGGGATGGCACCAAGGCATCAGCATTTTTAATCCCTCCAGGTGATTCTATTTTGTAGCCAGGGTTGAGAACCACAGCAAAAGAATGATGGTCCAGCTCCAGTGAGCACTTTGTCTTCATTTGCCCAAGATTTTCCTGGTTTTAATACAATAAGTCTCATGTCCCAGGAACCTTTCAGTCCCAAGGTAAACCAGGACAGCTGGTCACTTTAGACTGGAAAGCTCTCCTCTCAACCTCCCAAGAAAGCCTGAGTCACATATATGCACAGGCTCTATGTTTATGCAGTGGACACAACACTGGGTTTACAGACCAAAAGCCAAGGTTGCATGTAGCCCTTCTTCTGCCATTCCTTAGCTGTGAACTTGGTGGGAGTCATTTAACTCTTTAGAGATGAAAGTTTCCTCCTTGCTGCCCTACTGTGGGAATCCAAGAGTACACATGACAAAAGGGGAAACTGAGGTTCAAGGAGGATAAATGACAATGCTGGAGTCATTGAATTGAAATGTGCCTGATTGCCTTCCACTGCATCTGTCCTGGAGGAACTCAAGGAAGTATTCTCCTGCTAGGAAGGAATCAGCACCCCAGGCTAACAGCAAAGCAGTGAGCCACCCATCTTCCACACATTCTCTCCCAGTGTGTGCCTTTTATGGATATTTCTTTTTGATGTTTGTCTGGAACTAAGGTCATCTTTGTAAAATGTGTTTGGTGGAGATATCTTAATTTGTCCCAAGTTCTAGATCCTGGTAGTGGCTTTAGATTATCCCTGTGTAAGCTCTTAAAGGGGAGGCTCCAGCTCCCTCCCCACTCCCTGCCCCCAATTCTGTAGTGTGGGGGAATATGCATGTAGGCCACTCATTGAGAAAAGCTGTAGGAGAGCTTCATTGTTGATATTTTTCATGTTTTATGTTTCTGAAACAAAGATGGGCATTTTGAGCAATGTGTACATCTTGTATGGTGCTATATTCCTTTTCCCCAAACTACCCCTAAATTAATGGTGTATCATACACTGGATAGAGTTATTAATATCCAGCAAATCAAAATATTCCTTTTCATTCAACCAGCATCCCTGTGAAGTAGCTTTTGGAGGATGAAGAGCTGCCTTAAGCCATCATGTGGCCCTCCCAGGGCGGGAGCCCACGTCAGCTTCCTAAAGGCAACAGAGAGTGCATATATCCCTTCTTTAACCTGGCAACTTAACGTGCATGGATCTCATATTCTCAGAGAAAATGGAGCTGCAAGTCAAACAATATTTTGGAAGTCATTAGTTAGCTCAACTGTCGAACTTTTCCATCTCAAAATTTATCTAGGTGTTCCTCAAAGTTATAATAAACTTAAAATGTACTGTGTTCACATCTGTAGTAATTATCAACTTTCCACCCTTTGCCATCCCAGCAACAAAAACTTGATACCAGCACTTATGTGAAACAGGAGAATTGGGGCCCAGTAAATCTAAGAGGCATTCCCAGAGGAGTCCAGCAGTTGCCTGTTTGACATTCAGAATTGTTTGCCTTATACTCTCCTGACCATCCACTCTCACAAAATATAACCTTTGAATAAACTTACTTTAAAAAAGAAATATGTAAGGGCAACTGGTCTCTTGTTTAAGTGATGTTCTCATCACAGTTGGACTGAGCAACTTGGTAGGACCAACTTGCCTATCTGGAGTTGAAGGAAGAGAAATGAACAGATTTTTAAAATAATTATTCATAAGATGTCAACTCTCATAACATTGTTTCTTGATTATCTGCCGACCTGAGGGGCTCTTGCTCTGCTCTTGGAATAATGTGTGACATGCTGACATCCGGCTGGTCAATGGTAATGAGATATTTAGTGGGTGAGAGAAAAGGACCTGATAAGTAAGTCCAATTCGACTTCCCTTTGTCTGAGATCTTCTGGGATAATTCACACATTTCAAGGAGTGCATGGGGAAATGAACCGGAAGTGGAGAGTCTAAGATCCTAAATATTTATATTCTAGGTGATAGGGACAAAAGATAATTAATGCTCCAAGAAAAATGTAGGTTCTCTTGAGGGAATATTTAGGCATCAGGGAAGAAGTGAGGGATAAGAGAAAATGGCAGCCAGGCAAATTTCTAATTCCCCCCCTGCCAGTGCTTGAGCTGTGTGACTGTGGACAAGTCACTTAAAATCTGGGCCTGTTTTCCCATCTTAAAAATTACATAAAATGCCTTAGAGGACAATGGTGATCATGAAATGGAATAATCTACATAAAGTATAATGTGCATAAAAACATATTCAAAGTGATACTGAGTAGTGAGATTTAAATACTAGATGTTATTTATATTAAATGTTATTTTTCCATTTTTAACTCCTGGATTCCCAAATATGTTTTGTTAAATATCACATTTTATGTGGCATGTGTGTGGTTTTAAAGGCATATAAGAACACAGTATGATTATAAATTCTGATTTAGAGAAAGAGTCTGTGATTCTCAAAAGGTAACTACGTTATTTTATGTTTGACTTGAAATTGTCTTCTTGGTTAGTTTCAGAAGGGTTCAAGTCTTTTGCCACGTGGTAGCTAAGTGGCCCTGAGAAAAGCAACCCACGTGAGACAGGGTGTTTGCCATACCTGTAAAATGGGATAATTCTCCCCTTCCCATGTCATAGGGTTGCAGAAATGATCAAAAGAAGATACATACAAAGGTGTGAAGCACTATAGTACTGAGAAAGATCATAATTCTGAAGAGTCCCATGAGCTCCTGAATTATGTCTACACCTGTGAACTTAGGGAACCAGGTTTCATTGAATACACAAGCTCTAGAACCTCAGAGAGAGCTCCTGGAAACACTGGGGTGGAACCAAGGTTGCTAGACAGGGTTGAGCTTTCTTCTTCCATATTTTATGGGAGAATTACTCTGTTTTGGTCAGTATGCTGGGCTAAGCCTCAAATGGAGCCATTGTTCCTCCTTCCCTCTGCCCTAACACCACGACCACAGGTTATAATACAGGCCCCACGTCAGTTAGACTTGGGAATTTTCATAACGTAATGTCATCCTTACCTCATATCCCAGGATCCACTTTGGACAAAAGTTCGGAATTTCTAAATTCAAGGGCCACCAGAGAAGGTAACATTGAACTCACTACTCCCTTTGTCTCACCATTCAAAAACCAGTTCAGAAAATGGATTCTTGGTGCACTTGGCTGGCTCAGTCAGTAGAGCATGCAACTCTTGATCTCAGGGTCATGAGTTTGAGCCCCATGTTGGAGGTAGAGTTTACTTTAAAAAATTAATTAATTTATTTTAAAAAAAGAAAATGGATTTTTAAGGAAGATATCTAAAGGAACATGCTACCCTTTTGGGCTGTCTAAATCATGACTCTTAATCTTTTACTATGTGAGGATTCCTTCTTAGCCAAAAAAATTTATCAAGGCTTTTTCTAAATACCAACAATTTTATTTAGTGACTATTGACTGAGAGAATACATAGTGATCATCAAAAATGCTAACCACCACCATGACTTCAAAAGTACTATCATCAAAAGCATCTATCTATACCTGTAAAACAAACAAACAAGCAAACAAAAACAGCCATACAGATAATTGTGAGATCTATTTATTCAGCTGACAGGCAAGGCATGTAAAGAAACTCTCATGAGAGCTAATGGGGTCTCCATAGGGGCTGAGAATCCTGCTCCTAGTTCAAGAATGTGAAGGTTCCAAGGTCTCCTTAGCTTTGCCCCACTAGAAACACTTTCACTCTGCTGTAGTTGAATATGTTACCCTTAGGTTGAAGATTAACTCTTATGTTATCTAATGCCACTTAAACAGACAACTAATTTCTTTTAGAATTTAATGCTAATAAATGCTTCTACTTCCTGAAGAACTAGTGTATGGGTTTTGTTGTTGTTCTTTTGAGGTTTTTTGGTCAATGTTGTTCTAGTTGTTATGTCAGTGTGGTTAAGGGCATTATTTTGAAAGTTTGAAAAGAAAATGGGACTGGATGTTGAAGGTGGAGAGAACCCAAAGCTTTGTGAGAAAAGATCTGTCTTTACCAAGTTGCATATGCAGAAAGGGGACACAAAAACAGGCATTTTCTCATTCTTATTGGCTCATGTTGGAATACCCATTATTTATTTAGTGATGCCCTTTCCAGTATTCCTTCATGCTGAAACAGGAATAAAAATGCTCTGTTTCTCAAGATATGATTGCCTGGGATTTGTGTATGATTTTGATTGCATAATGAGGGTTGTTGAAGCAAGTGATAAACCTATAAAAGGAATCTGACTGCCTGCCCAGATAGAGTTCTGGGCTGGCAGTTCTATAATCTGATACTTTGTTTTTAACTGAGGTATAATTGACATAAAACATATTAGTTTCAAGTGCACAACATAATGATATATTTGTGTATATTGTAAAATGATCACCATAATAAGTTCAGTAATCAGTGATTGCTGTGCAGGTTAACAGGACTTTTGAAATTGACTCACAATAACCAAACTTAAGAGACTGATGTATAAATCAGAATGCTAGCATGTGATCTCACAACAGGGGAGATAACTGTCCAGTGGAGAATATCAGTGTCTATCATCCAACACACTGCCTTCCTAGTATTTGTATTTGGGGATCAAATTATTCATCAAAGCTTGGCTAGTAAATACTGAGTTTGACAAATAGAATCAGTAAAGTTTTGGTCCATTTATTTCTCCTTTTACACATATTTTGCCTAGAACATTTTAGGGGTACTCTTCAAGACAACCTCTGTGCTTATTTTTGTCCTTAATTCAGTTTCACCAAATGTCCGTCTATCATGAAGTACCCTTACTTCTTTGGTTGAGTTCACCCAGAAGCAGACCCTGAGAAGAGGAATTAGTTCAAATCATTTATTTTGGAAAGAGATTCCAGGATCCACTGGTAAGAGCTGGGAAGTGAGACAGGAAAGGAAAGAAACCATTACAGAGCATGTTAAGGAGTAGGCTATCATTTTGGGCACCTGGGTCTTGGTCCCACTGAGCACTTGTAGAAAATGATGTAAAACACTCCTTAGAATGGCTGTACTTGAGAACCAGGAGAGCTGGGTGGGCTTTTATCTTCCCATTCCATTCACCATTGCCTAAGGGATGCTCTCAAAGATGTCAATTCCCCAGAACATTTGGTCTGCCCCATCCATGAGCTGAGCATACCACAGAGCATTAGCTATTAGGGTCACAGGCACTGGCCACAGGAAGTCATGAATAGGCATGATGAGTGGGGAGGGATATATCCAGGGCCCTGGTGGCATCTGCTAATATCGTACTGGACAGAATTTGTATCAAACCATTTCAAAGATGGTTGGCTGTCATAATTCTTATAGGACTGTTTATGTATTAGAAGTAAGATATCGAGGTAGATTTCCCTCAACTCATAGGCAAAATTCTGAAAATTTGTGTGACCATTTCCTTAAGACAAGGGCAAGAACTTTTCAACTTTATATCCTACCTAGTTATCAGAGTTCCTAACGTTATGGAGGTGATGAAGCAAGATGGAGGATGTAGAACCGAAACAGGGTTCATGGCAATGTATTAGTTTTCCACTGCTGCTGTAACAAATTACCACAAATATAGCAGCTGGAAATAATACATGCATTTGTCATCCCAGTTTCCATGGGTCAGAAGTCCAAGTCCACCTTAGCATCATCCTCTGCTCAGGATCTCACAGGGCTATGATCAAGGTGTCAACTAGGCTCCATTTTCACCTGAGGAAAGAACCTGCTTCCAAGCTTATTCAGGTTATTGGCAGAATTCATTTCCTTGCAGCCATGTGATGTAGAGCCCAGGCTTTATGCAGGCTGTCAATTGGAGAATGTACTCAGGTCCTAGAGGCCATCCACAATTTTTTTTTTTTTTTTTTTTGCCACATGGACTTCTTTACTTCATCAAGTCAGCAAGGAGAATCTCTGCTGAAAAGGAATCTCACGTAACATAATTTAACCACAGGAATGACCGCCTATCACCTTTGCCATATAATGTAACCTAATCAAGGGTGTGACATCCCATTAAATATGACATACTGTATTGGTTAGAAGCAAGTCCCAGTTCCTGCACACACTCAAGGAAAGGAGAATACACAAAGCGGTGAACTCTGGAAGTGGGAAATCAGTGGGAGTTGTGGTAGGATCTGTCTGCCACAGATAGATAGTGAGTACTCAATAAATATTAATTTGCTTCTTCTGCTTTGGATTCTTCTTCCATCACTGAATGTATTATTACCATCATAGTAAATTTATGCTAGAATAAAGACTCATGATGGACACTGACTCTCTGAGATTGAGAAAACAATTCAGACGTGACAGCTCCGTAGTGACAATGAACACTGTCAGATCACATTACCTGTTCATGCACAGTTATCACACATTTAATGTGGTGAAATGTTACGGCCACATCACAGTCAGGCTGAGCTGATGGTTTTAATTTGGGTCTAAGGATAGAGCTATGCCGATGCTTTTCACCGCTGGCTAGACTGAGGGACTCACATTTCTATGGGTTTCTGCTATCAGGAGGAAGGCTTTGTTTCCTCTTCATTTTGAACTTTTCAAGCAAGTGAAAGCTAGTATTTCCCAGGTGGAAAAAACTGTCATTAGACATTAATCTCCTACATTTTATATTGGATGAGAGTCTGAGTGAGTTATGGAAATACAGGGGCTAGCACATTCAAGCTCTGGGAACTCTAAGTGGCAATTGAAATTTGGCTTTCCTAAGGACTTGATGAAAAAAATAGAGCTCATAAAAGTCCACAGGCATCAGCTTCCAAGAAGTCACCTGAGGATAAGCTGCAAAAATGCTTCATGTGCGCATAACTACTGTCATTTCCCACCCTAGCCCCAACCAGCAGTTTCCAAATAAATGACTTGGCTGTCAGCCTCTACTGCAACAAGACACATTTATGACTCAGTTTTGAAGATTGTATTCTTGGAGTTGACCTCTGTTGATTTGGGAGAGGTTAGGTCTGTTTTATTGATTGGTGATGGTGTTACTAACGTATATAGATTGAGGACTCCATAAGCAAAGCAGTGGAATTTTGTTTTGTTTTGTTTTTAATGTCTTCTCTATTAACTCAGAACCTGAGAAGTCTGTGGTTATAGTGTGGAAAATAAACATTGTGAAGAAGACAAACACTATCCTAGAAGTTCCGATGGACGGAATTCTGTTATTCACTTATACATCTCCTTGATGACACCACTGATGGACAGGGTCCATTTGTTTATAAAACCCATAGGAGACTTGATCCAAAAGCAACTGGGAACATTTCCCAACGTCTGTGCCGACCACCCACTGAGGTTGTGAATAGCTTGGAGCTAACTGGCTGTGGTCAACTCAAATTGGTTATTAAGGCCAAACTCTTAGAACATAAATTTTTGTTGACACTATTATTAACCAGACATGTTTAATATGGAACTAATAAAAAGCAATGTTGCTGTTGATCATAAGAAATCAAGTTTGTCCCAGTTGATGAAGAGGCTTATAGATACTGGTGCCATGAGGTACACCACTGCAACTTCAACCACTGCTCCTGATATTTTCCCTCCTTCTCTTCTTCAGTACATAGCTCCATATTCTGGTGTTTTATTAGATTACTTCAGAGATGATGGAAAGCACACTTTATTCATTTTTGGGGACATATCCAAACAGGCTCTTGGTTATTGTTAGGCATCTCTGTTGCTCTGTATCTCCTTGATTTTGAGGCTTGCCCTGGTGATGTCTTCTACCAATAGTTGCAAATATTGATGGAACAGTTAGAATGAATAGTATGTTGGTGGCAATCTTCCTGGCTCCTCTGCCAGGCCTTAAAAGAAAGACTGATGATGTGTCTGCTTACATTTTAAAAAGTGTTATTTTCATCGTGGTTTAACAGATCTTCTGGTGAATAGAATTGTCTATAAAAAAAATCCACCCTAAATAATAGCCTTTCTGTGACCTAGGCTGGTTCAGGGCCTTGATGCTGGTAGGACATAACATGGAGTATTTCGAAATCTATGAAGTTGCTGGTTTCTCTTGATTTATTTCTGATCTAAATACTGCCAACTAAGTTTGGAGAGATTTCTTAGTGATATAACCAGCCTTAAGATTTATTATGGGAGGGGCACCTGAGTGGCTCAGGCAGTTGAGCCCCTGACTCTTGATCTCAGCTCAGGTCTTGACTGGGGTGGTGAGTTCAAGCCCTGTATTGGGCTCCATGCTGGGTGTGGAGCCTGCTTAAAAAAAAAAACCACATTATTATGGGAACTACTAAAAGAAGACCATTGATCAGATATGAAACCAAGGAATATTGTGTTTAACTTTCTGGGTGGCTTTACATCTTAAATATATGTGGATTCACACATTATACATAGAGTTGATTCTGTCATTATTTCTTTCTAATGATCTGCTTCTACTTGATATAGCTTGAATATACTCATCATTTTAATGTACAGAAATGTTATTGAAAATAAATAGTTCTCTTTTCAGTATATTGTCTAACAAGTAGAAGAAATACAGAGAAATATGCAAAAGTATGTGCTTTGGGGTCAGATGGACCTGAGTTGACTTCTGGCTCTGTCACGTATCACCTAGTATCCTTGAGCACTCTCTCTGAGCTTCAGTTTCCTTATCATTAGAATGGAGGTAATAATAGTAGCTATTGAGGGAGGCAAGATGGTGGAAGACCTCCTTTCATCTGGTTCCTCGAATTTAGCTAGATATCTATGAAATCATTCTGAACACCTATGAATTCAACCAGAGATGTAAGAAAAGAATTGCTGGAATTCTACAAATAGAAAAGCAACCACTTTTGCAGAGAAGTGAATTGGAGGGGATATATTGGAAGATAAACAGTGTGGGGGGACGGGTAGGGTCTCACAAGCTGGCTACTGGAAAGTGATATAGCAGTGGAGTACAAAATCGGAACTTTTAGAAGTCTGCTCTAGTGAGACATGTCCTTCCTGAAAGGTGCTCAGGTGGTGAAGCAGGGCAGAATCCTAGGTGGGACAATGTGGTTTCAGGATCCCCAGGTTCACAGAAAGAACAGAGCTGCCTGAGCCAGCAGAGTTTCCAAGCACTGGAGCAGGGAAACCGGCTACAGTCAGCAAGCCCGGGAGTGGGCTTTCAGCTCGGTTTGCCATAAACCACGAACTGTGGCACAATTGGGCGACTGCTCTCTGAGCAGGGGCACTGCAAGTGGCAGGCCCATGGCGACCTCCTCCCTTCCCTGGGAGGATCGGTGAGGGTATGCACCACAGAAGTCTGCAGTTTGGTGCACACAAAAGTGAAGACTGCTTTTCCCTGAGGGTTTACTGAAGAGAGGGGGCCGCCATCTTTCAGCCCCAGGGCTGGGGATGGGACTCCGCCATTTTTATTTTCACCCTCTAAAGCAGCACAGAAAGCTTTCAGGGAAAAAAGCCACATTGAGCAACTGGAAGCAACTTACACTGAGCTTAGCCCCCTGGCAAGGGGCGATGCAACTCTGCCTAGGCAAAGACACCTGAAAATCAGTGCAGCAGAGCCCTCCCCCAGAAGACCAGCTGGAACATCAGAGGAATACCAAGTTTACAAAGCACACAGAACTGCAAAACTCCAGTGCTAAGGGAAAATAGTATATAGAAGTCAAGGTTTTTTTCTCATGATTCTTTAATCTTTCAGTTTAAAATTTCCCTTTTTTGTTTTTCTTTTTTTCCTTTTCAGCTAGTTTCTTATTTTGTCAATTCTTTGTTTTTAAGTCTTTTTTAACTTTCATTTTTACATTTACATTTGTATTCTTCATTTTTGGCTTTCTTTCACTCTGTTCAATTTTATTTTTGTATATATATAAGTTTTTCTTTCTTTACAATTTTGAGATTTAGTGTCTTCTAACAAACAGACCAAAAAATTCCTAGGACCAAGGGATCACCCTGTTTTGTCCACCTGGGAGATTATATTCTCCCCCCCCCTTTTTTTTTCCTTTTTCTTTTCTTTTTGGGTTCCTGACCTCTTCAGGCTTGTGTATTGTGTATTTTGCTTGGGTTCATGGTTGATATTTTTAATTTTGTTCTCTCATTCATCCATTCTTCTGTGGGCACAATGACTAGAAGGAGGAATTCACAACAAAGGAAAGAACAAGAGATGATACTCTCTGCCACAGATCTAATTGATATGGATATAAGTAAAATGTCAGAGCTGGAATTCAGGAAAATGATTATACAGTTACTAGCAGGGCTTGAAAAAAGCATAAAAGACACTAGAGAATCTCTTAGTGCAGAAATAAAATCTAATCAGGCCAAAATTAAAAATGTTTTAACTGAGATGCAGTCTAAATTGGATGCTTTCACAGCTAAGGTAAATGAGGCAGAAGAGAGAGTCAGTGATATAGAAGACAAGATGATGGAATGCAAGGAAGCTGAGGAAAAGAGAGAGAAAGACAACTAATGGACCATGAGGGGAAGCTTCAAGAAATCAACGATATCATGAAGTGAAACAATATTAGGATTACTGGGGTCCCAAAGGAAGAAGAAAGAGAGAGAGGGACAGAAGGTATATTTGAGCATTTCATAGCTGAGAACTTCCCTAATCTGGCGAAGGAAACAGGCATTCAGTTCCAAGAGGTAGAAAGGATGCCCCCCAAAATCAATAAAAATAGATCAACACCCCAGTGTATGATAGTGAAGCTTGCATATTTCAGAAATAAAGAGAAAATCCTGAAAGCAGTTTGAGGCAAGATCTCCTTAACCTGCAATGGTAGAAACATTAGACTGGCAGCAGACCTATCCACAGAGACCTGGCAGGCCAGAAAGGGCTGGCATGATATATTCAGGATACTAAATGAGAAAAACATGCAGCCAAGAATACTTTATCCAGTAAGGCTGTCATTCGGAATGAAAGGAGAGATAAAAAGCTTCCAGGACAAACAGAAAATAAAAGAATTTGTGATCACTAAACCAGCCCTGCAAGAAACACTGAAGGGGATCTTGTAAGTGAAGAGAGAGCCCAAAAGTAACATAGACCAGAAAGAAACAGAGACAATCTACAGAAACAGGGACTTTACAGGCAATACAATGGCACTAAATTCATATCTGTCAATAGTTACTCTGAATGTAAATGAGCTAAATGCTCAAAGATACAGGGTATCAGATTGGAAAAAAAGCAAGACCCATCCATATGCTGTCTATAAAACACTCATTTTAGACCTAAAGACACCTCCATTTTGAGAGTGAGGGGGTGGAGAACCATTTATCATGCCAATGGACATTAAAAGAAAGCTGGAGTATCAATCCTTATATCAGACAAATTAGTTTTTAAACCAAAGGCTATATAGTAAGGGATGAAGAGGGACACTATCATACTTAAAGTGTCTATCCAACAAGAAGATCTAACAATTACAAATATTTATGCTCCTAACATGGGAGCAGCCAATTATATAAACCAATTAACAACAAAATTAAAGAAATACATTAATAAAAATACAATACTAGTAGGGGACTTTAACATCTCAGTCACAGCAATGGACCTATCATCTAAGCAGAAGATCAACAAGGAAACAAGGGCTTTGAATGACACATTGGATCAGGGGGACTTCACAGATATATACAGAGCATTCCATCCTAAAGAATAGATAACATCCTAGGTCACAAATTGGGTCTAAACTGGTTCCAAAAGATTGGGATCATTCCCTGCATATTTTTGGACCACAATGATTTGAAACTGGAACTCAATCACAAGAGGAAATTTGGAAAGAACTCAAATACATGGAGACTAAAGGGCATCCTACTAAAGAATGCATGGGTCAGCCAGGAAATTAAAGAAGAATTTAAAAAATTCATGGAAACAAATGAAAATGGAAACACAACTGTTCAAAACCATTGGGATGCAGCAAAGGCGGTCCTAAGAGGGAAGTATATAGCAATACAAGCCTTTCTCAAGAAACAAGAAAGGCCTCAAATAAACAACCTAATCTTTCATCTAAAGGAGTTGGAGAAAGAACAGCAAATAAAGCCTAAACACAGCAGGAGAAGAGAATTAATAAAGATTAGAGCAGAAATCAATGGAATAGAAACCAAAGAAAGTAGAACAGATCAACAAAATTAGGAGCTGGTTCTTTGAATGAATTAATAGCATTGATAAACCCCTGACCAGACTTATCAAAAAGAGAATGAACCCAAGTAAATAAAATCATGAATGAAAGTGGAGAGATCACAACCAACACTGAAGAAATACAAACAATTATAAGAATATATTATGAGCAACTATATGCCAACAAATTAGGCAACCTGGAAGAAATGGATGCATTCCTGGAAACATATAAACTACAAAAACTGAAACAGGAAGAAATAGAAAACCTGAACAGACCCATAACCAGCAAGGAAATTGAAACAGTAATCAAAAATCTCCCAAAAAACAAGAGTCCAGGGCCGGATGGCTTCCCAGAGGAATTCTACCAAACATTTAAAGAAAAACTAATACCTATTCTTCTGAAGCTTTTTCAAAAAATAGAAAGGGAAGGAAAACTTCCAAACTCATTTTATGAAGCCAGCATTACCTTGATCCCAAAACCAGACCAAGACCCCACTGCAAAGGACAATTACAGACAATATCCCTGAGGAACAGGGATAAAATTCTCACCAAGATACTAGCCAATAGGATTCAAAAGTACATTAAAAGGATTATTCACCACTACCAAGTGGGATTTATTCCTGGGCTGCAAGAGTGGCTCAATATTTGCAAATCAATCAACGTGATACATCACATTAATAAAAGAAAGGACAAGAACCATATAATCCTTTCAATTGATTCAGAAAAAGCATTTGACAAATATAGTATCCTTTCTTGATTAAAACTCTCCATGTGTAGGAATATAGGGAACACACATCAATATCATAAAAGCCATCTACGAAAAGCCCACAGGGAATATCATTCTCAATGAGGAAAAACGGAGCTTTTCCCCTAAGGTCAGGAACATGACAGGGATGCCCACTCTCACCACTGTTGTCCAACATAGTACTAGAAGTCCTGGCCTCAGCAATCAGACAACAAACAGAAATAAAAGGCTTTCAAATTGACAAAGAAGTCAAACTCTCACTCTTCACAGATGACATGATAATTTAGTGTGGAGAACCCAAAGACTCCACCCCCAAATTGCTAGAACTCATACAAGAATTCTGCAATATGGCAGAATATAAAATCAATGCACAGAAATTAGGTGCATTTCTATACACTAACAATGAGACAGAAGAAAGAGAAATTAAGGAATCAATTCCATTTACAACTGCACCAAAAACCATAAGATACCTAGGAATAAACCTAAGCAAAGAGGTAAAGGATCTGTATTCTAAAAACTACAGAACACTCGAAAGAAATTGAAGAAGGCACAAAGAAATGGAAAAACATTCCATGCTCATGGATTGGAAGAACAAATATTGTTAAAATGTCTATGCTACCTAGCACAATCTACACATTCAATGCAATCCCTATCAAAATACCATTGACATTTTTCATAGAGCTGGAACAAATAATCCTAAAATTTGCATGGAACAAGAAAAGACCCCGAATAGCCAGAGGAATGTTGAAAAAAAAAAAAACCCAAAGCTGGTGGCATCATAATGCCAGACTTCCAGCTCTATTACAAAGCTGTAATCATCAAGACAGTATGGTGCTGGCACAAAAACAGACACATAGATCAATGGAACATAATAGAGAACCCAGAAATGGACCCTCAACTCTATGGTCAACTAATCTTTGACAAAGCAGGAAAGAATATCCAATGGAAAAAGGACAGTCTCTTCAATAAATGGTGCTAGGAAAATTGGACAGCCACACGTGGAAGAATGAAAGTGGACCATTTCCTTGCACCACACACAAAAATAGACTCAAAATAGATAAAAGACCTAAATGTGAGACAGGAATCCATCAAAATCCTTGAGGAACACACAGGCAGCAACCTCTGTGACCTCAGCCACAGCAACTTCTTGCTAGACATGTCTCCAAAGGCAAGGGAAACAAAAGCAAACATGAATTATTGAGATTCCATCAAGATAAAAAGCTTCTGCACAGCAAAGGAAAAAGTCAACAAAACTAAAAGGCAACTGATGGAATGGGAGAAGATATTTGCAAATGACATATCAGATAAAAGGCTAGTATCCAAGGTCTATAAAGAATTTATCAAACTCAACACCCAAAAAACAAATAGTCCAGTCAAGAAATGGGCAAAAGACATGAACAAGCATTTCTTCAAAGAAGACATACAATTGGCCAACAGACACATGAAAAAATGTTCCACATCCCTTGGCATCAGGGAAATACAAATCAAAACCACAATGCGATACTACCTCGCACCAGTCAGAATGGCTAAAATTAACAAGACAAAAAACAACAAATGTTGGCAAGGATGCAGAGAAACCCTCTTACACTGTTGGTGGGAGTGCAAGCTGGTACAGCCACTCTGGAAAACAGTATGGAGGTTCCTCAAGAAGGTAAAAATAGAGCTACCCTATGACCCAGGAATTGTACTACTGGGTATTTACCCCAAAGATACAAATGTAGTGATTTGAAGGGGCACCTGCACCCCAATATTCATAACAGCAATGTCCACAATAAACAAATTGTGGAGGGAGCTGGGATGTCCATCGACATGAATGGATAAATAAGATGTGTCATATATATATATATACACACACACAATGGAATATTACTCAGCCATCAGAAAGGATGAATACTTACCATTTACACTGATGTGGACGGAACTGGAGGGTATTATGCTGAGTGAAATAAGTCAGTCAGAGAAAGACAATATCACATGGTTTCACTCATAAGTGGAATATAAGAAACAGTGTAGAGAATGATAGGAGAAGGGAGGGAAAACTGAATGGGAAGTCATCAGAGAGGGAGACAAACCATGAGAGACTCTTAATTCTAGGAAACAAATTGAAGGTTGCTAGGTGGGGGATGAGGTAACTGGGTGATGGGCATTAAAGAAGGCATGTGATGAGCACTGTGTGTTATGTGCAACTGATGAATAACTGAACTCCACATCTGAAACTAATGATGTACTATATGTTAGCTAATTGAATTTAAATTAAAAAATGAAAAAAATAATAGTGTCTATTTCTATTTGTGTGGATTAAATGTAATAATCCATGCAAGATGCTAAGTACAAAGTCTGGCACCTATTAAATATGAAAAAATACCTGTTATTTCTGCTCTAGGTAGTTTAGAACTAGAAATAAGCTCTTGGTAGTTTAGAACTGGAAAATGTAGGCTAGGAAAGAAATCTTCTCCTTTATTTAAGGCAATTAGATAGAACAATGCTGTCCAATAGAAATATAATGCAAACCACATATGCAAGTTTAAATGTCACAGTAACTCCGCCAAAAAGTAAAAAGATACAGGTAAAGCAAATAATACATTTTATTGAATCCAATATAACTGAAATATTATCATTTAAACATGTAGTCAATGTAAATAATTATTAATGAGGTATTTTTCATTCCTTAATCATACTCAATCTCTGACACCCATTGTTTTCTTTATATTTACAACACATCTTTACTTGGACCAGCCACATTTCAAGTGCTCAGTAGCCACATGTGGTTCATGTCTACCTCTTGAACAGCACAGTTAGAAACTTACATTGTAAATGGATTCTTAAGGAGGCTCCCTCTGCTGTTAAGGTAGTGAATGTGGTGGGGGTGGTATAGACCAGTGCCTCTTAAACTTTAACATCTATTAGAATCATCTTGGAGAGGAGGTTAAAATACAAATTCCTGGGTCCTAACTCCAAAGATTCTAGTGCAGTGACCAAGAATTAACATGTCCAAATTAATGCTGATGTTGGTCCATAGACTACATTTTTTAGTGCCATTGGTACAAAGTCTCCACCCTTGAGTTTTACCATTAACCTGGTTGTTTTCATTAGTTTTCCAAAAAGTTGTACCTATTCTGACTACAGTAATAGAAATGAAGGGCTTTTCCATGGCACACATATTGGTTCCTGTTTCTACCACCCCCACAGTTATAGGATCGAAAACTTGCAACCCATTCACTCTACTCAGCCAGCTGTTGAGCCACTAGAACCAATGTCTTGTCATATCTGGGGTGTCTTATCTCCTCCATAAAGTGGAGATCAACTTGCTCTTGTTTCTCCAAGCCTAGAGCTCTGGCATGGGTCTCCCTAGGCCATGGGTCTCCCTAGGCCATGTGCCTTCTCAGCTATTACCTCTCTTTTTAGTCATCATAGGCTCTGCCATTATTATTACATTGAGTTTGCATTTTAAATAGTTTGGGTTGAATTTACATAATAATTTCACCCTAAAATCTGTTTAGTATGACTAACAATGTCTTTTTTTACAGTAAATACTAACTGTTCATCCTTTTCCATGAATATAAATAACATGAATATTTAGGCAGCAGGTTATCTGCTTAATTATATGTCCTCATGTCATGTTCATGACTTATGATATTGCCATTACAAAGTGATGTTGAATAATTATGGCAGAAACTATGGGTTAGTCTCATGTTTATATATAACTTATAGGTGTTTGCCATTTTGTTCTACCTAAGCACTATTTCAGTAATCTACCTACCCTGTGGCCCTCCATGAAGATATTTAATGAAAGCTTGATAGCCTATTCTCTAAAAGAAACTGTTTATAATTTTGTTGGAGAATACTATGCAGACAAAGGAAAAAAATGTCCTAGTAATGTTTAAGTTCACGTAAAACACCACTGAATTCTAGATGCCCAGTGACCTAGATGGAGCACAGAAAATGGACTGAAGAGACAGATTCAGGCTTGAGTGACAGCTCTGTCATTTATCAGTTTCCAGGATTAGACCAGTTAGGCAACTTATTTACTTCTCTAAAATTAGTTTCTTCATCTGCAAAACAAGAAGAACAAAACCCCTAGTTAATGGGGTTATTGTGAAGACTACATGCATGTATAGGGCTATGGTGCTCAATAGAAGTCAACTGCAATTATTGTTCTAGGATTAATAAAGGATTTCTAGCTTGGTGATCTGAAAAGTCACCATGAAGGAGATGGCATCTGAGTTAGGTCTTCAAAGTTGGTACGATTTGTTTGGTCTTCTTTTTTAAAAAATACTTCTGTACATGAACTATAAATTTGTTGTATAAAATATTAAAGTTATAATTTTAAAAGATCACCAATGATTTCACCATTCAGAGATAGTCTCTATTAATATTTTGGTGTGCTTTCTTATCTCTTCTATCACTTGGGTCTTTTTTTAATCATTGTATGTGGAACAACAAGTTGTTAAATAGAATTATTCTTATCTTGGGGTTTCAGTGTGCCAAGTGTCCCCACATTCTAAAGCTCATGCACCATTTATGAAGAACTTGCATTTGGGGTTCTCTTTTGCCAGCATTAGTCCACCACCCACCTTATCCTTAAAAAAAAAAAAAAAAGAAGAAGAAGGTGAAGAAGTCACTAGGAAGTAGGAAGTTTTATAGAAAGAATGCCTTTAGGTCAATGCCTCTCAACTGGAGACATTTGGCAATATCTGGAGACATTTTTGTTATCACAACTGGGGGATGGGGGGCAGGGCTACTAGCATCTAGTGAGTAAAAGCCAGAGATGCTGCTTAACATCCCTTGGGACACAGGACAGCCTCCCACAGCAAATACTTACCTGGCCCCAAACTCTGCCTCAGAGAGCAAGTTGTCCTAGAACAGATGCACTGCTCCTCCGCACATCTGTGGGAGATGTGCTTCTCTCTCACCTTGATCCAAATATGAAGATTCAAGAAAACTACTTGGATAGCTTTGCCAGGGTTCTTCGGAGTTTGGTAGACACAAGTACCAGTATCTGATTCCCTCCTGGAAAAACTCTGAAGAGGAGAGGCTGAGGGAAGCCATCAGTGGCACGAGGAGAAAAAAAAAAAAGAATCCCAAGTTAAAAAGCATCTGCGTGCACTTCAAGAGTTCAGTGAAACAAAAATCCCTGTTTTTCTGGTCTTCATGGACCATGACTTCAATCATCTCAAAAGGGACCATCTCCAAGAAGATACCTGTAATGGAGAAGGGCTACCAGGAGTGAAGGCTGAGAAGACAGTAGTATGAAACTAGGCAAGGGTGACATGCATCTTCATGAGTGGAAAAAGTTGGAGGGAAGTCTGCAAAGAGAAAGGGCAAGAGGATTATGTGGGACCAGGGAGATAGTTTTTAGAGAACACCAAGACACGCTCTGGAAATCAGCATTTAAACCATTGTCATGTCCAAAGGGATGATGGCAGTTATCTTTTCTGACCTTTCCTTTCCTCCCTACCTTCCTTCAACCCAGCAGGATAGAGAGGCAGCTGAGTGAGTAGGGAAGGAGGATGAAAAAGCAAAGTGGGTAATTATGAAGCTACCAACCAATCCCCTTTTCCTACTGCAGTTTTCCTAAGCTGGGCCAGGAGAGAATCTTCAAAAAACAAGAGATTGAAGTTGTGATGTTAACCTAAGCTAGGCTTTTTTTTTTTTTTAAGATTTATTTACGTGAGAGAGAGAGTGGGGGGTAGGTAGGTGTAGGGGTAGAGGGAGAGGATCTCCAGCAAACTCCCTACTGAGCACAGAGCCCGACCTAGGCCCAGACCCCACAATCCATGAGACCACTACCTAAGCCAAAACCAAGAGTCTGACACTCAGCCAACGGAGCCACCCAGGCACCCCAATGTAGGCTTTTTACTATCTTCAAATAACTATACAACTATAGGATCTGCTCACAAGTTCATCTTGGCAACAGGAAGAATGAGTCTCTAGAGTTTATTTGAAAAAGGCAGTTGTGTGGAAGAATAAAGTTACTTTATATTTGAAACCTACCAAGTCTGGCTCCTTCAATAAACTGGCTACATGCATGTATATAATAGACAGGATATGTAAACATATATATATACACATACAAAGAATATGTCTGTATATGATTATATCACATATGTAACAAACAGCTATACATACATATGTGTATGTATTTTTTATGTTTGGATCACACTATATAAAGAGTTTTCTATTGTGCTTTCATAAAGTCACTCAGCATTCATAAAGTTTTTTACATCATTGAAATAATCTGTCATATAGATATATCACAATTCATGTGACTAACCCTAATTCTGCTGTCAGATATTTCAATAAACTACTAATATACTACTAGATAATGCTATAATGAACACCTTTATAATTCTCCACCTATATTATTACTTCCTGGACTAAGATTATGAGTTTTATTTAAGTGTTATTGATATTTTCATCCAATTACTTGAGAAATCTTTATGAAATTTTTAAATTTTTAATTGCAGTAAGAGACATATGGTATAAAACTTACCATCTTAACCATTTTTAAGTGAACAGTTCATTGGCATTAAATATATTCACATTGTTGTACAACAAAGTTCCAGAACTTTCTCATCTTGCAAAACTGGAACTCTACACCCATTAAACAACTCTCCATTTTCTCCTTCCCCTAACCCCTGGTAAGGACCATTCTACTTTCTGTTTCTATGAATTTGACTATTTTAGATAACTCATATAAGTGAATCAGACTGTATTTGTCTTTTCATGATTGGCTTATTTTACTTAACATAATGTCCTCAAGGTTCGTCTATGTTGTAGCATATAACAGGATGCTCCTTCTTTTTTAAGGCTGAATAATATCCCATTGTATGAATAATATCCCTTTGTATGTATATACTACATTCTGTTAATCCATTCATCCATTGATGAACATTTAGGTTGCTTACATTTATTAGCTATTGTAAGTAATGCTACTACAAATATGGGCATACAAATATCTCTTGGAGACCCTGCTTTCAATTCTTTGGGATAAAGGACTTGAATAGAAATTCTCCATAGATGATATAAAAATGGCCCACAAGCCTATGAAAATATGCTCAACTTCACTAATCATAAGAGAAATGCAAGCCAAAACAGCAATAAGATTCTACCTCATACCCATTAGGATGACTATTACAAAAACAAAACAAAACAAAAAAACAGAAAATAACAAGTGTTAGCAAGGATGTAGGGAAATCAGAACTCTTGTGTACTATTTGTGGGATTGTAAAATGGTACAACCACTATGGAAAACAGTATGGAATTTCCTAAAAAAATTAAACATAGAACCACCATATGATCAAGTGATGTGCATCTTACATATTAGATGCACAGCATCATTTCTACCCCATTCTATTGTTCAAGGCATGTGACAAGACCAGCCCAGATTCTAAAGAAGCAGAAATAAATGCCACCTCATTTTTTTAAGATTTTATGTATTTATCTGTCAGAGAGAGAGAAAGAGGCAGACAGAGGGAGAAGCAGGCTCCCCGCTGAGCAATGAGCCCAATGCAGGGCTTGATCCCAGGGTCCTGGGATCATGATCTGAGCCAAAGACAGACGCTTAACGAATTGAGCCACTTAGGCATCCCTAAATGCCACCTCTTGATGAGAGATGTAACATGTATGTACAGCAATGGAGGAATTATGGAAGGCTATCTTTAGAGACCATTTACCATAGATAATTTGATGCAGGGATAATGATAGTCTTATGTTTTATTTTACATTTCTTTGATTACTTATGAGTTTTTTTTTCATGTTCCCCAGTCACTCGTACTTCTGTGAATCATTTGTTTATGCCTTGTGACTTTAAAAAACTTTCTCCAGCAGTTTCAAAGATATTTTGTAAAAAGTTTTTGTATGTTAAGTTTGTTGATTGTGAGAAAATAGGATATTAACCCATTTCCTATCAAATTTACTGTAAAACTCTCAGTTTATTATATAGCATTAAATTTTTATATGCAAAAAGCATTCTAAAATTTTTAATTTCCAAGTAACAAAATCTGTTTAGGTTTTTTTTTTGTAACATATTCAGTGATAATACACAAAATATATAATTATAATGAATATTCATCATCTTTTTGGCAGCACAACATCCTAATGCCTTTCCTAGTTTGAGGGAATTTCCAAGTGTCTGGGTTTGTATTGGACAATGCACATACCCCTGGGGGTATGCATGTGGTTCACTAGGGGAGCAGAGAGAAATTATTGAAATATTTCTTTTTATTTATTTTATCTTTAAAAAATATAGAAATTAAACTTTACCAATACTTAATACAGACACAAACCCTGGGACCTTTGGATCCTTTGTTTGGATCACATATCAGGACCCTGGGATCCTTTGTTTGGAGCACATATCAAGTATAGGGGATAACCAAGAGAAGATGGTGCTCTAAAACATGGAAGGTTTTTTTGTTTGTTTGTCTTAATTTTTTTTAAGATTATTTATTTGTCAGAGAGAGAGAAATAAAGAGCGAGCATAAGCAGGGGGAGCAGCAGGCAGAGGGAGAAGCAGGCTCCCCACTGAGCAAGGAGCCCGATGTGGAACTCCATCCCAGGACCTGAGCCAAAGGCACATGCTTAACTGACTAAGCCTTCCAGGCATCCCTAAAATATGGAAAGTTGATGGTGCCACCCTTTATTCCTTTCTGGAAGATTTCCATGTGTTGCCATTTACATGTAACTAACAATTTTAGATTTACAGATTATAGTACCCAGCTTTATTTAAACTATCCTTCAGGGATAACTGGCTGGCTCAGTCAGAAAAGCATATGACTTGGGGCTCCTGGGTGACTAGCCTGCTTCTCCCTCTCCCTCTGCCTGCAGGTCCCCCTGCTTATGCTCTCTCTCTGTCAAATAAATAAATAAAATCTTAAAAAAAAAAAAGAAAGAAAAGAAAAGCATATGACTCTTGATCTTGGGGTAACAAGGTCAAGCCCCATGCTGGGTGTAGAGATTACTTAAAAAAAATTTTAAAAACTACCCTTCAAATACACACAAGTGTCTAGAAGTGTCCTGCAAATAAATGTGGACTGAATACACTATTATCAATGCAAACATTAATGAACTGGGGCTGGCACTCTACTTCTTGTTACCTACCTTAAAAGCTCATCAGATCTGCCAAGAGATTGGCCAGAACAATTAAAATTACTAAGAAGACTGTTTGATATACAGATATAGATTTACATCCCATTTGTACATTTTATTTGGATAGCTAATGGTAGCATAGAGTCACTATGATTGGCAAAATGGTCTATATGTAATCTAATATGTAAAGACAAATCTCTATAATTTTTCTCAGATGTCAAAATTCACATGATACTCATTCACTACTTAAATCTTTTCCCCTAAGCTTAATGATATACACTGAGCTTAACGTTTGTACCGAAGCTTCTTACTTAACATCTTTCTGAGGGAAAATTTTCAGCTGTGACAGCCATTAAAAATTGATACTGAAATAAACACAAGAAACAGTCTTTTGGGGATGCCTGGTTGGCTCAGTGGGAAGAGCATGAGACTCCTGATCTCAGGGTTGTGAGTTGGATCCCCATGTTGAGTACAGAGATTACTTAAAAATAAAATCTTAAAAAAAAAAAGAATAAAGAAACAGTCCTTTGGATACTCTCTCAAAAATAGCTAAAGCATTATTTTAGTGAAACATAATTTAATCATGGTGCTATTAAGAAAATATTATTTATAAACACTTTAGGGCATAAGTAAAATACATTAGTAAAAATACAGAAATAAATATAATAAAACATAAAATACAGTAATTTCCAATTTCATTTTTATCACATTTAAAATGTATATTTGTATAATTTTTATGTATAGTCATACACTACCATGTGCAAATAAATATATTTAATCAAGAATACTGCTGGCTCGGAGAGCCTGGGTGGCTCAGTCGTTGAGCGTCTGCCTTCGGCTCAGGTCATGATCTCAGAGTCCTGGGATCAAGCCCCGCATCGGGCTCCTCGCTCTGCGAGAGGCCTGCTTCTCCCTCTCCCACTCCCCCTGCTTGTGTTCCCTCTCTCGCTGTGTCTATCTCTGTCAAATGAATAAATAAAATCTTTAAAAAAAAAAAATACTGCTGGCTCACACAATGGGCAAATTAGAAATAAGTTTCTTTAAGTAAAAATTTTTTTATTAGTTATAGTTTATTTCTACAAAATAAAAAATATTTTGTAGAAATTACAAAAATAAGATTATTGAACATAGAATAATAGAAAATGAAAAATTTAATCAAAATAGTTACAAATAGCACAGTCAGAATATATATTTTTAATATTTTTATTATTAATATATTTTTAATAGTTGTTTTATGGAAATGAATTCTTTATGATGATTTCAATGCTTACTTGCTCTAGTATCCCATTTTCCATAGAAGTCATCTCTGATTTACTTGCTACTTTTCTTCAGATATTACAGACCTTAAGTAGTTTTAAGTACATTTTAATTTTGAAACTATATTCTCCACTGGCAACTGAAATTGGAGGTTAATTATAACCTCAGAACTATCAGAATATTTGAAAATGTATTCAGTAAGTTATTGCTGCAAGCATTTCAATATTGAAATTGCAATATTTCAGAGGAAATCTATGTAGATTCTAGAAAGCAGCTTAAAGATTTTAGTTTCTCAAATATTTGTGTCCCATAAATATCATATTTGCTATTATAGTCATCAGATATCAATTATAACTTTTGGTGTAGTTATAGTATTTCATTTTCTTCATATTTCAGCAAATGGTGTTATCTAGAGCACCAAAATAGGCATAGTATTTTCTTGGCATCATAAAACTTTCCTTTTTTTTTTTTGAGAGTTTTTATCATAAATAACACTACATCAAAAACTAATGATGTATTATATGTTGGCTAACTGAACTTAATAAAAATAAAAAAGAAGAAAGAAGAAAGAAAGAAAGAAAGAAAGAAAGAAAGAAAGAAAGAAAGAAAGAAAGAAAGAACAAAAGAAAGAAAAAGAAAGAAAGAAAAGAAAAAATAAAATAAAAACTAAAACTTTCCTTAATGGTAATATTATTGTATTTGATACAGAAAACAAAATTCTTCACTTGGAAATTTTGGTTTTTGACAGAGATGGGTTGATTGTGGGATTTCCAGTCAAACTTGATCTTTTTGTTTGTAGGTTTTGAGATTCATATCTATATCCAGAGATTGCAATTTCTTTAACAACAATAATACATTTTTCATAAAAATCACAATCATAATTTCAAAATTTCTTAATCTCTTTGATGATGTTTGAAGGGTATTAAGTCTTGAATTTCAGTTTCTGCAACATTTTGCTTACCACATTAATACTTTTTAAAATACGATAAATTGGAGCTAAACAAATATGTATAACTTCTGATATTTTTTCAAGTATTCTTTGGCTTCTTTTCTAAAATGTATACCTTTACTAGTGCCATCAAAAAATCCTAAGAGTTTTTAACCTGCCTCTATTTCTGTTTTTATTTTTATTGTTGGATATTTTTTAATTTTAAAAAATGTTTAAATTTTTAAAACAAGTTTTTATTTTAATTTCAGTACAGTTAACATACAATGTTATATTAGTTTCAGGTGCACAATATAGTGATTCAACACTTCCATACATCACCTGGTGCTCCTCATGACAAGTGCCCTCCTTCATCCCTGTCACCTATTTCACCCACCGCCCACTAAATCTCCCTTCTTCTACTTGGGTTTTTAGTAACATAATGTTACCAACTGCATTTCCTATTACAAATTCAACAATGGCAAAATACTTATGTTTGGTAAATGTGTGTCCAATACTCTTTAATTTTTATTGAGGCTAAAAAGTAGTTGTATAGTTTGTGCCATATAAAAAGCTATTCAGAGTTATCAGAGTTTTGCTGTCTCATTTCCTCCCAGTTTAAAAAATGCACAGAAAGCAGAATACAGGATGTTCTATCATTTTCAAACATCATCTGCTGCAATTTGCTATGTTTTCCTTGCACATCTATGCTATTATTGTACCCAGATTTTAGATTTTCAGATTTTCTCTTGTAACTGGTCTACTAAAAATACATATATAATTGTTCTTTACTTATGTCACCTACTGGGCAGAACTGCCCCAACTAGTCGCATGTAGAAATAACAAGACTTGCATTTTTAAATTCACAGATCTATCAGCGATTATCATCTGTTCTACGTGGCTTTGATTGTATGTGTATGTGTTATGTAGGATCCAGCTTGCACCGGCTGGTGAAAGCCTACCATTAAATATTCAGGAATTTTGTGAGCCAGTTGTTAAATTATTAGGTGCTTGAAATCAGCCTTATTAGGAGTGTTTGCACCACTGAAATCGGCAAATGCCACAAATCAGGACTTTTTTTTTCTTTTTTAAGACAGTTTATCAGCACACCACTGGTTGTTATCTAAAATGATTGAATAATAATTAGCATTGTTCACCTCATTAAATAATCGTGTTAATTCCATCTGCTATAATCTTGATTTTTGGTTTTGTATTTCATCCCCTACATAATGTGCAATATTGTTATTTGTTGTTGATGTTTGTATTATGCATGAGTGTCAGTCATAATGTTATCCAATTTTGCTGTGGTTTCTACTAAATGAAGGAGATTCCCAGTGTCATTCCGTTGTGTAGATTATTCTCTGAATGCTCAAATGTTTTTGCTAAATACATAATTATTTATAGTATACATTTACTATTGGCAGATTAATAGTTTCTCATCTTCAAATAGTTTATTTCCTATAGCATCAATAATTACTTTTTTCAAAAGTTTTTAACTTTAAACACTTAATAAAATCATTGTGGTGCATTTCATTCTATTCATTTTTTATGACAATTAAGTGACAAAATCTGTCATTCTGTGCCCTCATTCTCTTTATTCAGTTGGTTTTTTTCTTAAGGGATTTATAAAATAATATATATTTTTAAGATTTATTTATTTATTTATTAGAGAGAGAGAGCATGAGAGGGGGGAAGGGCAGAGGGAGAAGCAGACTCCCCGCCGAGCAAGGAGCCCGATGTGGGACTCAATCCAGGGACTCCAGGATCATGACCTGAGCCGAAGGCAGTCGCTTAACCAACTGAGCCACCCAGGCGCCCAATAATATATATTTTTAGAAATAATTCTTTCAGCTTAAAAAAAGAAAGTAACAGGAGTTACAATTTTTTTTTCAACGTTTGCCAGAATTCTTATGTGAGAAGTTTCCAAAAACTTCCTATCTGTGCTTTCCTCTGGAAGATAAACTTGTCCTGTTTGAGATGGATAATCTCAACAAAGGGTTTGGCTTTTAATATTCAAATACAAGGACTTTAACTGCATCAACAGAAAAGGTATTTCATTTAATGGATTCTAGATGGGTTTTTTTCTCTCTCATTTTTTTTAAAGGAATTCATCCATTCTTATTGACATAGAAATAGAGAGTAAATTCACCACTTGTCCTCTCTGTGAAGTCTGTGCTAGATTCTTCTGAGACCAGTCATTTCCTTTTCTTTCTTCCCCATGGCATTCAATGATCCAAATAATCTCTTTTTCATTTTTTGTATGGTGGGTTCTCATTTTCTGATTCTCTGATCATGATACACGGTTTTCTTATGTTTTGAGTATCTGGGCAGAAATAATGTGATCATTTTATACATTTACTTTAGAATGTGTAATATTTTAAAATTTTTTTATTTTTATTAATTTATTTTTATTTATATTATATTTTATATTTATATATAATATATAAATAAATATAATTTATTTATATTGATTGATTTATTTATATTAATAAATATAAATTTATTAAATTTGTTTTATAAATTTAATGAGCCATTAAGCTTTAACAGCAATTAAAATTGTATGATAAAATTTTCACAGCATAATAATGGCTATGATATAATTAGATCATTATGTGGTAATGGTAAATAAATATTACTCATTCTATAGTGATTCATGTCAGATGAAAGTATTATTAGGCTTAAGTGGAAACTCTGCAGTATCATTTTAGTAAAATAAACAAATGACAATACTGTTAACTGCAAAATGAGACACAAAATTTAGCTACATTTTGCCACCAGGGAATTTTTCTTTTTCATTCTAAGATATTTTCTGATCAGCTCATGAAATTTGTGAAAAGTAGCTTCCAGTATTAGAAGCATTGTTTATTGTTACATTAACAAAGTATTTTGTTTGTTAAATTCATTCCTTCATGAGTCAAAGCAAAACGGTATCTATGTACTCTATTTCGAAAAGATATTTTACTCAGTTAGGGAACTGTTATAATAAATATACAAATAAGCCTATCTTTGAAACCTAAAAAAAGCCATAATAAAAATATTAAAATAAATCAAAATAATAAATGTGTCTACAATGTGAATGTTACTCTCTTAGTTGTCGTGCCCTTGTATGGGACACAACCTGGACACCTGTAAGCAGCAGACGTGCTCCTGTTGGAGACACACATTCATAGGGCCTGGACACCATTTCATTAGCATAGAGTAAGTACTAATAAAGCAGGCATTACTGTTACTACAAATGAAAACAAAATTTAAAGTAGTTAACTTGATTCATCTATTCCTTTGTGATTTCCTCCATTGGTTTGCTTTCTGTTTTTTCATATAGAGTTATTTCCCTCACTGAGATCATGACACTAATCATCCATATTTTCTGCTATTTTTTCATTAAATAAAACTTTTAAATTCTGTTAGATTTATTTCGATGCATGATATATAGTAAGAATCTATCTTTCTCTCAAGTTTTATCTATTGTGTACTCACCCTTTATGTAATAATCTTGCTCTACTCATTTTTATCATAACAGCTTTTGATAGAGTCTACTTCTGTAATATCTCTTTTATTTGTACCTATTCTGGTACTTTAACATGCTGTTTTATTCAGTATAGCCTTATAATACATTTTATTATTTGGCAAGATAACTCTTCACTCATTAAGTTTTGCTTCCCTGTTTTCATTAGACATTTTTGCCCATTTATTCTTGCAATGTATAATATAGGACTTGAAAGAGTGGAGATAAAGAGAGAAAAGGAATTTCAAGGAGGAAAATAGAGTAAAGGCAATGAACTTCTACTGAGTCAATGGAAAGCAATGTTGAGTTTAAAAAAGGAAGGTCATCTGTTTCTCTGATCTCCCCTGTCTTGAAGCTAAAATGTATCCTCTGATATCAACTCATCCAGGTAAGAGAATTAGAGAAGGGAAAAAAAATACATAAATACTCTAACAGAAATGTGTATGAATACTGCAGGCTTGCCACGGCACTTGCTTATTTAATTTGCTCTTCAGAACATGCTGTCTAAGTAGAAAGTTTCTGCAAATATTCTGAGAAAGTAAAATTTTCTAAACCTGATACTGGTTTTTCCTAAACCTGATATTTGCTTCACACTGCCCTCCCTGGAAACCTTACCTCCTATCAACTTTCGTGAAGTGTCATATATTCTTTTAGTAAACCTGAGTCAAGATTCAAGGAAGCCCTGGTTTTACAATTTAGAGGTTTGGGCTTGGTTTCATTTTGAGGTTTTGGGGATGATAGAAACTCAAAACAAAATGAAAGCTCTTTAAATCCTCAAACCTACATTTTATAATAAATATTTTGTAATGCCTTCTGTTCTGTCCCAAATGAAATTTATAATAAATTAACCTACCTACATACAGATTTTTAAAAATTAATATAAGACTAACTTTAATATAAAGAATAAATAGAAGGAAAGAAATTTATAATTTCAATATGTAAATGCTTGGTCACAGTCACACTGAAAGGTGTAAGGAAGTTGTTAGATATTTGCAACTCTGTGTAGCAATCACAGTGAATGAGATAGCTACAGAAGCAGATTAATGGAGTGTAGGGTATCGGCAACTCAAAGCCTAAGTGTTTAGACTGTCAGTAATTTGATTTTCCAAAATGGTAAACCACTGTTGATAACTTTCAGTCTAAAACAATATAATCCTTTCTTGAATTTTATGTAGTTGCTTGTTTGGAAAGGTCTGCATATACATAAAGCAAGTTGGAGTCTGCATTCATTTCACTGTACTCATCCACTTTCTGAATGCATTCCAGGAGTACTATAAACTCTTGATATTCCTAAGGGACAGATCTTCATGGACTACCAAGTGTGACATTCCCAATGTTATAATGAGGTGGAAGACTAGATTGACCATGATAATCTCAGGTATGTTAGACAGAAATGAATGCAGACAGAAGTGGGAATGGGTGGAGGATCCCCTCCCCCACAAGATGAGCTCTCAAACCAAAATTCCAAAACATGTAGGAAAAACTAACCCCAGGAAATTCAGCCTACAGAATCAACAATCAGGAGATAAAGTCACCCCCACCCCAAAAAAAGATTTTTTTAAGTATGGGAGAATCTGAAAATAATTTCACCAAGTCATCCTCAGTTAGCTCTGTAGCTCCATAAATAAAATATTTTCACTTACAAAAGTCTGCTATTTTTCAATAGAGCTATATCACCTGAGCTAGATTTTTATTGCTTTTTGTTGCATAAGTCTCACATGCCACTTAAGGGAGAAAAAGCTATTTCAAAACAAATTTAAAAAAAAATTTAATTAACCAGTAAAATCAAGAGACCTCAGTCTCTTTTTTTTTTTTTTTTAAGGAAATTTTTTTT
>NC_138369.1:64623860-64682590 GCF_054177405.1 Leptonychotes weddellii
ACCTCAGTCTCTTGATACCAACCAAGACACCTGCCTAACCCACTTTCAGTGAAATCACTGCTCCTGTGGCCCATGCTCCTTTCTGACTGTAAATAAATTCTTTGTGACACACTAATTAGAACATGACAGTGAGTGAAGTGAGACCATGAACCCAGGAGCAGAGCTAAGTTCGAATCCTGGCTCCGTCACTCATCAGCTGTTATGAACTTGGGCAAATTATGTACCCTCTTTGCATCTCCATTTTTTCACCTGGTAAATGGGGATAAAAATAGTACTTATTGCTCTGTAAGTTCTTTTGTAAGAACTGAAAGCTAACTTTTATGAAGGGCTTGAGATAGTACCTGGAAAATAGTGTTACATAAACGTTGCAGGAATTCCAGCCTTAGTCTTCACTGTTCTCTGAATACTAGAAAACTGCTAGAGTCCCAGCTAAGGATCCCAGATCTTTGTATCATTTTTCATACTGCATGATTTTTATTCTCTTTCCATCCAATTTGGCAATACTCTTGAAAATTGGGTCCTAGATTAAACCTGTACCTCCGGTGTGTTCTGATCTGTGCCACATAGAATGTGTTCATGCAGCAACTTAAAATCAATGCCTACTGTACTTCTGCTAATATGTCCAAAAATTTATTCATATAGGGAGTTGGAATGTCAGTTGACAAAATGAGGTGCCCAAGAACTTTTCTTTGTATTTTTATAACTGAACTCAATTTATATTGTGAGTCCCTATACTCCTGGATGGTAAAGACATAATTTGAGTTAATTCATATTTAGACTCCTTGGCTTGCCCAGGGTTGCATCAGAACTTTGGGGGCTACTAGGTTCACAGGACTCATAGGGTCAAGGTATCAGGATGGAATGGGAGAGAATATCTGATTGTCAGTGGGTATCTACACTATCATCCCCTCAGAGGTCCTGGTTCCCTTCTAGACCTCAGTCATTGGTCATTGGCAGGCCAGTATAGCACCCTCCTGCCCTACCCTGTCATTCCCATCATTAAGACCTCTTTAAGACCCTGATTCTCCTCTGAGTCACACCTCTGTGTGGGAAAATTCCACTGTAGGGCGCTGTGTGATCTGTGGAAAACTTGCATTTTTCCAGTCCTAGACTCACCTGCTGTTGCAATGCCATGCTCTTTTACAAGGAACTCCGTGAGGCTTACACCACCCAGACAACAGTCAGGTTGCCTCATTAGGCTGGTGGCCAGGCTAGAACTTGCCTCTTGCCACTCATACCCCAGACACTACCCAGGGACAGAAGCTTGGGTCTCCTCAAGCTTATCCAGTTTCCTCAATCCTTGGTTCACCCCCATTGCCGTAGAAAGCCACCAGGTCTCATCACACCCCCTCTGCTTCTCTCCATCATTCAGGGTAAGGAATTTTTGTTTATTTCTGTGAAGGAGATACTGACTCTGATTCATCATATATTCTTCCAAATGGGATAAGGCTTTTTTGAAACAATGATCACTGGTTAACTTTACAACATTTTTAAAGTCTACTTTCTCCCATGGAGCCTCTTTCCCAAGGACAGAAGACAAAATACCTAGCTCCCCAAATTGGAAGGAGGGAGAAAGTTGGGGGAAAGTGGAAACATGAAAAAAACACATCAGTTAGAATCACAGAATTTCTCATCTTATTACCTTTTTTGATGACATTGAATCAAATTGAGGCAATTCCACCATCAAGTAAAATATTTTCTCAGCCCCAACTGTAGGCCAGGCATCGTGCTCAGTGCCAGGGGCACAAAGACGAATGAGACTGGGCCTCACTGCCATCACTCAAGGATATCTCATTCTCGCCACTTCTTCTTCTGGTTTATTTAAGATCATGTAATTTTTCAGCTGTATTACAACTTTTTCACCTGTTTTCCTGCTTCAAATCTCATTTTCCAGTTTTATGTGCCCCCTACTGATCCTTCATATTTACTAAAACATAAACCTAATCGTATCATTCTTTTATTTAAAAATTTACAGTTGTTCCCATCATCTTCGGGACAAAATGCCATGCACAGTCCTCTTTCTTAAAAATATTATTTCTTTTAGTTCTCAAAGCAATGCCATCAGATAGCTATTATGATCTCAATTTTATAAAAAAAGAAACTGAAGCTCAGAGAGCTTAAGCCATCCTGACCAAGTTCACAGAGCTGGCAGAATTAGGGCTCAAAAGCAGCTTTCTTTTCTCTAGACCCACTGCCTTTAATACAAGACTGAATGTTCTGGTCTCCTTCATTCACTTCCCCTCTGACATTAAGGAGGGATGTATATAGTAAGACTATCACTACCATTACTACCATGACTACTATCACTATAACAAGTAACTAGCACTTTGGATTTCATGCCCTCCTTTATCTTCAATATAAAGAAGGAAGGAGGAGGAAGAAACTTACCTAGTTGGCCAAGTCTGTCAATCAGCCAAATGAACCTTGGCAGTCCATGGATGACAAATTTTGAGCCAAGTCACCCTTGCATGCAGCACATTTTATCCAAAGACTTACAGATAAAATACTCAGTGATTTGTTCCAGTTTATACATCGTCATTGTGAAAGTAGAATGGAAATTCCAGTCTCCTGAATCTTCTGTCCACTAAGCCAAAATGCAACCCATAAATCCACTCATCTAAGCCAACAGAAACCTTTCAATAAGTTAGCCCCATGTAACAGGCAACTTAACACGTTTGAAAGCTTTAAAATATGACAATTAATCACATCTCTAGGAAGCATGTGGTACCGCTAAATGGCGATTCACAGGCAAACCTCAAAAACACCAACGTTGTTTATGACTGTAAACCTCACTCAAAATTTGTTCCCAAGTGGTTTCAATCTTCAGTTGGAAGAGTGACAGTTGGAGTTAATGGTTTTCTTTTCTCACTTTTCTTCAGAAACCAATCCATCTCACTACTGCAGTGCTTTGCAACCTTTTTAAGCCCATGACCCCTTTGGATAAGCCTGAAAATCTCATGACGCCATTCCCCCCACCTCTGACTTCCACTCTGACCAGTGAGCTTTGTGTGTTCAGACAAGTCATTCTATTTCCTGTGCATCATGTCAGATAAGAAAAAACAATAGCTTTTAATGTTCCAAATTATTATGTGAAAAAGGCATTTTGCTTTCCAAATATAAAAATATATTTTGACATTTTTTCCAAATCACATATCATCCACTCATAACACCCACCTTACCCCTCCCAGCTACCTCACCAACTATATGCTTCCACTTGTTAATCTGTGGTCTATTTTTGTGTAATATTGATATTCAATTTAAAGCTCTTACTGGATCTACAATAGTCCAAACATTTATTTTTTTAATTTTTTAAAAAGATTTTATTTATTTATTTGAGAGCAAGAGAGATTGAGAGAGAGTCAGAGAGAAAGCATGAGCTGGGTGAGGGGCAGAGGGAGAAGCGGACTCCGGCTGAGCAGGGACCCCAATGCAGGGCTCGATCCCAGGACCCTGAGATCATGACCTGAACCGAAGGTAGTCGCTTAACTGACTGAGTCACCCAGGGGCCCCTACAATTGTCTGAATATTTAGAGTATTTGCCATTCATAAAACAATTTCTGGCTAAAAAGAGAATCAAGCAATAGAAATGAAATTCACAGACTCAGAGGATATCCAAGTGTCAGGAGCCTCAAGACATTATCAGTCCCTATGCTTTCCAGCCAGAGCTATGGAGGAATCTGGATCTTGGGCCCTGTGGCCAAGGGATCTGGATTACAAACAAGCACCCCAGCTGATTCTAAATACCACTTGGTGTGGGGAAGCAACCAGTAACAGGTCTTATTCTATTATTTGACAGGTGAAGAAACAACTGCAGCTAACTCAGTCCACGGACCTAACTTTACTTTCTACTGGTTATAAAAGCAACTTTTAAAAGTCTTTAAAATTTTATTGTCATTATCAACTCTGATTTCTAATGAGAAAAAAATGTATTTTTACAATCACCTTATTTTCCTCCTTTTTCCAAATGTTGCCTGGACAGCTACAAATGATGGATTGAGCACATTCCCTTATCTCCTCCAACAAAATAGTAGTAAAGGTATAAAAAAGGCATAACCCAGTGAGGAAAAGGGGAGGCTTGTTCACATATTGGGAAGATGTCAAGTAGATGGTGGAGTGGCAGCTGATGTGGCCAAAGAACAAGCTTAAATCCCAAATTCATACCCAAGGGGAAACCAATGAGAAGTGGACATATTTGCCCCGGAGAACTCAGGAGCAACTACAGGGACACATGGCCAGGGGTAAGGCTTAAAGCAAAAAAAAAAAAAAAAAAAAGTGCATGGGTGGCTTGAAATTCCAGATATGCATTCATATACCACCTTCCCCCATCCCCATGCAGAGATGCCAGCAGCCCAATGCTCCACTCCCCACCACTGACAGACAGATTCTAATCTCCAGTGAAAGTGAAAGGGGTTAAGCATCTGACTCCTGATCTCAGCTCAGGTCTTAATCTCACCCTCATGAGTTTGAGCCCCATGCAGGGCTCCATGCTGGGTGTGGAGCCTATTTTAAAAAAAAGAAAAAGAGGGGCGCCTGGGTGGCTCAGTCATCAAGTGTCTGCCTTCGGCTCAGGTCATGATCCCAGAGTCCTGGGATCGAGCGAGCCCTGCATCGGGCTCCCTGCTCAGCGGGAAGCCTGCTTCTCCCTCTCCCACTCCCCCCCCTTGTGCTCCCTCTCTCGCTGTGTCTCTCTCTGTCAAATAAATAAATAATTAAAAAAAAAAAAGAAGAAGAAGAAGAAGAAGAAAGTGAAAGGGAAGACTTTTGTTCAGAAGCACCAAACACAGCAGAAGGTGGCAGTGAGGTGTAAGATAGTAAAAGGGCTAGTCAAGTGAAAAATTTGCATCCTGAATAACTGGACCATCAAGCTTAACTAGGTGTCTACCTCCAGGAGAAAGTTGAAGGATTCATCCCTAGAAATACTGAATGACTACTATGTACTGCAATTGTGTGTATGTGTTTTGGGGAAGGAAAGAGATTTGCATCAATGAAACAGCCAGTTCTCTAGCAAATAACCCTAAGGGATGACAGCCTTATGTCTGACAGCTTCTGTATTAGTTTGCCAGGGCTGCCATAACCACATACCACAGCCTGGGTGGCTTACATAGTAGCAGTTTGTTTTCCTGGAGTCCTAGAAGTCTGAGACCAAGGCGTCATCAGGGTTGATTTCTTCTGAGATCTCTCTCCTTGGCTTGTAGATCATTGTCTTCTCCCTTTGTCTTCACATGATCTCCCTCTGTTGGGGGTCTTAATCTCCTCTTGAGGACACCAGTCATACAGGATGAAGGCCTACCCATATGGCCTCATTTTACCTTAATTACCTCTTTTTTTAAAAAAAAGATTTTATTTATTTATTTGATGGAGAAAGAGAGAGGGAGAGAGAGAGCACAAACAGGGGGAGCAGGGGAAGCGGCAGGCAGAGGGAGAGGGAGAAGCAGGCTCCCCACTGAGCAGGGAGCTCAGTGCGGGGCTCCATCCCAGGACCCTGGGATCATGACTTGAGCTGAAGGCAGACACTTAACTGACTGAGACACCAAGGCACCCATCTTTAATTACCTCTTCAAAGACTCTATTTCCAAATACTGTCACATTCTGAGATACTGGGGATTAGAATTTCAACATATGAATTTGGGGAGAACAGAATTAAGTCTATAATAGCTTCTAAAAGATTTTTAACAATTTATTCATAACCATGGCAATCAAGGATCATTAGACACATGAAGAAAGTTCTCTAAACACACCATACACACACACACACACACTCATTCACTCAAATCTCAAAGAAAGGTAAATAACAGGGGAAAACCTCAAAGATACCAATTAATATTTCTGGAGAAATACAAGAAAATCTTGAATTGATAAACCCAGAGCTGAATATTATAAAAAAATGAGCAATAAAAAACAAAGAACTTGAAAAATTAAACTATGCTAACAAAATATAAGTAAACAAAAAAATGGAGAAAAGAGAAAGTCAAGGAAATCCCTCAGAGAATTGAAGACCTCACAAGGTAAGAAATTGGACACATGAAAGCAAAGATAGAGAATAAGAAGCTCAACCTAAGAGGTTAAAAATCTGATAAATAGGAATTTCAGAAAGAGTAGAGAAAAATGGAGGGGGGAAATATCATCAGAGAAATAGCACTAAATTTTCTGAAATCTGTATCTCTTATCTCTGTCTTCCCTTTGAACTTCAGACTTGAATGCCCAACTCAGTTGTCTATTCAAAATCTCCATCTTAATAAATGAAAATTTTAATTTTTGTTCAATCAAAAAAATCTCAACAAATACCTCATACTTTATAAAAAATTAAAAATTGGGGCACCTGGGTGGCTCAGTTGGTTGAACTCTTGATTTTGGCTCAGGTCATATTCTCAGGGTTCTGGGATGGAGCTCTATTGGGCTCCGTGCTCAGCAGGGAGCCTGCTTAAGATTTTCTCTCTCCCTCTCCCTCTGCCACTCCCTCTGCTCACGCGTGTGCTCTCTTTCTCTCTCTTTAAAATAAATAAATCATTTTTTAAAAAATAAATAAAAATTAATCATAGACTGAATGTAAAATATAAAGCTATAGATGTTCTAAGGGAAAAAACTGAGAGAAAAATCTGCAAAACTTGGGTTTGACGAAGTTTTTGAATATGAATCCAAAAACATATTACATAAAAGAAAATGGATTTTATCAAAATCAAAAATTTTTGTTCTAAAGGGGCACCTGGGTGGCTCAGTTGGTTGTCTGTCTTTGGCTCAGGTCATGATCCTGGGGTCCTGGGATTGAGCCCTGCATCAGGTTCCATGCTCAGTGGGGAGCCTGCTTCTCCCTCTCCCACCACCACCCTGCTTGTGCTCTCTCTCAAATAAAAAAATAAAATCTTTAAAAAAATTTTTTTGCTCTATGAAAGGCACTGCTAAGAAAACAAAAAGAGCCACAGATGGGGAGAAAATATTTGCAAATCACATATCCAGTAAAAGACTTTTGTCCAGAATGTATACATAATTGTCTTAATTCAACAATAAAAATCAAAGAAAACAAAAATATCAATTTTTTAAAAATGAACAAACAGGGTGCCTGGGTGGCTCAGTCGTTAAGCGTCTGCCTTCAGCTCAGGTCATGATCCCAGGTCCTGGGATCGAGTCCCACATTGGGCTCCCTGCTCAGCGGGAAGCCTGCTTCTCCCTCTCCCACTCCCCTTCCTTGTGTTCCCTCTCTCGCTGCCTCTCGCTCTCTGTTGAAAAATAAATAAAATCTTTAAAAAAAAAAATGAGCAAACAATCTAAATGGACACCTCACCAAAGAAGATATATGGATAAGTCAAATAAGTATAAGAGATGTTCAACATCATCAGTGATCAGGACAGTACAGATTAAAACCAAGGAAATACTACTATATACCTATTACAATGGCTAAAATTTTAAACTCTGCAGTATCATGTGCTGAAGTGTATTCAAGAGAAACTGAAATTCTCAGACACTGCTGATGGGAATGCAAAATGTTACAGGCATTTTGAGAAAAAGTTTGGAAGTATCTCATAACAATTATGATAAGAAGGGCCAGATCTCTCATTGTCAGAGAAGGAAGAGAAGTTACAAATAAGCAAAAGGTAATGCTATGAAGAACCCAACTGTGCTGTGTTGCAGTGGGAGGTCTCAGAGTAAACTCATGATTTTGTACATATGTATACAGATGGATAGAAACAGAAATAAATATAGGGTTGTATGTATGCATGAGTTATATAGATAAATAGATCAATATGTCTGTCTATTTATCTATCTCTCCTAGCCAAGGCTGCTTACAAGTCCCAGAAGCAGTGGGAAAATCCCAGTAGCAACCTAGTACCTAGATCTTGGTTTTGAAATACCATTCTACAATAAAAGAAACCAGGGTTTCCTGGACAAGTGCTTGATTCCATGTTGAAACATGGAAAATATGGGATGAGCCTGGGAGTCTTTTCTGGTGTCATAAAGGAAGGAGGTGCTATTGAAAGAAAGAAAGAAAGAAAAAAAGAAAGAAAGAAAGAAAGAAAGAAAGAAAGAAAGAAAGAAAGAAAGAAAGAAAGAAAGAAAAGAAAGAAAGAAAGAAAGAAAGAAAGGGAGAGAGAGAGAAGGAAGGAAGGAAGGAAGGAAGAAAAGAAACCTGTAAAAAGATTAAATAAATAAGAAAGAAAGGGCAACTGTTTCTTACAGAACTCCAGTTAATAAGCATGCAGGGAATAAGGGAAATCACCATTAGAATATCACAGTTACATGCACCTGAGTCCCTGATTCTCATGGAAAGGCAATATGGTTAGTATTGCCTACTTCATGTTTCTTTCATGTGATTAGAGAAGTTACGTTCTATCTGGCTTTTGTCACAGCTATTTTTGGTTTTCTGTCATTTACATTCAACCCAATCCTATGAAGAGAAGACTCTTTCTAAAAGTTTCATTTGAGGGACGTCAGATTCTAGCATGTCCAGTAATCCTCAGCAACCATTTACTTATGCCTACAGCATGCTTAGGATGAGCATTTGACATGCATTAATCCCTTTAATCCTTAGAACAAACTACATATCATTAACCCCTTTTTGCAGATGAAAAAAATATTTTTCAGAAAAAGTAATAATTTGGGGCATCTGGGTGGCTCAGTTGGTGAACCCTCTGCCTTCGGCTCAGGTCATGATCCCAGGCTACCTTGTGTGGCAGAACTTAAAAGCAAGTCCATGTCTCATTGGCCATGATTTTTCCTTCATATCTCATGGTCACCTCAGAGAACTTTTAGAATACTTCCAACTACCAAGTAGAGTTTAATTTCCCTTTTGGGGAGCTAGGAGTATACTGGGGAACAGGAAGGCTAACCAGATATCGCTGCTGACTTCTGATTTTAATGATGTCTACTAGTGACATCTCACAGGTAACAACCCCTAAAATCCTCTAGAGAAATAACCCCAAAAAGTCCCAACCCATGGAACTCCCTCCAGTGACCTGACATTGTCAGAACTTTTCTGAGCACTGGGAAGATGTCCCCCTATGCTGACTAAGGTAGCATGTCTCCATAGTTGCCACCAGTTCCTTCTCTCTTAGTACATGCATAGCATTCCACATTGAAGATGGGGTCTATTCTTCCAACCCTTTGACTTTGGGCTGTCTCATGACTGCTTTGACCAAGAGCCACAAGCAGAAGCATTAGAGCACCACATATAAGAAGGAAGAAGCCATGTTGGACATCCAGCCTAGCTGAGCCTTCAAGTAACTCCAAACCCAGCCCTACCAGAGTGCAGCTACATAAAAGACCCCAAAGAAGAACCACCCAAGTGAGCCCAGTCAACACAGAATCTAGAGATAATCATAAATTGTTTCAAGACATTACATTTTGTTGTGACTTGTTACACAGCAAAAAAAAGCAGGAAACTTGTTGGTGTCACTTGACACTGACATGTGAAAAGTACTGGAGACCACTGGTCAACAGAATTTTTGAGGCTTTTCATAGGAGAGAAGTGGAAAATTTAAAGCACCCTCCTACTCTCTTCTCCAGCATTGCCCTCAAACTCTTCAAGAACAGGGGAGGGAAGCTGCCTGCTTCTTGGCTTACCTTCAATAAAGGACAGATTATAAGAAGGGAAATTTCAAAACTCTAGAGAAAGAAGGCACTGTAGAGGGTAGGACAATGGGTAAGGATGGAGTGAGGGGAATTCCAGTCACAAGGGGTAGTCCCTGTTCTCTTTTACCTCCATGCCCTGTTCATACTTTTTTCTTCTAGAATGCTTCCTCCACCCCCATAACCACCATTCCTCCCAGCAGAGTTAAATTCTTAACCCAGTGCTTCTTGAGCACTCTCTCACTTATAGCATTGTGATTCTTTCTTCAAATATTTGTCTTTCCCACTTGACTGTGGGTCCCTTGAGGGCAGGGGATATAGCTTTCATCATCCCGGTTTTTTCTGTTCTATCCTCCTAGCCTATACATCAAGAACGTTTATTGACTGAATGATGCATTTTGCAAATAAGCTATAGCATAATCTTCCAAATGGATATGTTAAAACACAGCAGAGTCTGTTTTGCTAATCATATTTGAAGGCAGAAATAATCCTTGCTATTTTTGTTTTGTTTTCTGATCTCAGAACAAAAGTCAACAAACTCAAATATCTGTAGAGGCAAGACAGGTAAAGTACATGAGAGAAGCAGGCCAGTCAGAGAGCACATGGCTCATCCAAGGATGGCAGCCATCACTCACTCCAGTAAAGTGCTCTCCAGTGTTGCTTCTGGAACTATTTCAAGAGAAGCCAAAAATCCAGATTTTATGTGAAATGCTGGCCAAGTCAAGCATGTCATCAAGGCAAATCACATCTGTGGTCTGAAGTTGGCCCATATCTGGCCAATTAACAATCTCCAACTAAGAAATACTTTATCCTGTCCTACTCAAGTGTATTCCCATGAGAAAGGCTTTTTTGACCACTGAACTAGCACCCTGTACACACACACACACACACACACACACACACACACACCCTGTAGACACTCATACACACTCATTTTCAATCCCTTTAAGCAGATGCTTAATTTTTCTTCATACCTATTATTGCTATCTGGTATTATCCTCTATATTATTTTGTGTATTTGTTTACTATGTGTCTCTGCTATTAGAATGTCAGTCCCACTAGAACAGGGTCCCTGTCTGTTTTGTTGACTTCTCTATCCCCAGTACATGTAACAGTACGTGGCACATGCAAAAGACTCAATGTAAACTGCTTTAATATTGAGAGTTCCTGCCTCCTCTACGTTCCTGCTGGATTTATGCCCATCCAAATGCATCATAAGAGAGTTTCTTGCCAATTTTCTCTCTTTAGTCCTGAGCTAGGATTTCACTCCATGTGCTACTGCCTTCTAGACTGGTGAGCGGGGCTGACATTGTCAAATGAACCTCCAAAGCCCCTGACATCTCTCCTCACAGCAGAGGGCTTAGAACCAGCTGCAAGCCACCCAGCCTTCTCAGCCCTTTAGGGTCTTAGGAGTTTCCCAAGAATAGGATACATTCAGCTCTAAACAGCACGTTCACATTTCAAAAAGGAAAGAGAAAGTGGTGCCTGGGTGGCTCCATCAGTTAAGCAGCCGCCTTTGACTCACGTCATGATCCCAGGGTCCTGGGATCAAGCCCCACATCGGGCTCCCCACTCAATGAGCAGCCAGCTTCTCCCTCTCCACCATTTGTGCTCTCTTGCGTGTGCTCCCTCTCTCTCTCTTTCTCAAATAAATAAATAAAATCTTTAAAAAAAAAAAAAGGACAGAGAAAGAGCCTTAAGGGTCTGAGAAGAACCTTTCACTCAAGAGACTATACAGTCAGGTCCTCCTGCTAAGTGGGGAAGAAGACAGGAGAAGGGTGAGCACTTCCATAGAAGGTAGTGCTTCACTTTTATCCAACATGTTTAAAGCCTGGAAGATCCCCTCTACAAGGAACCTGGGATGGGGATGGAAGAAAGAACAAGGAAAGGCAAGCTGGGAGCCAAGACAGTGGTCCCATGACCATTAGTGCACATGCTCTGAAGAGTGGAGGCTGGAGGTTTGTGAGGTCACCACCACTTGTAGCCACTCATCTGAGCATCTCAGTCATTTGCCATATCTTGCTTTTTTATCACAGCTTCTGCCATATATACTTGCTTCCTGTGCTATCATTTATTACTTTTTTTCTATAAGTAAATACGGCTTTGAAATTATTACATTTACCTGAAAATAAAATTTTATATGACAAACACAAATGAAAAACCAGGATCATTCCATATAAATAGGTGGTGTGCACATACGTGCACACACACACACACACATAAACTCACTGAAAACAAAATAAAGCTATTAAATCCTAGTTAGATAGGTTAGCTGCCAAAGTTCTTTGTCTAATGTCTGCTCTCTTTGTACTAATCTAAAGCTTGGTTAGCAAGTGTAATTATTCTTGACCTAACCAGAAGGGTTACAACAGAACTAAAAAAAGGGAATAGCTTCAGGCGATACTGATAATCCATGTCATGTCCCTAAATTCATGGCCTGTAGTACACACAGGGAAACACAACTCTCAGGCTTATGGATAGCCTGATACCAGAACCACCTGCAGGTAAAGATGGTACATGCCAATGCCAAGGCAAGTAGTTGAATTTAGAATCTGTACTTGAAGTTTCTTAGTAGTCACCGGTGAGTGGGGCTGGAGCAAGCAGAGACAGCAAATGGAAAGAAAATCCAGGAAACTTTCTCAATCACTTCTGCTGTAAACTTGTCTGTGGCTTCTCCTCCTGGCTCTTGGCTGGGGCATCTCAGTTCACTGTGAAGCCTCTCCTCCTCCAGTAAACTAGATTGGGCTTCTTCATTGCTTAGTGATTTCAAGGTTCCAAGAGGGTAAGAGCAAAAACTTCAAGGCTTTTTTTTTTTTTTAAACTTCAAGGCTTCTTAAGACCTAGGCCCCAGAATTGAAGATCATATCCGCAACATCCTACTTGTCAAAGCAGTAGGTTAGCTCTTGTTCAATGGGGAAGGAAAATAGATTCCACTTCTTACTGGAAGGAATGGCAGTATCATATCGCAAAGGGGTGTAGACACAGAGGCATGACTTCCTGGGGATTATTATTTTAATTACCTTCTATGTATCTACTTCCATGGACCTTCAAAATTCTCAGATACCTCTGATCAGACTCTGCCTTCCTTAATTATTGGTGCCATTGTCTTGTACAGTAAACTGGGCTGGGAGCTACTAAAGAGCTCAGTGCCAATTCAGTTGAATTTAATGTAAACTGATTCCCCAGTTTGTTATCAATAAACAGAGGAAAGGTACTTTTTTAAGGACAGCACTTTTTTCTTTTGTCATAGCTCTGGAAAAGTTAGTCTCTTCCAACTTGAAGTGGTATAATGTAGCACAGTGGTTCTCAAACTGTGGTCCACCTGGGAACATGTCAGAAATGCAAATTATCAGGTCCTACCCCAGACCTACTGAATCAGAATTTCTGTGGGTGGAGCCCAGCGATTTGGGTTTAACATACTTTTCAGGTGACTCAACTGCATATTGGAGCTTGAAAATCACTGTTATGGTTAGACATACAACTGGATTCAAAATCCCATCTCTATTACTTTACAAGGTATATGACTTTGGGCAAGTTACTTAATCCTCTGTTTCTCAGTTTCCTCATCTGCAAAATGGTCATAATAAAGGAACCTATCTCATAGGCTGTTGAGAGGATAAGATGAGGTAGCAATATAGAGCACTTGAAGAGCCTAGAACATTCCAATTATTTTGTAAGTTTTGTGGCTATCATTCTAATTACTGATTGTGCCTCTGGACCATGGTCTTTCATGGATTGGATACAATGAAGGACATTTTTGAGAGGAAAGATTTTTGACCGATCTCATTTAATTCTCAAAATGACGCCTATGGGATACATGCTTTTATTGTTTTATAATAGACAGGATTACTAGGGCTTAAAAATCTAAGGACTTACTTACCTAAGTCACACAGCTACTGAGCGATAAGGTTGGGATCTTCTATTAGAATAGTAACATTAGAAAAACAACAACCTACAGACATTCACACTAGCAATGTAACCAGGTTACACCTAATGTAGTCTGCCTGTTGGTAAATCCAGCCCTGATTACAGTGACATTGGTAAATCTCTAAATTTCTTCCTGATTTCCTATCCTGGTGACAAGCAGACTTACTTAAAAGTAAGAAAAAGAGGAATAAACATACAAGGTTAGTGAGGAAGAATATTTCCATGACCATCTTCTTTCTCTGTAGGCACTACATGTTTGTTGTTTTCCCAAAAACATGAGGTGACTCCAAATGAGACCCAATGCTGGACTTCCACTTATTCTGCCAGGTCTTTAAGAATTTCCCTAACCGTGAGGATGGAAGGAGAGATTTCCCGTAATTCCCTGCTTGCCAAATCCTTTACGGTGGTTTTCTGATGTGAGCTATTATCCAGGAGAGTCCCAGAGCTGACATGTGAACTTTATCTCTTGGAGGGCTCCACCAGAATTCCCTAAAGTGAAAGCTTAGTCTTTTACCTACCAGCCTCCCTCCTTTCATAGTTAATCAACTGGCTAAATCCTCTGAAGTGAAAAAAATGCACATTTTTTTCTGTGACTTACTGAGGCTGAATGCCTCTCACGATAGCAAAGTTTATGAAACGACTATATATTAGGGATGAGTGATTTCTCACACTTAATCTGTTTCTATCCAGGACTGCCACATTGGTCCACCGGGCCTCAGAATTGAGATATCACATTTCCCACATTTCTTGCTGTTCCTTCTACTTGTGCTCCATTATTTATTAAGGTCTTGAGTGCACCTGGGGTTCTTCCCCAGCTGGGATCAGACTTTTCAGACCCTCCCTCATTCTCAGGAGCTGGATTTTTATAAGGGTGTGAAAGACTCCTACCCTGGCAATTCTATAATCGGGCTGTTATTAAGAACAGAAATGGAGACACAAGACCTCAGCTGAGAGAAGATATTTCCAAGACTGGAGATCCAAAGGCCAATATACCTTCTGTTGAGGTTTGTTTTCTCTCCACTCTGTGTTATGGCAAAAGCTAATGAATCATTTGTCTCTATCCATTTGGACACTTTTACTTAGAGATAATAGAAAACTCAACGGGTCCCCCTACCTCCACCATATATGTGCAAAATCCAGGGGTAAATTAGGCTTTTAGGAACACCAGACACAGGTTCAAAAACTGTCCTCAGATGCCATGCTTCCCCATCTCTTTCCTTTGCTTCTTTTTCTGTCCCCTTCTCTCCCTAGCAGTGTAGCAGAACCTGCTGGCTTTCTACACATGGCTCTTATATACCTTAACCTGCTGTCCTTTCACTTCTGACAGACCTATGCTTCCTTGCCATCTGGTTCTGAAGATAGCATTGCCCTGAGAGCTAGATATCCCTGGGATTCTAAACTCCCCAGGGGCATTTTAACTATGACTCACAGGTGCAGGGTATAAATACCTCAACTCCCTCACCCCTGACAGGAACGACAATGCAGTTGACGTCTCCAGAGCCACCTCACCTCCCACAGAACTTAGCCAGAGCTACAGAAGTTTTCTTGATATTGCATCCTTGCTTGGCTGCCCTACCTTCCCAAACTGACTTCCATACACCCCCTCAGGTTTTCCTAGGAATGAAATCCTTGTATTAGGGGAATCCCACCAAAGACAGGAAGAATGTTTTTACATGCGGGTCCAAACAGCCTAGTCATACATCTTTCTCAACTGAAATCCAGAGCTGTCCAAGCAAAAGTCCCTTAATTCGATTTAATTTGACTCTGACAACCTTGACTCAGGTACTCACCCCTAAGTCAATCATAGTGGATATGGAATACGCATGATATTTAGCCAGACCTGGGTCACATGTCTACCCCTGGATCAAAAGTGGGGCCTTAACCACCCAAACCACAAAGACAGGGAGCAGAGTTGGTAGGAAGGGTGGTTCTGGCTTTTATGGAAAAACAGGGAATGAATGGTTTAGCACAGTACAGCAGGAATCAGCAAACTCTGATCCACAAACCAACTGCTTAATTTTTTTAAAACAGAATTTTATTGGAATAGAGCTATACACATTTTTTTATGTATCATTTATGCTGCTTTTAAGCTAGAAGAGCAGAGGTGCGGAGCTGCCCCAAATACTGTATGGCCAGCAAAACCTAAAATAGTTACTACCTGGCTCTTTAGAGGAAAAGTTTGCTGACCCCTGAAATACAGCATCATTTTGGAATAGACTCTGATATCAGTTTGTGGCACATTCCAAGGAAACACCAAGAAGTAACTAATTGGTGTCATCACACTTTTAGGCAGTTTTAAGCTGTGTTCTTCAGGCTTCCAAATTGAGGGAGTGGTAGATGTGCTGCAGTGGTTGGTAAACTGTGTGTCTAAAACCCAAACTTTACTCTGGAAAACAGTATGGAGGTTCCTCAAGAAGGTAAAAATAGAGCTACACTATGACCCAGGAATTTTACTGTTGGGTATTTACCCCGAAGATACAAATGTAGGGATCCGAAGGGGTACATGCACCCCGATGTTTATAGCAGCAATGTCCACAATAGCCAAACTGTGGAAAGAGCTGAGATCTCCATCGACAGATGAATAGATAAAGAAGATGTGGTTCATATATACAATGGAATATTACTCAGCCGTCAGAAAGGATGAATACTTACCATATACATCCACGTGGATGGAACTGGAAGGTATTATGCTAAGTGAAATAAGTCAATCAGAGAAAGACAATTATCATATGGTTTCACTCATATGTGGAATATAAGAAACAGTGCAGAGGATCATAGGGGAAGGGAGGGAAAACTGAATGGGAAGTCATCAGAGAGGGAGACAAACCATGAGAGACTCTTAATTCCAGGAAACAAACTGAGGGTTGCTGGAGGGGAGGTGGGTGGAGTGATGGGGTGATTGGATGATGGGCATTAAGGAGGGCACATGATGTGATGAACACTTGGTGTTATATGCAACTGATGAATTATTGAACACTACATCTGAAACTAATGATGCAGTATATGTTAGCTAATTGAATTTAAATTAAAAAATTAAAAATTAAAAAATTAAACCCAGACTTTCCTAGGAAGCTCCTGGGGGCTGGTAGACAGCTGAGTTGATGGAAAGCCAGCACACAGGGCTCTCAGAATCCCTCCCCATTTCACATTTACCTGTTTACCTAACATGCTGAATATGTGGAACTCATGGTTTGTATCACAGAAATTTGTTTTAATCTCTCTCAGTCTTGCTCCGTGATAATTGTTCTTTACCACCTCTAGATGCAAAGGAAGGCAGTCTGTGACTTTTCTGTCCCATCTTAGTAACAGAAAGTCCTACAGTCCCTTTAGGTCACCAACAATATTAATTCAGAGTTTAAAATGTGGAATATCAAGTTACATTTTAGCAAAACAAAACTTCCTTCAAAGGTGAGGCTTCTAACTTCCCCCAACCAGCCCACTACTGCCTTCAGGGAAGGGGTGTGCTCATTCTCTTCCCATTTCCTGCTCTCCACCTGTCCCTCATGGGCTCCTATTTCTGCTTCTTTCTCTATGCTGTTCTTCAGATTAGAGCAGAGTAGAGGGCAGAGAACTAAGAGCAGGAATGTTTTTACTTGTGTGCTCCTGTCTCAGCTTTGTGACCTCCAGCCCTTAGTGGTATTCAAAACTCAGTCTTTCTCTCAAGAGACACTTCTCTTGACTTCTTTGGAGATTCCCCAACATTGAGAACTTTTCAGACTACATCCCAGACAAGGACCCACAGATATAAATGCAAGAGGTACCTTGAGCAAGTAGAGCATATACAAGGTATAAGAAAGCCTCTTTATTCTTGCTTCTCATTATCCCTTATGAAATTTATTCAGAGGAGGGCACCTGCGTGGCTCAGTTGGTTAAGCGTCCAACTCTTGGTTTCAGCTCAGGTCATGATCTCAGGGTTGTGAGATCGGGCTTCTCACTTAGGTGGGGAGTCTGCTTGAAGATCCACTCTCTCCCTTTCCTTCTGCCCCTCCCCCTGCATTCTCTCTCTCTAAAACAAATTTTAAAAAAATAAAATTTATCCAGAGGAGAATGCTTTCTCTGTCACTGGATGAAAACTAACCAGACTCTGCCTTTTCTGGTCACTTGAAGTCAACAAAAAATTCCACAGTCACTTTATATCACGATCTCAATTCAATAATTAAAAATGCCCAGCGTCTTTATGAAAATTCCAAACTTTATTTAAAGTTGAACCTCGTCTTTTCCCACCCTCCTTTGGTTTACCAATTTCAGTTTCTAACCTTTCAAAAGCTACAGTGTGGGAAGAAAAGAGATGGAAGGAAAACAGAAATGATTTCACTAGACATTGACGAGGCTATGGACATAAAACAGACGTTTAAAGTGGACTCTCTCATGGAAGAATTCATAGGTTCTTTGTAGGTTCTCCTACTTGTCCTTCTAATAGCCTTTTTTTTGAGGGGGGGTCCTAAACCAGGTGTTGGCAAACCAGGGCAGGTGGGCCACATCCTGCTCATTGCCTGTTCTTGTAAATAAAGTTTTAATGGAAGATAGCCATGCCCGTTCATTTATGTAACATCTATAGCTGCCCTTATGCAACAGTGGCAGAGTTGAGTAGTTACAATAGAGACTGCATGACCCCCAGAGGTTAAAATATTTACCATGTGGCCCTTTAGAGAAAAGGTTTCCAACCCCTATCCTAAGCAATGTTTTCCCGTTGGCTGGTTGCTTCTGAAGCCCCCTCCATACACTTACAACCTGCTGGGGTCCCCTTCCCTAGCAGACCACACTCTAGTTCATGTCCCTTTAAAAAATGACCCCTGCTCCACATTCCTCCCAGGAGTTCCACATCCGGTCCCTGAAATTCACACTCCTTGATTCCACCAAGGGGCAGTGTAGTTGTTTCCCAAAGGTGTCCAATTAATGACCCTGCTGCCTCAGGCTGCTTAGAAATCTTGGGTAAGGTGTTCCACTGTGGCCCCTGGCTGCAGGGATAGGTGTGAAGAACTCCTAGTAGTCCTGCTAAAGGCCTTCGCCAGCCCACTTGGGTTTAGAGGATAGGACACCATACCTCCACCTATATATATGGGAAGGTAGAGGGAATACCAGTGAAATCCTACCCAATGCTTCCAATTTCCATGACTGGTTACTTTTGTATATTTGATATGGATGACATGCTATTGTGGGTTTGGATCCCAAGAAATAGAGTCTGAAATACGAATTTTTCCTAGGGTTGCCAGATAAAATACAAGGTGATGCCCAGTTAAGTTTGAATTTCTGATAAACAATGGATAATTTTATGGTAAAAGTATGTTCCAAATATTGCATGGGACACACTTACGTTAAAATATTATTCCCTGTTTATCTGAAGTTCAAATTTAACTGAATATCTTCAGTGTTTGTTTTCCCTAAATCTTGCAACCCTCATGCTTGTTTTAAGTGATTTATTGAAGAAGTATTTTCAGAAGAAAGGGAATGGGGGAAGCAAAATGGGGCAGTGGGGAGAATCTAATCGAGTTGGAAATAGGCTTTGACCAGATCCCACAGGTAGCTCTGGGACATGAATTGTACCTTAAGGTCTCCCTTGGACTTCCATGTCTCAAGCATGAGGTATGGCTTGTCCCCCAGGTGAGTTGGGGCACACTGGTGGTTCAGCTGAGGACAATTCTCCAGATAAAGAGGCAGCTGTGAGCCTTTATGACTCAATGTTCATAGCAGTTGGGGGAGGGGTGCACTAGCCCAGAAAAGGAGCCCTGGGGGCGGGTACCAACAGTACCCATATCAAACCTCTTAACAGGTTAGTGACTACTTTGACAGTTCCATCTGTTAGTCTGTGACATCATCTTGTACTTGGGCCAAAACTTCCAATTTAATATTCAGTTATACCTATTTTATGCAGTGGGTATTATACCTCCTAATAAATAGGGTTTCATGGCTATGGAAAGATTAGAAAGCCTACTAGTCTGGCAGGAGGTAAGCTGGGTTCAGATTTTGCCTATGCTATTTACTAGCTATCATCTTAAACAAATATTTTTACTTTTCAATGTGTGTTTCCTCCTGGAAAGGAATAAATGGAATTTTTAAAAAAACCTCTCCCGCAGATTATTGTGTTTTGGTTTTGACTCCTGTTTCCAGCATCAAAATCTGTTTTTGTCTTTTTCTAGTCATTGTCAGACTCTCTTCTTTCTATGGGTGTAGGCATTTCTCAATAGCTGGTACATGTTTTAGATTGGTGGAGAGGGCAGACGCTGGGCCTTGAATCTGCCTTGTAGAGCAGACCACTCGGTGTGGTGTGATTGATCTTACCTGTTGCCAGGGATGACAAAATTTGTTTTCTTATGAGTGGACATATTCAAGTCAAGTGGGACAGGACATTTGGTCATAGCTTTTTAAAAAACTTCACTTTCCTTCCATGAGCTCTTGGAGATCTTAGAGTAGTTTTTAATCTGGAGAATGACCCCCTACAGTATATGTGTTAAAGGGCTCTGCAACAGTAGCTCAGAGACCTCCTACCTGAGGCTCTAATCCAAGCTTTCCCCACCTCCCCACCTCCTTGAACAACTCTGCCCCCAGATCGCAGGTGAGTCATTTTGCTTCTCTGAGTCTTGGTTTCTCCATTAAATGATGGTAATTTAGACTAGATGAGTCCCTTCCTCTCAAAATTCTATAATTTTCAATATGGAATGTCTGCAAAGGACTAAGGTTCATTTAATGTAGTTTTCAATAATCTTTCTTTGTATAACCTTTTCTGATCACAAAAGTAATATATGTTTATCGGATATAATTTAGATAACACAGATAAGCAGAAAGAAGCAAATATTCCTGTACGCACCACCTAAAGAGAGCAATGGCTATCAATGCATCTCCTTCCATCTTCTTCCCCAGTGTGTGTGTATTTGTGTTTATGTGCATGTTTTCCAAAATTGAAAACGTATACCCTTTTCTCCTGGCATGTGAATTTTGCAGTGAGAATGTTTTCTTTGGCAAAGTTCTCCCAACCTGGAGGTATTATGATGAACTAGGTTAAGTCTTGGGAAATGCCATAAATGATTTGACAGCTTTGGTGGCAAAGTAGGGACCCAGCAGAGTAGGTAAGTGCTTCAGAAATCTTGACAACCTAGAGATAAGCAGTGCTTCCTGTTTCTTCTCTAACATCAAGATGGTGGTTTCCTGTAGGCTGTTGATGTGTAATGATTAGAATTTCTTTGAGAGCACATTGAGAAAGTATTTTAACTAAAGTGCCACATATTGGATGAATAAGGAGGCCAAAGGAATCCTATACAACTCTAGGATTGAGTTGGAAAATATTTTGCCTGGAATAAGAAGGTAATGGGGGAAAATAGAACAAATCATGAACTTAAAAAGAATTTTCTTATGCATCAGATAAGTCTATTTTGCATCTTTAGGTTCCTTTAACAGATGGAATGAAATACTTCTATTTGAGTTTCCAAATTCTCTAACAGAGCATCAGACATTCCTTCTTAAGAACTGACTTATGAGCAAATTGGTATTCATCATGTATTTGCATGTTTTCAAAGATATAAGTGTATCATCCAGCTATAATTTTTTTCTACTCTGGGCATGATTTCCTTGATACTGTTTCTTCAAAACATGTCCCTGTTATAGACAAGGAGAAAAAGACTCAGAGAAATTAAGCAAGTGATTAGTTTTTGGCAAAGCGGGTGCCAAAACTAAAGCCTTCAGACTTCCAATCCATTTTCCCTCACTGTTTATTACACTGTGTCCAGGGGGATGTGCTCTAGGCACTACCAGACATTCATAACATGGGTTCATAATATGGATATTCCCACCTCATCCCATGCCTTAACAAAGCAAGGATGGATTTGATTTTTTAATATACTTAAGAAAGAGTTATAAGAGTCAAAAGTACTTCAATAAAAAAAGGAGGTATAAGTGTCAAAGTAAACAAGTCAGGAGTTAGCCCCTTCAAAGCTAGGCAAGGTGGCAACTCCTATAGAGGAATTACCTTGTCATGGGTCATTCATAGAGTAAACAAGGCCAGATCTTATCCTATCTGGGAATCACCAACCTGAAATATTATCTAGTCTCTAAAATCAACTTAGTCATATAATAAATAATTGTTGAATTTCACAAAGCACAACAACTTGATTTTTAAGCTCCAGGAAGACATTCAAGTCTATAATTATTTATTGAGCACATACTAGTATTGGGTTCTATGCTATGGTCTGGAGGTACTATAGACAGACACAGTTATTTTCTTGCCTCATTCATTCATTCATTCATTCATGCACCAGTTATTTATATAGTTCTTGCTATGTCCCAGGCATGGAGAGGAACTGGGGATTCAATGGTAGACAAAGACACAATTGTCTTCACAGAGAAGTCCAGTGGGAAGAAATAGGTCTAAATGGTTAGGTTTAATGTGGATCCAATTCCTATTTTTCTTCATTTCTGATTCTAGGCACCAATACCTTCCACCACCTTATATAGAGTCTGGAAGTTGATAAAGTGGATACCCAACATCTGTATTACTAATACATAACCTTTAGTTACATATAACTTTCAGTATTTACTGTAAAATGTCTCAAACTGGGGAAAGACAAAATCCTGAAGAGCTGTAAAAGGTGAAAAATCAAAAAAGCTTATTTAAAAAAAAATCTATGAAGCATCAGCCAATTGAAAGGGCCAAAGAGCTGGCTAAAGGAGGCAGAGCAATCAGATGAACTACAAGTATATACCTACCGCCAGCATTTCTCCTGTATAAAATACTGCCATTTGCATTATTACAATCATCTCTGTAAATTGGCTAGCCCTGGAAGAATCCCAAAAAGAATATTATAAAAATATTAAAAGAATGTTAAAAATTATACAAAACTCCTAAAAAATCTGCAAATTCTCTCAGGCAGAGAAATAATGAAGCGAAGCGGGCTGTGGTCACCAGCTTCCCTTTCTTCTTTGCTCAGTGACATAGCTGTGTAGAGCTCAACACCAAGACATAGTAGGACCTTTGCCCCCTTCTCTCCCCTGGCCCCCTCACACACACAATTGCATTTTTTCCTGAAGAAACTAAAGAGCAATTTTCAAACCAAAGAGGAATTGAATTATAAACGTGCTTGTACAACTATGGATGTCTTTTCTTACCCTGCAATTTTCTGAGGCTTGGATTTTTAAAAATCCGTGTTACAGCTTTTAGGACCTTGGAATTGCCCTGTTCCAACACTACCCAATAGATACCATAATGAAGCTGCCTTTCAGAAGGGGCTCCTGAAAACAAATTGTGTTCAAGCAGAGAACGTGACCCCTGGACAAAACTCAAAGGCTCGCTCGCCTGCCTAGAGTCGTCGCTTCATATTCTTTTAATGTAAATCAAAGATGAGCTACAAGGTAATTCAGTTCTTTGGTGCAATTACAATTCTAATATATGCTATGGCCTGGAGCCCTTGCAGAGGTTCTGAGTTTTCATCAGTGTTCATTTTCAAGTGGTTCAATTTTGCCCCTGATTGCCAGGTGCTAAAATATGAACCTTCACACTTGTGAGTCACCCGATTTAACCAAGCTGTGGCTTTACCCTCAGAGAGTTTCCTAGGTGTGAACCTAACTGTGCCCTGGACCCACAAAAACATTTTAGTCAAGATTTCCAGGGTAAATTCTAGCCCACCCTTGTCAAAACCACACAGACTCCCACCCCCACCTCCCTGCAGAGAGTTACTCCTACAACCCTGGGCCGAGCAAGAAGACCCTTTCAACAAAAAGTGGGGAAGTTAAAAGGCATGATTTGCCCTTCAAGAGGCTCTCTGTTTTGTTGTTATTGTTGTTGTTGTTGTTGTTCTGCTTCTGGCAGCTCCAACATACCCAGGGCATCCCAAACAGGTTGAACCAAAATGAAAGAGAGGAAATAGAAATCAAAGTTGTTCACATGCCAATTTGGATTGCTCTAAAAATGGGCATGAGATAGAAATCATTCACTCAATTGACAAGAATTTATTGAGCACCTACTCTGTGCATAGAATGATAAGAAGCTTTATGGGGAATCCACAAGCAATACCAAGGCCTGATATATGACTTTGAGATAGCAATGCAGGATGGCACAGTTGAAAGAGAAAGGACACAGGAGTCAGACATATTGGAGCTTAGATCCTGATTCCACTACTAAGCTGGCTAGAGGATCTTTGGCAAGTAAATTTACCTTCCTGGGCCTCAATTTCTTTGTGAAATGATAGTAATCTATCACACAGAGTTTTTGAAAGAATTCAGAATAAAATAGTGTGTATAAAGTGCTTGGCACCTACTAGGAATTCTCTTTGCCTCAAAGAACTTTACAATTCTAACTAGAAAAACAAAATATGGACATGAGAAGCAATTGAAAACATGACTGAAGCATATATAAGATAATCAGCAAATGAGGTATGGCTGTAGTTATAGGGTGCTAGATCACCATCTTTTGTAAGAGGGGCTACCATTTCAAAGATGTAAAATGTGGAGAAAATATGGATATGAGAAAAATGGAATTGTGCAAGTGATAACTTGCAAGAAACAACATTCTTGCAGATAAGTTCAAGAAAATGGAAGTTATTTGCAAGCTGTAGACTCATAAAGCTATCTTTTGATTTTTTTTCCTTCTCTTGCTTTTTTCCTTTCACCTACTTCTTTTTTTTAATCTTGGTACAATCCATATATTTTTGTACAAGTCCTTAAAACTATCTTGGAACAAGGCAGTAAATAGATTTTTAGGTGAAGAGATGGCCTAACTTAACAAACCAACTTCAGCCTTGCTCTTGGCAATGGCAACCATCAAACTGGTTTCTCCAAATGGATGATGATTTGTGGTTTTCCAAATTCTCGGGCAGAAGATAACATATGTAAATTTATTGGCAAAATCAATTTCCACATAATAAACTTGAAGCTGAAAGGAAGCATAAAGCTTATAGGTACCTTTAAGATTCATCTCTTTTTCCTTTAGTTCATATATATTATTAGCATAGTCATACTACCAGACCTTTAATTTCTCCATAAGGCAACGATACTTACATGCACTAGGTACAGCATCTATTATATTTTAAAATAATACTTCTATGTGCTCCATTTGATAATGGAGCATCTATGACTTAAATTTTTTTCCCCACCTGGGCCCCTATGACCTAAATCTCATTGAATAAACTAGAAGTAATTCTCTTTTCATCCTAAAGACTACAAATGTCTTTGGTCATTTTTGAATAAATGTCTTTACTAGAAATAAGGGAACAGGGCCCACAGTTTTGAATGGGAGATTAGATTATACACTCCAAGAGAAAAAGGACCAAGGTCTAGGCCAGCACCTGACCCATGAAAAAGGCACCTTTGTTGAATGCATGAATGAGGCCAAGGACAGCTGGCAAAAAAGAAAAAGACTGTGAGTAGTGGTTTAGGAGAGATTTGGTTTTCAAGTAATCCTATCAGAGAAAGAGTAAAAATTTATCCCTAGCAATAAGAGAAGACTAGGACAAGATTAACTATAGGTAAATTTGTGAACCATGTTTTCATAAATTTTTGTCTTCTGATGAATACTCTGAAACACTTTGTCAGGCATATTATCTGTCTTATAGGCCTTATCAATATCTACCTTCAGAGAAAATCTGAGGGGTTAGTGACGGAGGGGGCTTAAACTTGCTCTCAGGTATTTGCAACATCAGATGATCTCATCACACTTTGGTCTTCTCAAATGAATGGAATTTTGAATGTGGATCCCCCCAGAGATGGCTGAAGCAAGTAATAATGATGACAGGGCAATGGATGGATGGATGATGGATGGATGAATGGAAGGAAGGAAGTCAGGTTTCCGCTTAGGGCTTTAGAGCTATACACTGTGTTACTCCAGAGTTATCATTCACATAGTGATGTGAATCCTGCTGTCCAGACCTAGTCACTATACAACCTGCATGACAGTACATGGTGCCCATAGCACAGAAGATAACTATGAAATCCTAGACAGTTCAGGTTACCAGACACAAGCCTAGTAGTTGGAGCTAGGGACCAGGTGAAGCATATTTGTGGATAGCCCAGGAAGAGAAGACTAGCCTGCATCAAGAATAAAAGCAGATTGGAACTTTAAAAGATAATATACATCTCAAGAAGAAAGAGAGGACTTGGGCCAGAGATAATTGAGGTAGGTAAATGGCAGTAGAGCACACACTAAGTCCTCAGTGCAGTTGTGGTTCTGCCCTTTGGCATATTTATAAATCAGATGAGGAGGTGTAATGCTAAAGGTGTGTGTCAGTTTGATTAGGCTACAACAGATAGTTATTAATCAAATGCTAACCTAGGTGTTGATGTGAAGGTAATTTTGGAAATGTGGTTTATATCTATAATCAGTTGACCTTAAACAAAGGATATTAACCATCAATAATGTAGGTGGGCTTTATCTAATCAGTTGAAAGCCTTAGGGGCAAAATCTGAGATTTCCTAGAAAAGGAGATATTCTGCCTCAAGACTATAGCATCAGCTCCTGCCTGAGTTTCAAGCAAACTGACCTGTTATAGATTTGTGATTTGCCAGATACCACAGTCAGGCGAGCCAATTCCTCAAAATCAATCTAGATTGATTGATTATTTTGGTTTTTCTTTTTGATTTAGAATTTGTTAGCAATATATTAGCATCATTTAAAAACCACCATTTGCATAGTAACTCAAAACCAGCCATTTAAGAAAATAATGTAGAACTCAACCACTACCTCTCATTTGATTCTACTGGCAAGCCCAGGTGATACCATATGTGTGTATCCCAAATATATCTATATCTGTATCTTATATATCCTGGAGATCTGTCCCTCCATTCAAGAGGGACCCAAGACTATCTATGATGCTGCCATCGCCCAGCTCCAGAGCCTGCGGAGGCACAGGGAGCCTCAGCTCTGAGCTCACACAAGTGGGACCCACTGTGCCGGATCCCCCAGTCTTTGCCCCTGGCTTCCAGTTTGACCTGCCCTAGGCCTTCTTCAACCTCATGGCAGAGGAGGTCAAGCGAGAGCATGGGCTCAGGTCCCAGGCAGTGGAGGGATTGAGTGGGCTGCAGACCAAGGCAGCCAAGGGAAAAGAAAAGCTGAGAAAAGGTGCTGCCATGCATCTACTTCCCCAGTGGCTGCCTCTGGCCGGGGACCATCTACTCTGGGCAGCAGATGCCACAACTGCATGGTTTACTTTGGGTGGTTCTGCAGAAAGACTGGCAGCCTTTTGAGTTGCTGGCCTCGGGAGAACAGAAGTCAGGACGAGAACCTGACCTTCACCAAGTTTGGGGTATTATATGTCTACCGTGACTGATACAGGAGACCCTGTAGAATTAAAAGGCAGAATGTAGTAGTCGACACATCTTCATTGAGTGCCTACTATGTGCCAGCCACTGTGGACGCAGCTGAGTGCAAGTAATGGCATGTGGGGAGGGAAGTCAATATGAGATGGCATTATGGGCTATGAAGAGGTGGAGTGAGCCCTGTTCTTGCAGGAATAACAAGCTAGGCAGCAGAGGGAGAGCAGTCTTTGCTTCAGTCCAGAAGGCAGCCATACCAAGTTATCAGAAATTTAACTTGCAGGTGGAAAGAATCTACACCAAGGAATCTGCTGAATCATAATCAAGACTAACCATGGTGCCTCGTGCAAACTCATTTCCCTTTTGTCTCTTCACCTGTTAGGTTAAACGCATGTGTGAAGAAAATAATTTCTTTCATGGTTGCTGAAATCTGGAGTTGGACTGGGTTTATTTCAACAAGTTACTAACTGCTTTCTCTTCTGATTCGAATTACTGAAGCAACTGAGAATTGCTGGTTTCCTTTGATGCTTGCAAGAGAGAAGCTCTTTAAAACACTTAGGATCCCATGAAGGTTAATTCACCTTACTGTGGATACATTTGAACATCACAGTCAAAGATTGGCTTTGGAAGATCCTATAGGACATTGTGAAGCCTGTAGGTGCAATGTTGGGTTGCTTGCCCCTGTCTTCCTCCTCACTTTCACATATGGAGAAAATGCTAAATTGACAATGGTCAGGGTTTATAGCCTGCAGAATCTCCCATGGTTTGAGCTCTCAACAGCTATCACCAATTCCAAATATTTCCTGTAGTGTGGAGAAGGCCATAGGAGATGCGGAAGATGAGAAAGAGCACAAGGAAATTCACTATCTTGCTTTTACATCCTGGTAGGAGATTTTGCTTTGGGGGTCATTTGGATCTTTGAGCTTTTAATGAAAGCAGAACTGGTTATTGAGATTGGAAGTAAAGGGAGGAAAGCATTAAACTTTTCTCTTTTTTCCCCCCAGATTTACTGAGATATAATTGACATATAACTTTGTGTAAGTGTAGGGTATACAATGTGTTGATTTGATACACTTATATATTGCAGAATGATTAGGGTTAGTTAACGTCCATCGAGAGAGTTATAATTCTTTTCAAAGGCTTTATGATATTCAGTGAATCTCCAGAAGAATGAGCTCTTTCATAGCAGTGGACCTGTGGTTGTAAAAGAGAAGGACCACCTCTATGTGTTGATCTGGGAAGATCTCTTAGGGTACACCATTAACCAAAAAAAAAAACAAAGGAGACATTAGTATATAGCATGTTAGATCTTACGAGACTAAAATAGCTATAAGAATATATGCTTGTATTTCTTTTTCTTTCTTTCTTTCTTTTTTTTTTTTTTTGAGAGAGAGAGAGCATGCACGTACGAGTGGGGAAAAGGGCAGAAGGAGAGGGAGAGAGAGAATCTTAAACCTCTACAGAGGGCTTGATCTCACCACCCTAAGATCATGACCTGAGCCACCTGGGTGCCCTTTATATTTCTTTATATTTCATAAATATGTAACAAAAAATAAACCATAAACTCCTAAAGTGTTTACCTCTGAGAGTCACAGGATCACTCTAGAAGTAGAGGATCAGGTGGAGGTGATAGGCATGGGATAAAGGCACTTCTTTCAATGTGCCTTTTCATATTTGACTCTTTGTGTGTGTGGTAAAATACACATAGCATAAAATTTACCATTTTAACCATTTTGAAGTATACAGTTCAATGACACTAAGTACATTCATGAAATTATACAATCATCATAGCTATCTGGTTCCAGAATTTTGTATCACCCTAATAGGAAGCCCCATACCTACTATTAAGCAGTCTCTCTTCATTCTCTGCTCCACCTAGCCCGTGGAAATCCTAAATCTGTTTTCTATCTCTATGAATTTGCCTATTCTTGATATCTCCTATAAATAATATGTGGCGTTTTGTGTCTGGGTTCCATGTTTTCTAGGTTTATCCAGTTGTAGTATGCATTCATACTTCATTTCTTTTAAGGCTGAATAATACTCTACTGTATGGATAGAACACATTTCTTTATCCATTCATCCACTGATGGACATTTGTGTTGTTTCCATCTTTCCCCTATTGTGCATAGTGCTGCTATGAACATTGATATATAAGTTTTTGTTTGAACACCTATTCTTAATTCTTTTGGGTATATTCCAAGAAGTGGAATTTCTAGGTGATATAGAAATTCTGTTTAACTTATTGTGGAACCACCAAATTGCTTTATACAGAGGCAGCACCATTTGCATTCCTACCAGCAATGTGTGAGTGTTCCAATTCCTCCACAACCTTGCCACCCCTGCTAATGTCCCTTAAATTTTTTTTCTTATTATAGCCATCCTACTGAGTGTGAAGTGGTATCTCATTGTGGTTTCGATTTGCATTTCCCTAATGACTAATGATGTTGAGTATCTATTCATGTGCTTGTTGACCACTTGTATATCTGCTTTGGAGAAATGTCTGTCCAAGTCCCTTGCACATTTTTAATCTGGTTGTCTGTTTATTGCTGAATTGTAAGATTTCTTTATATGTTCTAGATACTAGACTCATTAGAAATATGATTTGCAAGTATTTTCTCCCATTTTGTGGATTGTCTTTTCACTCTTCTTGATAATATCCTTTGCGCAAGAATGTTTAATTTTGATGAGTTCACTATATCTATTTTTCTTTTGTTACTTGTGCTTCTGATGTCACATCTAAAAATGCATTGCCAGATCCAGGGTAATAAAGAGTTACTCCTATGTTTTCATCTAAGAGTTTTATGTTTTGGCTCTTATGTTTAGTTCTTTGATTTTTGAGTTAATTTTTGTATATATAGTATTAGGTAAAGATCTAATTTCATTTTTTGCACATGGATATCCAGTTCTCAGCATTTTTTATTGAAGAGACTGTTCTTTCCCCATTAAATTGTCCCATCACCCTTGTGAAAAATCACACGTGACCATAAACGTATGGGTTGATTTATGGTCTCAATTCTATTCCATTGATCTCTATGTCTATCTTTATGCTAGGACCACAAAGACCATTATAGCTTTGTAGTAAATTTTGACATCAGGAAATGTTAATCCTTCACGTATGTTCTTTTTCTCAAGATTGTTTTGGCTATTTTGGGCTCCTTGCAATTCCATGTATTTCAGGATCAGATTTTTCCCATTTCCTAAAAAAAAAAAGAAGCCATTGAGATATTGATAGGGATCACATTAAATCTGTACATCATTTGGTGAGTACCGCCATCTTAACAATATTAAGTCTTCCAATCTGTGAACAGGAAATTTCTTTCCATTTATTTAGATCCTCTTAAATTTATTTCAACAATGTTTTATAGTTTTCAGTGTACAAGTATTTTGCCTCTTTGGTTAAATTTATCCTTAAGTATTTAATTAATTTTAATGCTCTGTAAATAGAATTGTTCTGATTTTAATTTCATTTTTGGACTATCCTTTGCTACCATATAAAAATACGACTGGATTTTTTTGTGTGTGTTGGTCTCATTTCCTGCAATTTTGCGAGTTCATTTATTGGCTTTAATAGTTTTTTGTGAATTCTTTAGGATTTTATATATATGAGATCATGTCATCTATGAGTAAAGGTAGTTATATTTCCTCCTTTCTTATTTAGATGTCTTTTATATCCTTTTCTTGACTAATTGTTCTGGCTAGAACTTCCATTACAATGTTAAATAGAAGTGGTAAGAGTGAGCATCCTTGTCTTGTTCCTGATCTAAGGGGGAAATTTTTCAGTCTTTTACCATTGAATATGCTGTTAGCTGTGGCTTTTTTATATATGTCCCTTATAATAACTTTTGCTTTAAGGCCCATTTTGTTTGATATTATTTGATATTATTATAGCCACCCTAGCTTTCTTTCAGTTTACATGCAATATTTTTCCATCCTTTTACTTGCAATCACTTTGTATCTTTGGCTCCAACGTGAATTTTTGTAGACAGCAAATAGATGTATCGTGTTATTATTTCTTAATTCATTCTGCACATCTCTGCTGTTAAATTGGAGAGTTTCTTATGTTTACATTTAAAGTGATTTCTGATAAGGAAGGCTTCTGCCATTTTGCTATTTGTCTTCAATAAGTCATATCTTTTTTTCTTCCTCAATTCCTCCATTTACTGTCTTCTTTTTTGTTTAATTGGATGTCAGGGGTTTTTTTCTGCACCATTTTGATTCTTTTCAACTTTTAAAATTTTTCAACTACTTTCAAATTATGTTCTGAGTGATTATCTTGGGGATTACAATTAACATCTTATAACAAACTAGTTTGAGTTAATACAAACTTCAATAATATGCAAAATTCTACTCCTGGATGTCTCTAGCCTTCCCCTTTATGTTGTTATTGTCACAAATTACATCTTTATACTGTATGCCCATTACATACATTTATAATTATCACTTTATACTTTGAATTTAATATGTCATTTCACTGCCTCCATGGTTTCTGATGAGAATTAGCTGTTAGTCTTATTGAGGATCCCTTCTATCTAATGAATCACTTCTTTCTTGCTGCTTTCAAAGTTGTCTTCCAACAGTTTGATTATTATGTGTATCAATGTGGATCTCTGTTTATCCTGAATATTTTGAAATTTGTTGAGCTTCTTGGATGTGTTGATTCATATCTTTTGTCAAATTTGGGAAACTTTCTAGCATAATTTCTTCAAATATTCATTCTGCCTCTTTCTCTCCTCTCTCTCTGAGATTCTCATTTTACATATTTTAGTATACTTGTTGGTGTCCCACAGGTGTCGTGGGCTTTGTTAAACCCCTCCAATAAATTTGTTTATTTCAATTATTGTATTTTCAGCTCCAAAATTTCTATTTGGAGAGACTTCATTGTCCTGGTTTCCTTTCGTTCTTTGTTCTTGGTTTTTTTTAGCACTTGGAACATATTTAAGGAAGTTGATTTAAAATCTTTGTCTAGTAGGTCTGATATGTATGCTTCCTCTTGGGCAGTTTCTGTTAATTTAATTTTTTTCCTTTGGGTGGGCCATACTTTTTTGTTTCTGTGCATACCTCACAATTTTTTTTGTTGAAAACAGGCCATTTTGAGTATTATGATGTGGCAACTGAAAATTAAATTCTCTCCTCTCCCTAAGATTTTTTGTTATTGTTTTTTGTTATTATGGGTTGCAGTTACTTGTTTATTCAGTGACTTTTCTAAACTATTTTTGTAAAGACTGCAGTCCTGGTCATGGAAGACTCTAAAGTCTCTATTCCTTTAGCTTAGGGCTCAGCCACCTGTTTGACAAAGATTTCCTTAAATGCCTGAAGTCAAGAAAAGGAAAATCTGGAAAAGTAAACAAAATAATTATCCAGGTCTTTGCAGATTGGCTCTGTGTTGGGTCACTCCCTCCTTAGCCAGGCACATTTCAACTCTGCTTGAGCCTTCTCTTCCTGCTTGCACTGAGCTTGAAGATCAGCTAGAGATGAAAGCATATGATTTTCTCAGGTCTATTCTGAGTGTGTGTTCTGCTCTAGGCATACACATGTTTTCTAGACACCCTAGTATACATGAAAAATTTCCAAAGGTGTTATTCTCCTCAAAAATCTCACTCCTTGGCTTTTCTTCATGTACTTTTGGTTTGTCTGTTGTTCACCCAAACTATTACTCTTTGCCCCAGACAGCAGTGGCATGTTCTTTATCTTTGGAGGAACATCCTCCATGTAGCCACTAAGCCCTGATAGTGTTCCAAGTGGGGTGAAAAAAAAAAGGGAAGTCCCTTGTAGCATGCTGTTCTTTGGAGAAACCCCAGTCAGGTCAAAACAGATAAACACAATTCCTTGGGAACAAGATCTTGTCTGGTTCCTCTGAAACCTGGTGCCCACACAGGGAATGTGGGCTGCTATCTTAAGTCCATTGCCACATTAAGGAGAATGGTGGAACTAGAGTAAATGAAAATTTCTGGCCATGTTTCAGTAACTTTTTCTAGGTGAAGAGTTCACTTGGTTGCCATAAATATTTGATTCTTTCTCAGAAATCAGTAAGTTTAATACTGATAGTTTTTGCCAGGTTTTTGTGTCTCTGGTGATAGATCCCAAGAGTTCCCTACTCCACCATTTATACTGATTTCCCATATTTGCCTTTTGAATCACGTGACTATATTACTTATATAGAAGAATAATTAATTTAAAAAAAATTTTAATGAGTGTTTTAGTAGTTACGGTCTTATCATCTAATGTTCTGGTATGCTGAAACTTTGACTCCACCAAATAAAGGTTGTCACCAAGCTCTCATTTACTTTCATTTGAGACAGATACAAGAAGAGTACACAAGAGAGACCCAGGATTAGTTTGTTAGTTAGAGCTTACACTAGTCAAAACTTTGAAGTATTAAGTCTGTCTCCCCATAGACCTCTTCCTTCTCATCCCTCTCTGTCTTTGTTCTCTTTTATTCTCAAACCCAAGCCTGATAAGTCACCTGCTCTCCCACCACTCTCCATGATGAAACAATACTGACTGACTAAAACCTGTTAACTCTTTAAGGGGATGAGCAAATTTCTATTTCATAATTTGTCTTAGAATCCTGATATCCCAAGATGAAGTAGTACACAGATGTCAACTCACTCACAAATATGAAGTAAGTAGGTTTGTGTGTTTGTGTGTTTTTGTGTTTGTTTGTTTTTGGAAAGTTGGTTCTGAGTATTGGAGAGGGTAAAGGAAATTAAAGAAAGAGCTGAGATGCCTTGGGAGAAAGATAAGAGCAATGAAATATGATGCTGTTGGATAAGCATCACATGATAACTTTGTCTAAGTCAATGCTACATGAAGTGGTCTCCAGATATACTGACTCAAGATCTCTAACCAGGAATCGGCATGTTTACCAGCTCTCCAGAGGATTCTGAAACATGCTAAAGTTTGAGAGCCACTGGTCAAAGTTACATTACTGGGTTTTTCTTGTTTGTATAATAAAGACAATAATATTCCCTTGTATTTTTATAGTGCTTTGTTGCTTACAAAGTTTTTTTGTAGACAATATTCTTACCTGTTATCACTAAAGCCCAGGATTGTTTTCCTGTTTTAATAAATAATAAAACTGAGTTTTAGAAAGCTTATCTGACTTTTTCCATGGTGCACATTCAAATACAAGTCTCTTGACTTCAAATCCATGGATCTTCTAATTTTACCTCTATGCAAAAACATGTTTTAAAAATAAAAGCAAAAAGGATACACCTTTCCTGATGTAGTCACTCAGCTTTGCCTTTCTTTTATTTATTCATTGGTTCATCCACCATTCAGTCCTTTACATATCCAGCAAGTATTCATTACAAACTATAATAAGCCATGCAGTATGAATATCCAGGGCTATCTAAGGGCATATGCAAAGATGATGGCAATTTCTATTTATTGGTTTGGCTAGAGGGATACACTTTTAATTATGTATAATTCCATTACATACATTTTCTTTAGTAATTTAGTCACCAGTTTCTTTAAGAACAGTTAGCCTAGGGATTCTCTAACACTACTTCCTACTAGAATTGGCAGGATTTCTCAAAAATCCTCACATCCAGACCAATAACATCAGAATCTCTGGAGGTAAGACTCAGGCATCAATATTTTGAAAGCTGTCCAGGTGATCCTAATGTGTAGCCAAGGTTGAGAGCCAGTAAATTTGAGAATATAAGCCTAATTCTAGTGCCTCCTTAGAAAAGTTTTCCTATCCTGTGAGTCTCATTTCAAAACACCTCAGAGAGAGACAGACAGTCAGACAGACTGGGATAGAGGGGTGCTTGGGGGGATGGCAGAATCTGGGTACATCCCTTCTCAGAAGTCTTCCTCTCCATTGATCTGTCAATTATCACCATCCAAGTATGTACATGTTCAACGCAAGCTGATCATCAGTACTCCTCAGAAGTGTATGTCTAGATAAAGTAAGCATAGCTTGCAAATTAAGTGTTCATTATAAAGTCTTGGTAAAAATCTAATTATCTTCGAATTATTCTAGCTTAAATTAGTAGAATCAGTCCAACAAGGCTACCACTCTGATTTGAAATTTATCTGCCAAACACAGAAGTACGAGTCACTTCAACTTACAACTTTCTTCCCCTTCTACAATTTTACAGGCCTCCATCTATTCCTTTCCTATGATACGGCACTTTCCAAAGTCTGTCATATTTTATGTGTGCCTCTGAGTGACTGCTTGGGGAAGTGACTTCAGGACCAAGAAAATCTAGGTGTGAAAACTGGCTTTCTCAGTTACTGGTAGTGAGACCCTGAGCTCATTCCTGCATCTCTCTGAGCCTCAGTTTTCCTGTCTATACAATAAGGATAGTAACGCTCTACAAGGATGCTCTGACCATCAGAGGAAAAATATGTAAACTACCTAAAGCCTGGCACATTGGTCCTCAACAAATGGAGTTATATTGATGATGCTTCCTCTGTCCCACTGGTCTTAAGCTCTTTATCTTTTTTCAAAGCACCTTTGCCTTCATTATCTCATGCAATCTTCCCCACAAGGAAGATAGGCTAGAAGTTATCTCTGGGTCACAGAAGAGCAAGATGAAGTGCCAGACAGTTAATGGGATGGATTCAAGAGACAATTATGCATTCTCTTCATAAAACATGCTTATAAGAGGAAAAATCCTAAGCAGCAATCTAATTGGGGAAAACAAAACAAAACCAAAAAACACAAGGCTAAATGCAGTCATCCACTTTGGTAGATCTGAAAATAAACACCAGTGTGAGCAAAGTCAACAGGGGGAAAAAAATGCATTCAGAATTTGAAACTTACATGGCCAAATGAAGGGTGCTATTGTGTTCAGGTGGCAGGATGGTTAGTGATAGATCTTTTCTTTTTTGTATTTTTTAAAGGTAATCTTCTTATCTTATGGCTTTCCTTATTAAATAAAACTCGTAACATCAGAGATGAGGTGGCATATGTGTTTATTCATATTTATATGTAAATATATATAATTTTCCATAAGTCTAATCTATGTGGGTTTTTTTTTTTCTAAATGGCAATTGAAAACCATTCCTGATTTGGATATTCCCATGGACAAGCAGCAACTTCAAGCCCAGTTTGATAACTCAGTTTCATCCAACCCAGAGCACCTGGAGAGCAATTGATATCTAGAGTGATTGACATAAGGTTACTATATTTTACTGCACATGAAAATCACCTAAGGAGATTTAAAAATCCCGATGTCCACTTCTCACACCAGACCAAATGTATCAGCATCTCTAAGGATGGAATCCAAATATCAGTGGGTTTTTTTTTTTTTTTTTAAGCTTCCCAAGTAATTCTAGTGTGCAGCCGAGTCTGAGAACCAGTGGTCTAGATTACTGCTTCTGATGTTGTAGGTCTGGGATGGGGACTGGGATTCTGCATTTCTAACAAGTTTGCTTCCTGGTTGGTGCTGGTTCTGTTGGTCCTTAGACCATGTTGACTTAGTAACAAGGACACAAAGGAATTTCTTTGCTTTCATTTTAGGAGTATTAACACATGGGTTGCATAATCACCTTAGGGACCTGCCTCATTAGTTATAAAAATGAGAATTTGGGCTGGATAATTTCTGAGCTTACTTTGGCACTCTAAACCTGTATACTTTATTACTAACCAAGCCACAAGTCTTTTGTTTCTCAGGGGCCAGGAGATGACTGCTTTTATCCAGCATCTTTTGAGCATTTGGCTATCAGGCTGCTCCTCTCCCCATGAGACAGACTAAGGCAGTGCTGCTCACATCTGTGTGCATCAGAATCACATGGAATGCTTGTTTTAAATGATCTAGAGCCCTAACTGCAGAGATTGATTTCATAAGTCTGGGCTGGAACTTAGAAATTAGTGGTGCTAACAATAATAACTGTTAACATTTATTGAATGTTTGCTATATGCCATCTTCTATTCTGGTAATTTCATAACCTAAACTCATTAAATCTTCACAGTGATCCTAGGCAACAGGGACAAATATTTCCCCCAATTTACAGATGAGAAAACCGATAAAGAAGGTAAGGAATTGACCAAGGTCCGATAGTTAGTAAATTACAGACGTGGGTCTCTACTTTAAGGAAATTCAACACAGCTAGATTTTGAAATCCTTTCCTTAAAGAATTTCTGATTATAAAAAAGAAAGGGGGAAAAAAAAAAAAGCAAGCCGGCATAGGGACAGTGGAGTCAGGATTCACAGCCTGGGAAGCTGGCTTCAGATCCCAGACTTTGATCCAGCTGGTTCTGATGCAGAAAGCTTCTAGATCATACCTTAAGCTCCCATTTATAGATCTGCTGAGCCAGTGGACTAGCTCCCTAGGACCTTCTGGGATTTTTTTAAAGTACAGTCTCCTGAATCCCCCTCCTTGATATTTTGACTCCTGAGGTCCAGCATGAGGCCTGGGAGTCTGTGTTCTAACAAACATACTCCATCCCCCAAGGATTCTGATACACAGCCAAGTTCGAGAAACATTGAAACAATAGGACTTTGAGGCTGGCAACCTGCATTCATATCCTAGTTCTGCCAGTTACCCTCTCTGTGTCCTCATTCATTCATTTAACAAGAACAAATATTTGTGCACCTGCTACATGCTAGTACTTGGTGCTGGAGATTTACTAGCAAACAAAACAGACAAAACTCCCTTCCTTCATGAAACTTACATTCTGGTTTATTAGAACATGATAAATGCAATGAGCCCACATTAAACAGCAAAAGAGGTCAAGAGGGTTGCAACTTTAAATAAAGGTGGCCAGATAAGGTCTCATTGGGAAGATGACATTTCAGTAAAGATGTAAGGATGGAGTAGGTTAAATAGAGAGACCTATGGGAAGGGTGTTCCTGGCAGAGGGAGCAACTAGTACAAAGGCTTAGAAGTTGGAGTGTGCTTGACATGTTCAAAGAACAGCAAGAAGGGCAGTGTAGAGGGAACAGAGTGAGTGAGGGGGAGAGTACATGAAAATGAAACCAGAGAATGAACAGAAGACACAAGATCTAGAATTTGTAGGCCAGTAAAAGGACTTGAGCTTTTGCTCTGTGTGAGATGGGAGCCGTTGGAAGATTTTGAGTTAAAACATCTGAATGATCTGAAATGGTCCCCAGTTGCTGGTTGGATAACAGACCATAGTAGGATGAGGGCAGAAGCATGAAAACCAGTTAGGAGACTATTGCAATTATCCAGGTGAGAGATCATGCTGGCCTGGGTCAGGCAGGTAGTAGTAAAGGTAGTGAGAAATGAATACACTTTGAATATATTTGGAAAGTAGAGGAAACAGGATATGCTGCAAGTTTAGGTTTGGGTTATGAAAGGGAGAAGTCAAAGATCTTCAGTAAAATTTATTCAATCATTGATTCATTTTAAAGAATATTTACTGGGCACTACTATACACAATCATAGGTGCTGGCCACTGTGCAAAGTCCTGGGGGCACATTGGTAAAATAAACATATGGTACCTGCCCTCATGGAGTTACATCCTAGTGACATGAGGACAATAGCTACCTAACTCTTTAGGTTATGACAATACAAGTGCATAAAACAGAACTTGGAACACAGTAGGGCTCAATACATGTTGGTATTACTATTATACAGATTATTTAGCAAAATGATAATACATTTAGGTATAGACAACATAAGTTGTTGCTAATAAAATACAAATGAAAGGAGTAATTAAGATGGAGTAGGAGAGGGGTGCCTGGGTGGCATAGTTGGTTAAGCGTCAGACTCTTGGTTTTGGCTCATGTCCTGATCTCAGGGCCATGAGATCGAGCCCTGCATTGGGCTCTACACTCAGTGTGGAGTCTGCTTGAGATTCTCCTGTCCCTCCCACTTGTGCTCCCTCTCTCTCTCTACAATAAATAAATAAAAATCTTAAAAAAAAAAAAAAGATGGAGTGGGATAAAGAATTAAGCTAGTTCATATCCCTGTGATTTCTCAAATAACACAACATTCATGGTTTCTGATTTTTATCTCAATATGGTGGATGGTCCAGTACCAAGAAGGTCAGGAAGCCATAGCCATGGGACTTGAGCCCAACTCTGGGAAAGGTGTTGGGTGCCTTTTGAAATTAGAATAGCATAGCTTTTTTGTTGACTTGCATGCTGGGACGAGATCTCAATCAGGGACAGTGGCAATGTCTGGAGACATTTTCAGTTGTCACGAATGGGGAACATGAGGAAGAAGTGTGTTACTGGCATCTAGTGGGTAGAAACCAGGGATGCTGCTTAATGTCCTATAATACACAGGACACCCTCCCCTTTGCACTCACCAAAGGAGTATCCAGAACAAAATGTCAGTAGTGCCTAAGATTGAGAAACCATGAGATGAAGAAAAGAAATGTAGAGTTATCCAAAACCATAACCATGTGATCATAAACAAAATCAGCGGTTTGAGAGAAAAAGTGTCCACACTCTAACAAATGTGATGAACTCTGGGAAGGACATCATCGTGTCATTAATAAGAGGATATTCAGAAGAACAAATGTGTGCTATGTTAGCTTTATTTCCAGAAATGTCCCTCTTTGGAGGCAATTATACATTCTTCCTGCTGTCTTCACCAAAGTGTGTCCAAGTGCCTTTTCTTCTTGTATAAAGGTCCTGTTTGCCTAGACTGGGATGTAGGGCATTCCAGGAGCAGGGAAAGTCTGTTTAAAGACATTTTATTCTGGGAAAATTAATGGGGCAGACAATGTAAAAGAAAAGAGACAAATTGTTCTTTTGGTTCCAAATAAATGCTTGTTTTCTGACACTGCCTGAATTTAAATGGTCCTCAGTTTGACTGTGAAATTAACACCTCTTTGAGGTTAATTGTGGGGGTGGGGTGCCATTCACACCACTTCCAGAGCTATTGTCTGTCTGGAATGCAGAAGGAGCAGCACCAGCCCGTGGTACACTTGCTTAACCAACACTTGCTCTGTATCTCTTCAGCCTTCATCCAAATATTGCAACCTGAAGAAGCCGGCATTCACACTGCTGACCCATTTCCCACACTTGTTTCTCTTGTCCAAGAAACAGTTACAGGAAGTCCATTGACCTTGAGCCAAATCAGTTCACCTCCATGGGCCTCATTTTCTTTCTCTTTAAGATGAGAGAATTGACCGATCTCCCTAAGGTCCTCTCAGCATGACTCTGCCTTGACCAACAACTTGCTTATGGCCCCGGGAGTCTTTTGGGGGGGGGGGGTGCTATCTCATTACCGAGAACATGGGTATTGTGTGAAAGATGCATAACTCATAATTACGGAGTCACCAACCACAAACCCAGCTTCTTCAGTTATTAGCTGGGGGACCTTAGGAAAATCTTTTCAACTCTTTTGGGCCATCTGGCTACATTTTTAAGTTTCCTTCCACCTCAAAAATTATATGATTTTAGGAATCGTAAAATCAGTGACTCAAAGTTGGAAAGAATTTTGAACGTTGTGATGCTTCTGCACTCAAGGTACATCATAAAAGGATAGTCAGCAAATAGTCTTGTGTACATTTTTGTACCAATCACTTTTTCTTTGGGAAGTGAAAACTTTTTGATCATTCTTACATATTATTAGGATTCTTTCCATTAATACCGAACCAGTTTTAAGTGTTATTGTCAATGAGTACATATGCTGGGTTTTCCATAGCCCATAAATGGGACAGCATTCAATGTTACCATTTTTAATATTTTTGATTAGTTTACTATAGTGACAACTTTAAATTATTTGAATTTTTGTACCCAAAGACATTAAAGAGCCCTTCCACATGCAACCATATTTTCTTTATGCACACTCTAACTTGGACATTATGAAGCTGATAAGTAGCTCATAGTAAATAGAGCTTCTTGCCTTAACCAACTGATTTCTTTTTTCACAGTGAAGATTCAAGGACAGGATATTGAAGCTACAAAGAAAATGTTATTGTAAAGTAGATTTTGGGGCGCCTGGGTGGCTCAGTTGGTTAAGCAACTGCCTTCGGCTCAGGTCATGATCCTGGAGTCCCGGGATCGAGTCCTGCATCGGGCTCCCTGCTCGGCGGGGCGTCTGTTTCTCCCTCTGACCCTCCTCCCTCTCATGCTCTCTGTCTCTCATTCTCTCTGTCTCAAATAAATAAATAAAATCTTTAAAAAAAAAAAAAGTAGATTTTGTATCCCTCCAAACTAAAACAAACAAAAAAAACCTAAAGGAAACATTAGGTACCTTTCTTAAATTTACTATCAAGAAAGGCAATCAAATCCACTTCTCCGCAGGTCTTCACTGGGAGCGCAAATTCTCCACCTACAGTGAAGGAAGAAATGCAGAAGTCTTTTAAGAACAAAAGGAAAACTGGATTATTCACTGCAAGACAGCAGTCATCTGTGGATATTTGTGCAAAGAGTCCTTTAAAAAGTTTGGAGAGCAAGGGCCAAGAAAATGCACAAGAAAAATTCAAAATTATTCCCAGATAATGTGTTCTATTAAGTTTATCCCCCCACCTTATCTTGCTCCTAAATTCTCTTACCAAACTTCCCACCTCCCAGTGTTCATTCTAATACAAAACCGTGACCCAAGCGAACAAAATCCTGGCATGTTTCTTTTTAATTATTTGAGTCACAAAAATAATATATGATCACTGTATAAAAGTTAGAAAGATAGATGAAAAAAGGAAGAAAATACAACCCATCCATAATTCCACATCCCAGAAAGAACCACTGTTAGCCTGGGTTATATCTTTCCAGAGATTTTTCCATGAATATCTTTTTAAAAAGAAGTCATGCTCTTCAAACTATTTCTACCCCATTTTCTCACTTAACAACATGCTATGTGCACTTTCTGGGGCTTTTTTTTTTTTTTCCATAGAAACCCACCCTGATTTATTTATAAATCAGAAGGTTACTTCTCATATGGAATCCTAACAGTATTTCTTACTTTCTACTGTTACGAACCCGAGTTAATACCTTGTCACGTGACTTTTGTGCACATTTTTAATTACTTCCTTACAATAAATTCCTAGATGTGGCACTATTAGATCCACTGGGGATGCCCGCTCCTAGGCCCTTGCCACATAGTGCTGTATCTCTAAAATCTCATGCTGATGCTACTGCGTCCCTCCAACTCTAGATGATTGCCATATGGGCCTGAGGGGGCCTTGCGTAGCCTTTCAAGCACAGAAAGTCTTTGGAAATACAGTGATGATTTAGGAAGTGTAGGTGGTTCAGTTGACTGAGGGACCACAAACCATCACAAAAGTTTCAAAGCTAACATTTACAGAGAGTCACTGTACTATTATGATTTCTGGTAAATAAGTGGGTGAAAGGCAAAACAGAAAGGGCTTTCCTTTGAGGAGAGAAAAAAACCAAACCTTACACAATAACAAATCCAGATTTCAACCATAAAGCTAAAAGCACCCCTAAATGCAGGCTTAATTCAATTAAGGATACATTGAAAATTTAAAGTGTACATACCTACAACCTGGAAATTCCATTCCTAAATGTGGATTACTAAATTAAATTCTAAATAGAGGATTCTTATTTATAAGAATGTAAACTTGGGAAAATGTATTGGAAACCACTTAAATGGCCATCAATAGGGGAATGGATACATTAATTACAGTATATTCATACAATGCAATATTATAAAGGAGAGAAATAAATTCTTCTACATACATCATGGACAGATTTTTAAATCTAATTGTATAAAAAAAAGAAAAGATAGATGCAAAATTATGTATACAAAACAATGACACAGAGAATAATATTATCTATTAAGAAAAATATATATGTGTGTATACAACCATGGCCTGAAAGTCACCACATTTATGAGTCTTTGCCTCTGGGGAATTTAAAAAAAAAAAAATGAAAGCAGTTGGGGGAGGGTAAGTGGTAGGAGAGAAGAAAAGTCTTTCAGTTTTATCTGTAATATTATTTTAATAGTAAAAATCGGGCTGTTTTATCAAATTTAAGATGCCATTGATGAAAAAACCACTATTATTTTATGTATCACTGAGGAAGAAAGTTGCCACAATATGCAACTAATTTTAAAATGCACCCAATTTGAGTGATGCTAAGATGTGAAAAAAAAGATGTGTGAAATTCTCTCTCTATAAGGCAACACACGAAAGGTTAATAATTCTGCTAATTCACAAACCATAGTTACTGGTTATGTAAATCTGTGAACTTTCGAAAAGTTTTCCAGAGGAAAAGAACACATCAAATAGTGTAGGGAATGGATTTCCCCCATACTATGTAGCATCTTCAGTGCATGCTGCTCATATAACAACAATACTACTCTAAAGCCCCGTTGCCTTCTTCTGTGTGGTCCCCAAATGAATTAGAATGTGGTGAAGGTGGGAGACATATCTTTGAAGACTTGTACCTTGAGAAGCATCTGGCTCATGACTTAACATTTACTCGAGAAATACTTGTTCCGCTGAATTGAAGTTCTCCCAGTTGAAAAGAACAATCTTAAAAAACAAATCCTGTCAGTTCAAGAACCCACGTGTGAGGAATTTGATGCAGCAGACTCAGGTGTCTAGATTCACAGCTCATCAGGTCTGTGTGGAAAGCTATGGATGTTCATTATAAGGCTACTCCCTGGGAGAAGCAGCAAACTTAAAACCAGGCTATTCATCCCACCCTTAGCTAGTAAACTGAAGCCATCCTAGCTCCCTGATTCAATGTGAATTCATGGTAGTCGGTCCTAGCATGGGAACGAACTGCCTGGAGTCCTTCATTTCTCCCCTTGCCTTAAAGAAAGCCTTTCTCTAGAAAGTATTCTGAAGAAGGGAGCGAAAAAGGTCTAGAGCTAGCATTGGCACATAAGAGACAGATTCTCAGATAAATGAATTTCAGATCCACAATGAATGATTTTTCGGAAGTCTGTTCCATTGAATTCAGAAAAGCAACAAAGAACTTTTGGCTATAATATGTGTGAATATCACATGGGGCATACTTACATGTGCGAATATCACATGGGGCATACTTACACTGAAGTTTTTTTCACTGCTCACCTGAAATTCAAATTTAACTGTGTTTTATTTTCTAAATATGGCAAACCTATTAGCAGATTAATCTGATGAGAAGAAAAGGGAAACGTGAGGAAGAAAAACAGAATGGATTTGGAAGTGGCTAGGAAAGAAAGAAAGAAAGAAAAGAAAGGAAGGAAGGAAGGAAGGAAGAAAGAAAGAAAGAAAGAAAGAAAGAAAGAAAGAAAGAAGAAAGAAAGAAAGAAAGAAAGAAAGAAAGAAAGAAAGAAAGAAAGCAAGCCCAGAACCAGAAGCTACCCTGAAGGAACTATACTTGATTTGAAGACCATGTCCATTTTTCCTACTTTCTGTTTGCACAGAGGGTTTCATTCTGAATATATATTTTTTTAGATTTTTTTATGTATTTATTTGTCAGAGAGAGAGAGAGCACAAGCAGGGGGAGTGGCAGGCAGAGGAAGAAGCAGGCTCCTCTCCGAGCAGGAACCCAATGCAGGACTCGATCCCAGGACCCCGGGATCATGACCTGAGCCAAAGGCAGACGCCTAACCAACTGAGCCACCCAGGCATCCCTGGAGGGTTTTATTCTAAACTGTGTGCATACTCGGACCACTGAGCAATGACTGTGGTCTCAGCAGCCTCAGTCATCTGTTTGTCACTGCCTACTCCGTGTGTCCCCGTGGGTCGGCCAGCAGCAGAGGTCTCTCCCAGGAGACACGAACTGATCTGGCAGGCTGGCTCGGGGCCACCTCCTCAAACCCGAGCTCCGCTGCTAACTTCCCTTTCACTGATTAGTCAAGAATCTTGGAGTCATTTTTTCACTTTGGATTTGAGTCCCATGTGTAGTGTGAAGTGGAGCTCCCTGCGCCAGCTTGAGAGGAGATGGCAAACTACCCCCAACCTGGTTCTCAGCTCCCCTGACAAACCGGAGAGCCTGAAGCCCTTGCCCCAGGTCAGAATCATTTTATGTGGCAAGCTCGCCACCTCATCACCTTCTAGAACACAGGCAGACCTGCCTGCTGAAAAACATTTAAAAAAAATATATACCCCTTCCTGTTCTTCTTGAAGCTGAAAAATAGAAGGAAGGGGGGTAAGGGGAGGCAGCAAGAGAGGTGTCAAGCATTCCCTGGGTCTGAAGGAAGCAGCAGACTGCACTGTGTCTCACACCTTCCCTGGGCTTGTGTAGAGAGCTGTTGCTGCTGCTTACCCTGTTGCCTGCACATCGGTCTAGAGAGGTTGATACCTTCTTTTCCTCTTTGGTCTTACTTGCAATGGTTGTTGAGGTGAGAATTTAGTTAATGAGTTTTTTTCACCTTATGTTTTGATCTCAAGGGGTTTAAAGTTACTTTCACTTTTGCGAACACTGGTGGCCCTGCTGGGAAAAAGTGCAAGCCCTCACCATGGGCCCCCCGTACAGGAGGTTTCAGGAGAAGGTGTCTCCATCGTGCTTCTGGTTTTCAGAGCTGTCAGAGGGAGAGCCGCTCCTGATGTGCAGGCTCTGACCGTTGGCCTCATTTAACTTCCTGTTCACAGTGGTGCAGTGGGGGAGGCAGGGTTATCCCCATTTTACAGAAGAGGAGACCGAGGCGCAAAAAAGACACTGACTCAGCTGCCAACTATATTGAAGAAAAATCTCTGAAAATGTAATGAGATGGAGAAAAGACTTTTCTAACACCGCGTTTAGGGAAGGATTTGCAAATGGATACGCAGGTTATTTTGATCAGCTGCTCAGGAGGCAAGGAGAAGGGGAAGGAGTGATCCCCCTGGAGCTTGCGATAGATGGGGCTCAGCCCGCCTCCTAGGAGAGGTGGGGAATTGGAGCATAGGGCTTTCCTTGTGCTGAGTGGATTCAGCAAGTTTGGGAACAGAACAGAAATGTTCTAGACCACTGAGTGGGAACAGTCCTCCTTCCTGGTCCTCCTACCATACTGCTTCTGGGCCTCTGCTCTAAATAGCACATTATCAGCAGAGACGAAGAATGGAAAAGCATCTCTGCTCATTGACAGAATCCTCTTGTTGAAGATTTCTCCTTTTTTGGTAGTGATAACGTTTAGAAGCTGGAAAGCTGAAAGACAAGTATTGACTAACTTAATAAACCCAAGAAAGCTGGCCTCTTAGGTATGAGCACCATATATGGAGAACGAAGGATTATCAAACATCTGAGGAAGATCACAACAGGCAAGTCAGAAGTCTAAGCAAGGAGATGACAACTTAAAAAACAGAAACAACACATTAGGAGCCTAGGTGACTCAGATGGTTAAGTCCGCCTTCGGCTGAGGTCATGATTCCAGGGTTGTGGGATGGAGCCTTGCTGTGGGCTCCCTGCTCAGCAGGGAGTCTGCTTGTCTCTCTCCCTCCCTGCCACCCCTTTACCACTCATGCTCGCTCTCTCTCAAATAAATAAATAAAATCTTAAAAAAAAAAAAAGCCTCGACTGTCATTGATATTCTCTGAGAGAAAAGATATTGCAAACATGAAGTACAAATAAGATTCTGTTAAAAAAACAAAAACAAAAAACAAAACAAAACAAAAACATGCAAATATCCAGAGTGAGTTTTGGAAAATAAAAATCTGAAAGCAGAAATGTACCTATTAGTAAAAGTGCTGGAAGATAGTTTTGAGGAAATTTCTCAGAAAGAGAGGGAGAGGCGTCTGTCTGGCTCAGTCAGTGGAGCTTGCAGCTCTTGATCTTGGGGTTGTGAGTTTGAGCCCCACACTGGGTGTAGAGATTACTTAAAAATAAATTTTTTTTAAAAAAAGGGTAAGTAGAGCAAAAAGACTAAGAGATGGAAAATAAGAGAGAAAACATTTGCAAATTAGATACTAGAAAGTGTCCAGAAGGTTAAATATCTGAGCAAAAGGAATTCTAGAAAGATAGAAGAGAGAAAATATAATCAATGAAAAAGCTAAAATGAGAGTTCTGGAATTAAAACGGTCTTATCAAGTTTCACTACAATAAATTGAAATGGATTCTTACCACAGCTGGAGTATTACAGTCAAGCAGAAAATCCTAAAATCTTCCAGAAAAGAAAAAAATTTTTTTTTACTTACAAAGGACCAACATTCAGAATGGCTTCAGATTTCTCAATAAAACAGTAGAAACTAAAAGACAACAGAGAAATTCTGAGGGAAAATGGGTACCAATTTATAATTCTGTGCCCAAGTCAATTAAATTTCAGTGTCGATGAGAGACATTTATACATATATAATTTCTTAGAATTTTTATCTAGTATGTGCTTTTCTCTCAGGAAGTAAGTCCAGGAGATGCCCTCAAAAGTAGGGATTAAACCAAGAGAAGGACAGATACAGGGAACTCAACGCACAAGAGACATAAACAGAAAACCTGAGCCATGCAAGTAAGCCAGGCCAGAATCCAACACCACTGGGGTTGTGATTTCATTTCATTTTTGTTTTATCAAATTAGCATGCATATAATTTAACAACAGTACAATAAGATTTTAATGAAAGTAATCAGCCCCTGGGCCATCTTCGTTTTCCAACTGCAACTTATTCCCCAGAAGCAACCACCTTCATCTCATATATATATATATGTGTATATATATATATTTTTTTTTCTTTTTTAGAGAGAGAGATCACATGCGTGGTGGGGGGTGAAGGGCAGAAGGAGAGGGAGAGAGAGACTCTCAAGCAGGCTCCACCCTGAGCACAGAGCCCAAAGCAGGGCTACATCTCACAACCCTGAGACCATGACCTGTGCTGAAATCAAGAGTCTGACACTTAACCAAATGAGCTACCCAGGCGCTCACCTTCATCTCTTTTTGCTGTCCCTTTTGGCATCTGCCTGCAAGTCATTAAATAACACAGTCCTACTCCTTGAGGTTTCCAGTTTAGTCATTCCCTATGTATTCTCTACTCTGGAAGTTTAAGGATGATTTCCCTTCTGTCACCACCACCACCAGCAACACTTCTTGGATGGGTCTGCTTATTCTGGAAGTTGTCTCTTACCCTGATTTCCACAGAGCACTAAAGCTTTGGCTTGTGTTTTCTATCACTCAAGATAGTGTTTTGTATTGTGTGTGTGTGTATGTGTGTGTAACTTGATAATTGAATCAATAGGTTTGAAGTAAAGCAAAGACAAGGAATCCATAAAAATAAAAAGTCCTATAATCAAGACAAGCACACAAATGTGTGAATAAGATTTTCAACAGAAACATAACAGAGACCATGCAGGATAGAGGGCAAAATAGAGAAAGTGTTAATAAGTAGATTTATCAGGGCAGCACATGTGAGAAGTAAAAGTGAGTTCAAGATCAAAGAAAATACCCGGCCTTCTTACTTTAGATACAAATTGGCAATTAGCCTAGATCACCTTATACAGTGACCACAGAAGGGCTATGGGATCCAAACAGGAAGTATCAGCCTCAAAAATCTTAAAAGCCCCTGATGCGAACTTCTCCTCTTTGATCTGCCCAGGGCCAATCTCTCCTTATGAAGACAGACTCTGTTTTTTTGGAGACCTGCTCCTCTCTCCAGGCTAAGTGTATATGGTTCTAGCAAAATCTTCTTGTCCCAAACATCTTATCCTGCCGCCACGTTGATCAAGCTAGAGGTGGATATGTAAAGCAAAGCCAGGCAAATTGGAATCCTTCCCTGAGATGTTTAGGGAGTCCTACAGAGGGCGGAAGATCTTTCTTCACAGCACCACGAGCCACCTAAAAACCAGAACTTCTATAATATACAAGAAAAGGAAGATGGATTTTGAGGGACGACTAGTAGCCACTGCCACAATTGCCAACTAAGACAATGTAGCAGGATATTATAACTGGAAATTCTCCTGTACACCTCAGCCTTAGTCAGGGCAGGTGTGCACCATTTTTTCCCTTTAGAATTTCTCAGCATCAATGGGACAGATTTCAGATTATGCAGATTTACAAAGGAAATGAATCTGAAAATTCATTCCATGACATGTGAATCCCTCAGGTGGTTCAAGAGGATTAGAGAGGGGAGAAGGAGGGAGAATTTGGGGAGGTGGCTACCGCTGAAAACAGTCTGCTGTGAGCTCTGTGAGCCCTCCCACCAGGGGCGTGGGTGACGGGGCCACACTGTAACCGCCTCTTCCCCTCAAGTCCAGTTAGGAGGCTTTATAGAAGTTGCCACAGAACACTGGTTAAGAGAGATGTCTGCATAGACCTGCTGTCATTCTGAGGCCCCTGCTCCACCATCCTGCTTTGAGGAGGTCGTGGGGCTTGGTTGCTCCTGAATGACCAAAGGGTGATGATGGAGTCTTCAAAAGGACCCCCTCGAGAGTCTTGAGCTGGGAGATCGAGGGGACAGTGCTTGACTTACACTCACAGCGGACTGTGGACTGCGTCTGAGTCCTCTCTAACAAATCCAGAGTGAGAAGGGCTGACCTCAAGCTTTGGTGGTGGCACCCAGGAGCAGCTGCTGGGTTGACACAGGTCTACATTTTGTCAGAGCAAGTGGTGTGGGCTGTGGGGGCCGAGCCCGCATGAAGTCAACCAGGGCTTTTTTGAAAGGTTTCCATAAGAGGCAAGGAGAACTCTGTAGAAAAGGGCTACTCTTTTGTCACTGGTGCCCAGAGCCTGTTAACACAGAAGGCAGGTCACGTCCCTGCTATGCTCAAAAATCCTGCCCCGTAAAGGCCAAAATTATTACGATGTCCTAGGAGGGTCCTCCTGTCCTTGCTTTTCCTAGAAGCAACCCGTTTAAATCATCTCAGGTCCTCCACTTGGAATATTCTTCACCCAGGTATCTGCAAAGTATGCTCCTTTAGTTCCTTTGTGTATTGTCTTAGGTTGGATTCCTTAGAAACAGAACCTACAAGGAGTTCTGTGCAGTAACTTATTGAGGGAGTGTTCTCAGGAGAAACCTGTAAGAAGCAAGGGAAGGAGATTAAAGCAGGGAAAGCTGCTAAGCAAATCTGTGATTTCTGGCTTCCTCTACCTGATCCCATGGAGAACTCGAAATATGAATGGCACTAAAGAATTGCCCTAACATAGACTTCCCAGCCCTGGGAAATCTAAACCCACATGTCGGTTTCACCTGGGACCTTTAAAAAACACTGGATGCTCAGGTCTAAACCCAGCCCAATTAAACTCAGATCTGTGGAATTGGGGCCCAGGCATTGGTATATTGAAAAGGTCCACAAGTGATTCTAATGTCCATTCTAGGTGGGAAACCCACTAGCAACAGAGCAAAAGAAAAGACATCGTTCAACTTGTTTAATCAACAGTGAACACATCTACTGGTTGCTTATGGAAGCTACATGGTAGGAAGGCTGCTTTCCTGGTCTTTTCAAGAAACACTGGCTCCCAAGGAAAATTTAAACAGTTCTGTATTTGAGGTTCGTGCTATGTCGGGGAGGTTGCGGTCTCAATATGGGTATCCTCTCCCTTTCCTTCCCGACGGGAAACTGGGACGGACCCTGGGCCTCTGGACCTCCCTCATTCCCTAACATTCACCTTCCTCTCTTCACCTCCCACTACTGTCTTTAATGTTTAGCCAATCCCGTATGCCCCCCGCAATCATGCCCTGCCACCCACAACTTTACATCTGTGAAAATTTAAAAAGTGAAACCTCACTAAAATGGAGCCAGGAGGTTCGGCATGGGGAGTACTCACGCCCTGCCACTTGTTGTCAGCTGTAGACCCAACCTGAAGAGAGGGAGTCAGGATTTGTGCAAAGACTACCTTAACTACCCCAGTAGGAGGAAGAAAGGCTTTCCTCCTCCCCCTCTCCCCAACAGCCCAGCCAATGAGAGACAGTCACAATCAGCCAATGAAAAGCCAGTATACTTTGAAAACCCAGTTTACTCCAATGGACTTTTGTTTTATAACAGCCTCTCCAACGTCCCTTATTTCCTCTATATAAAAAAAAAAAGTAGTCCACCGCTTGTTCCAGGGACTCGCCTATGACTTTGTGCCATAGCTTGCTTGTCCTGGATTATAATTCTCTTTATTCCAGAATAAACCCATATTTTGCTGGTAAAATAGCTGGCAGTTTTATCTTTAAGGTTAACACATCTTTGCGCACTCATAATTAATCCTAAACCACTCAGGCTTGGTTGTTCATCAAAGCTGGTGACTTTTCCTCCTACACCCAGTTTCTGTTGGCCTGCAGCGCATGGGGTGACCTCTGATCCTAGTGTCTGAAGATACTAGAGAGGTGGGATGGGGAGCAGGTATGGGGAAAGAAGAAAGGAGGGTCTTTGCCTATGGCTTATTAAGAAAAATTACACCTGCAGCTAAACATTGCAAGAGAATTGTCCTTCCCATGGCATTTATACAGGTACATTTGCTTTTGGAAGCCTAGCATCTATGTTCTCTCTCTGACAGCAACGCTACTTTCCTTTATTGTAACTACCTCTTCCCAGCTGGATATTCCTTGGAGGTACTCTATTCAGGGACCATACCCTCTTTTAGCCAAAGGGCAGGCACATGGCTTCAGCCAGGCCAATCAGATGTTCCCTCCTGAAATGTACATCTTGAGCAGGGAGACAAGGCAACTGAGCACAGTGTTGCAGTGAGTCAGCCTGGCAGAAAAGTCCTACTCAGATTGTTCCCAGTGAGAGACCATCCCAGTGGTTCCTGCTCCCAGCTTCCAATCCCTGTGCTGTCTCAGACCCAATTCTCCAGCCTCTTTCTGGATGCTTCTCTGAACTCCCAGTTGCTAACAATTTCCTCTTTTGTTATTGTTTTGTTTTGTTTGTGGATTGGTTGGTTAAGGGGTTTTCATTTGTTTGTTGTTGCTTGTTGGTTTTTTGTTTTCTTTTGTTTTATACTGTTTTTACCTAAATTAGCCAGAGTCTGTTTCTCCAGTTTGTAAGCAAAGAACCCTGTCTTAATCAATCGTCCCTTTAATGTGCATGAGAAATCCAAATTCCTTCTGTGCCCTCTATTTCTTAGGAACCAACAGGTCTTATTGGGCTTAAAAGAAAATCTATCCCTGCACATCACCCACCCAATTCCTGTCCTAGGTATATATCAAAGTTCTCTTATGTTAGTTGATGACAAGGATAGTTGTGACCAAATTCTTCTTCTTACTAGGGGTAGGTTAGGGGTAAGTAAAGACACTTAATTTAGTCTTACACTCAATATATGGCCTACCGTGTACCAGAAATGGGGTTTAGGGTGATATCTCTTCCCACCTCCCATGTCATTTTATTTATTTCTTTTTAAGATTTTATTTATTTATTTGAGAGAGAGAGTACACACAAGCAAGGGAGAGAGGCAGAGGAGAGGGTGAAGCAGGCTCCCCACTGAACAGGGAGCCTGATGTGGGGCTCAATCCCAGGACCCTGGGATCATGACCTGAGTCGAAGGCAGATGCTTAACCAACTGAGCCACCTAAGCACCCCTTCCATGGCATTTTATAATACATTTCCATGTCTATAAAGAATCTGTGCGGGCGCCTGGGTGGCTCAGTCGGTTAAGCGACTGCCTTCGGCTCAGGTCATGATCCTGGAGTCCCGGGATCGAGTCCCGCATTGGGCTCCCTGCTCGGCAGGGAGTCTGCTTCTCCCTCTGACCCTTCTCCCTCTCATGCTCTCTCTATCTCATTCTCTCTGTCTCAAATAAATAAATAAAATCTTTAAAAAAAAAAAAAAAAAGAATCTGTGCATGTTGACCCTGTACCCTGAGCAGTCACCATCTGGCTGGTTCTGGGGTTCTACTCCCAGTGAGGCCACTCTCATGTGACCTTGAGCAATTCACTTCACCTTTCAGACTTCTTTATCCCTCTCTCTCTCTCTCTCTTTTTTAAGTAGGCTCCACATGTGGAGCCCAACACGGGGCTTGAACTCACAACCCTGATATCAAGACCTGGGCTGAAGAGTCAGGCTCTTAAGTGACTGAGCCACCCAAATGCCCCATCAGACTTCTCTTATCTATAAAATGAAAGACCTGGAGAACATGATGCCCAAGTATGACATTTAATGATCACAAGAAATGTATGTCATATAATTTGGTACCATAATCACCTCAGAACCTGGAGCTCCAGATGGGCCAAGGCCTGGAGATTGGCTCATCCTCTTCAGTATCTCATCTCTATCTGTTTCTGTCCACCTCTGCAACCACCATGACTCTCTAATATTGTCAGGACTATTGCAGCAGCTTCATCAAGTGTCAACTCTGGCTTCATCCAAACTCTTCTCTGCATAGCAATCAGAGATCTTTTTAGAAAGTGAATCTGAATATATCAATTACATTTCTTTTAGGATAATCTGATCCAACCCCCTTGCATTTCTTCAATCTCATGTCCTACCACTTTTCTTCTTGCCCTGTGTATTCCAACCTCAATAATCAGTTTTCAATCCCTCCAAATACCATAGGTTTTCCTTGTTCCAGGATCTCTGCACAAGCTCTATCCTCTACCTCTACCACTAACCCCTCCCCACCCCACTTTGCCTAGCTACTTCACTCACCCCGCAGATCTTGCCTCAAACAGTCCATCCTCAGAGAAGTCTTTCCTAACCTCCCGGACAAGCCAGGTAGTCCTGTCAAATGATCCCTGTACTTCCCTGCAGGGTTCTTATCACAGTGATTTAATTATAAATTTAATTATTTGTTTTTTTGAGAAGTGTTATTTCCTCCACTGTTCTGCTTATCACTATAACCCCAACACCTAGCACAGCACCTAGCACACCATGGAGAGGCAATAAATGCATTGCATACATGAGCAAAGGAGTGAAATTGGAATATGTCCAAGCATCTCATCCCTCTTTCCTGTTCTGTGCACTCTAGGTAGATCAGTATCCTTGCCCAAGCCAATGTCCACTTACCTTGATCAACTTCTTCCTTATTCTTATAAAACATGCTCTTGGGAAAAGCTGTAGTAAATTAAGGTGAAACTCACCATCAGTATGCCTGGAGTATTACACAGTAATACTGTGGAGTATTGGAAATTCCAATACTGGAGTACTGGAATTTTATTTAATAATGAATGATGCCTAGATTTAGCTTGAGTCCAAGGAATCTTAACTGTCTTAGCAGAATGTCCGGTTCAAAGGCAAGCCCTTCCTTGTAATACTTTTTGTCTGGATCCTTAGACTCCCACGTCTTCCCGATTAAAGGGTTTCTTTATCTGCTGGGCCCATCATAAGAAAGTTACACTTAATATCCCCTTATCCTATCCTATCCTCCTTCACTAATATGGATTTCCTTCCAGAAACATTGAAATCACTATTCTGTACAGCTTGAGTGCTTCCTTTCCAGCAGTTCCTGCTAGCTCAGTATAATGACATGGCTTTCCTCCTTTCTCTGAATGGCTTTGAGTAGAATCACAGAATCATACAATATTTGAGCCAGAGGCTTCTGTGAGCCCAGCCGTGTGGCAATAATCTCTTTGAATGTGCTACATGATCAGCTACAATCAGAGGCATCAGAAGAAAACCAGCCCTGAGTTCAATAGAAGGTAAGATAACAAATGTGATGATTACTTTGTGAAGCCCCGCAGAACCCAATGTCTTCTAGCTGTGGGATATAGACACCATAGTGATTGAAGAACCCAGGCTTGGGAGCCAAGCAGACCTGAGGTTAATTCCTGCCTCTATCCCTGTGAACCTCGGCAAGTGACACCTCTATATGTCTCGCTCATTACCCATAAAAAGAGAACAATAATGCTTATCTCATGTATTAAGGTACAAAACAGAGTCCCTGAAGCAAGAGGGGAGATCATTATGTAGTAGCTTAAAAACAGCAGAGTTCTCAATTTTTTTGGCTCTGAGCACATGGAACCCGTGGAGGAAGAAAAATAATTTTCCCTCTACCCTTCTAGATTCTTGGCTGAGACACCCGTGTAATAAAAAGACATATTAACAGGAGAAACCCAAACAAAAGTTTAATAACCTATATACCTCCTGTATACATAGAATATACCCAGGAAAATTGAGTAACCTCCTAATATGGCCCAAATCATCACCTTATGTAACATCTGCTAAAGACAAATGATGTTTCAGGGGTGAGGAGCCAGTTATGGGAGGTTTTCAAGTAAAGCACAGTAACTAACAGTATGATTGTTATGCAGATTTAAGTCTCTGCCCTTCTCCACTGATAAGAGTTTCTAGAGACTGAGTCATCTCCCTCTTCCTGGTACAGCCTGGGAGACACCCTTACAAATGGAGATTTCCCTTATAAATGTAAATGTCTCTTACAAAAGGGTTAACTTCTCAGTTTTCAGAGCTTCACCTGTTTCTTAAAAATAACCAGTTTAGAACAATCAATATGCCAGTGAGGCATACTTTGGGGTTGTATATTTTGCTCCCCTTCAGGTTTTACTGTTAATTTACTCTCTACACAGTTTGCTTTATTAGCCTATGCTTTGACTGGCTCCTTCATCTGACTTTTTCTTTCCTGAGATATGTATATAATACAAAGTAAGACATTTTTTTAACGTGAAATTCCCTCTCCCCCATTATTTCACCTAATTGTTATTAGGATAATTTCCCTAGATAAGTTTATCTGTCATCCCTTTATTTTTCCTTTCTGAGTTTAAAAGGCTATCATGATCTCAGTCTTATTCATTTAGGGCAGCAGTTCTCAATCGGGGTGAGTTTACCCCCAGGGGACATTTGGCAATATCTGTAGACATTTTTTATAGTCACATCTGGAGAACAGGTGCTACTGGCATCTGATGGGCAGAGACCAGGATGCTGCTAAATATCCTATAATGCACAAGACTGCCGCTCACAACAAAGAATCATCCAACCCCTCAAGTCAATGGCACCGAGATTGAGAAATCCTGCTTTAGAGTGAGGCTGTTCAGCTTCCAAGTCAAAAACTTTGCTGGAATCTGATAGCTCAGCAACCTCAATTCTAAGACAAGCACCTCCTCTTAAACTGCTTTGATTCCCTCCCTCCTCCCCAGCTCTGACAAACAGCTGCTTCAAAATAGTAACATGCAAAGTCTATCTTAAACACCCTGAGTCAAGAAATTCAGAGTTAAGGTTTAAAAATTCGAGGCTGGCACTCTGCTGTTAAAAAAAGACAAAGCCCAAAGGTGCCAGGGCGTGAGTTGGAGACAAAGTGTCAAGCCAAGCTTTCAACTCCAACCTTGCTACTTTTGGCTTTTGTGGGCTTAGGTCAGACTCTCTGTGCTATCCTGGGGTGGCTGTTCTGTGGTTTCCTTCTGACTTCTATAGAACTTAAAGAAATAAACATTGGCAATATTCAGAGCAGGCCTCAAGAGATGGCATGAGCTGTTTAAGGTTTGGAATCCCGGGGTGCCTGGCTGGCTCAGTCAGTAGAAAATGCAGCTCTTGATCTTGGGGTCATGAGTTTGAGCCTCATGTTGGGGGTAGAGTTTACTTAATAAAATTTTTAAAAAAACGTTTGGAATTTAAATTTGTAAATACTATTTCTTTAATAAAATCACTAAGTTGTGGCACTTTATTCACTGAATATTCATATATTCATCATACTTAAACAAATTATTGTTAATGTCACTTACATGTTCAATAAGTCAATTACCTAATAATTTTGTGTCATGCAAAAGATAAGATGGCGTAGCCAAAAAGCATCGTATTGAGAGTCAGAACAAAAGTGAATTTCAGCTCCAACTCTACTGTTTACATTTTGAACAAGTTACATAACTTCTCTAAGCCTTACCTTCCCCTTTCTAGAAAATGGGGAAAATAATCTCTACCTCATGGATGAACATTGTATATAAAATCCAGTCAGAGTTCTGGAACATACAGGCCCTTTAATAACATTAAACCTTTACCAAAGGGCAAGGTCTGTCCCACCAGTTCTGAGGTCAAACTACACATATATGAGAAGGTAAACTAAAAAATTCAAGGCCATGCAAGACATGGCAGCCTGACTTGAGATTCAAGAGGATTACAAACAGATCACCCATGATTATTTAGCCCAGTGCCAATGAATACTAGCTAGTTATACATATATGTATATTAGTATGAAGACAGGAAGAAGGACCAGGATATCATCAAGCTGTCATAATCAGCTGGACCATAGCCTATTCATAAGACTATAGTCAGATGTGAAGCTGGAAAAATAGTCGGTCTGTACTAGTCAGATACCAGCACAATAATGAAGTATAGTAAACCACCCCAAAATGCAATGGTACACATCAACAAGCATTTATTTTCATGCTCATAAGTCTATAGCTCAGCTGAGTTTTGGCTGATCTAGATTGGGCTTGGCCAGTTAGCTTAAGTCCACTGTGCATCAGGTGCCTTGGATCCAGACTATGGTTTGAGCTCGGGTCTTCATGTATGCTCATACTGGGGCCATAGCTAACAGGGTAGCAGGAATTCAGGACATGCTCTTCTCATGGCAGATCCAGAATATAAGAGCCAAGTCAAACCTTGAAAAATGTATGTAAGGCCTTTGCTCCTATGACATTTACTCATTTTTCATTGCCAGAGCAAGTCACATGGTATAGGGAAGATAATTCCACCTGCAGTGGGAAAGCATTGTAAAGTTATAAAGCAAATGTATGGATATATAATCCCATTACAGGGGAGTGAAGAATTGGGACCAATAATTGAATCTACCACAAGGTCTATGAGCACAGATCTTAAATATGGAAGTAATCCATTGTTAAAAAAAAAAAAAATGTCCCCATAGGAAATCTTTGGAAGGAAGGGATGTGTTCAGAGCTGTAGCTGGCAGTAACGTATGAAATAGACTGGAGAACGGAGAAAGGATGCCAAAGGCAATTAGAAAATATATCTGTAGCCTGAGAAGAAGGGTATGGTGAGCTGCGTTTCAGAGGAGGCACTGGAAAAGGAGATGAAGGGCCATGAGAGGGATTGAGAACATGGCATTTAGATAATTTAACTATTGATTGGCTGTAAGGTGGGTATATGGCAAAAGAAAAGCAGTCATCAGAAATCATATGGAATTGGAGAGTCTGGACCTTGTAGTCTAGCAAAATGGTAAAACTACTCATAATAATTGCATGTAAATTTTGTTGAGCACACAGTGTTTACCAGCCACTGTGCTAAGAACTTTATAGATGTTATTTTATTTAATCATCACAATAACCCAGTAAGATAGGTACAGTTCTTATCTCCATTTTTAAGGTGAGGTAACTGAAGTAACCTGCCTAAGACCATAGCCAGAAATGGTAGAATCAGGATTGAAAGTCTGGTGGTCACCTCCAGAATCTACACTATGTTATCATTCATTTCCTATTTCTTACCCAGCTATATTACTGAAATGTTCATGTTATATCATATTTAGTCACATACCAAACTATTTCTCAGTGGCCAATCAAATAGTCTAAGTGGAAGTGGAATTGTTCGAAACACCATGGATTCTTAGCATTAAAAAATGTAAGGCGAGGGGAGGGGGGGAATGTAAGGTGGGGCACCTGGGTGGGTCAGTCAGAAGATGTCTGACTCTTGATTTTTGAAGGTCATGATCTTGGGGCCCTGGGATTGAGAGCCACATCAGGCTCTGCACTGAGCAGGGAGGCTCTGCACTGAGAGGGGAGTTTCCTTGAGTATTTCTCTCCCTCTCCCGCTGTCCCTCCCCCTGCTTGTGCACACTGCTCTCTCTCTCTCTCTCTCTGGCTAAAGTAAATAAATAAATCTTTAAAAAAAAATGTAAGGCAATGGGAAAGGCAGTAAAAACTGATGTCTGGTCAACCAAATGGTCAAGACTGATAGAAGAGTCACATCTATAATTATTTCACAGAAAGCTCTTTTAATTTGATCATGCTGGTTAAGTAGTCTTGTTTCTTACTCCCCACTAGCCTAACCACTTCCCAAGTACAAGTAAAAAGAAGAGATTGCCAGTAGAAATAAATACCGCCTAACATTAAGATGCCCCCTCCCAGGCCGCCTGGGTGGCTCAGTTGGTTAAGCGACTGCCTTCGGCTCAGGTCATGATCCCGGAGTCCCTGGATCGAGTCCCGCATCGGGCTCCCTGCTCTGCAGGGAGTCTGCTTCTCCCTCTGACCCTCCCCCCTCTCATGTGCTCTCTCTCATTCTCTCTCTCTCAAATAAATAAATAAAATCTTAAAAAAAAAAAAAAAGATGCCCCCTCCCAGTTATTCTACACACCCAACAGCTGTTCCTTGATTGGGCAGGTGCTACATACACTGAGGCTCTTCGCCTTAGAAGTGGAAGGATGATATTAGTTCAAGGAGAGTACAGAGAGCTATCACATCTTAATTA
>NC_138369.1:64683090-64695689 GCF_054177405.1 Leptonychotes weddellii
GCAGACAGTGCTAGAGGTGGTTTCTACCAGTTGACTTGAAAAAAATTTTATTTTTTTAATTAAAAAATTTTTTTTAAGATTTTATTTATTTATTTGACAGGGAGAGAGAGAGAGAAAGAGAGCACAAGCAGGGGGAGTGGGAAAGGGAGAGGGAGAAGCAGGCTCCCTGGTGAGCAAGGAGCCTGATGTGGGGCTTAGTCCCAGGACCCTGGGATCATGACCCAAGCTGAAGGCAGACGCTTAACCAACTGAGCCACCCAGGCACCTCAACTTGAGAAAAAATTTAAATTTTTTTTTAAGCTTTTATTTATTTATTTGAGAGAGAGAATGAGAGACAGAGAGCACGAGAGGGTCAGAGGGAGAAGCAGACCCCCCGCTGAGCAGGGAGCCCGACGTGGGACTCAGTCCCAGGACTCCAGGATCATGACCTGAGCCGAAGGCAGTCGCTTAACCAACTGAGCCACCCAGGCGATGGCAGATCTTCCTGACTGCTATAGGAAGGAACAAAAGAAGGCCATTTTTTTCTTCCCCAGAATCTGTAAACTCCTCATTTGTGTCTTCTTTGATGAAGGTGCAAGCCTAGCAGCTGTACTGAGGAGGCTGGCAGATACCAAAAGTCAGTCTCTGCCAGATGCTTAGCACCTGTCAGGTAGCACAGCAGGGCAACACCTCCGATATCCATCAGCCTCAATTATTTTCAAAAAAAAGTTTTGTTTTTGTTTTTCTAATATACTGCCAATTTAAAAGGTGCCATTTTTGACAACAGTCTTGCTCTTTTTTAAAAGAAGGCTAGGATTGGGAGGGAGGTGAAGAGGGAGACACACCTGTGGCTTGTGAAGATGATCTCATTTTGGTTCCACAGAAGTCATTGCACTATTCAATTCAGATGGAAGCAACTTTGGCTCAGGGTTTACCAAAAATGCCTTAGAAAGAGAACCCAGGACAATGTGTGAAGCATGTGAAGGAAGAAAAAGAATGAATTAAATTAAAAAACATGACAGTAAGTGTGCGATTGTGGCCTTAAGTATATTTATAAAAATTACTTATGTAATGGTTCAAAGAGTTTTAAGAAGCACTCTACTCAAGTAATGAGTGTATAGGGAGTCAGAGGATTTTAGGCAAGTCATTTAATTTCCTTGTCCCTTAGTTTTCTTCTAAGTCAAGTGCAGATAGTAATAACTTTCCTGTTAATTTCTTCAGGCTATTTAAAACTTGAAAGCACTTTGAAAATTGTGTGCTGCATTACTATAAAGTATCATTATCAAATGAAAATTGGGGAAATTGGACTAGCCTACTATTATATTTCATATGAATTCATAAAAATTAATGCAAGCTATTTTTCTATGGAAAACCATTATAATGAGCATGATTTGGTATAAAGATTAGTGATCTTGGAGTTCAAAGACCTGGGTTTAAACTATTAGTCCCTCCAATTTTTAGTTGTGTCACCCTTGGAAATACTTCCATGTCCTCTGAAGTCTGGTTTGCTCCTATCAAAATAGAAATAACCCATGGTCTGTCCACCTTGTTGGACTGTTGTGACTGAGAAGTATGTATGGGGAAGCCTTTGAAAAGGATAGGCTTCCACAGGAGTGTAAGACTCTTTCATTATTATCTTTATGTTGAGAATATGAATTATTTGTTAATTGGGTGACAAAATTTTTACTAAAAAGATAACCAGAAGCACCAAAGTCTCTGCACCCAATTCCATCAACCTTTTCCTTACACCATTACATTTTTACTAACAGCAGAGATGGATGTATTAATAATATCTTATCTTAAAAATGTTATTTTCAGAAGATATGGTAATGAATGTTTGCTGGTTCCTTTTCCTCATTCCCCTCCCTACCAGCTCCTGCTAATACATATCACAGATCCCTGTAAAATCCCTTCCCTATGTTACTGCAAACCCAGGAGGACTCCCACATGGGCTCAGTTACCATATGATATCTGAAGTCTGCCTTTTCCCCAACTACTCTCCTTCTGCTGAGCACCATCACACCCTCCAGAATTGGGTATCACAGCCCCCACTGGCCATAGTTTGGGGCAGCACTGCCCTATCTGAGCTACCATCTATATAGCAAGTATTAATTTTCTGCTGCCATTCATCTGCTGGTCCTCAAGCACCCAAAGTTGCAGGATACTTTGTGCACTTTAGGGGTAGGAGTGGTGGGATTCAGTCTCCCATTTTAGTTGTTACACAGTGTATAGCTTGAATTAAAAATTAAATTAATTTAATTTAATTTTTTAAACAATTGAATTAACTCTCTCTCCTAGAGAGTTTAGGGGTTCTGTGTGTGTGTGTGTGTGTGTGTGTGTTTTAAGTAGGCTCCACGCCCAATGTGGGGCTTGAACTCATGACCCTGAGATCAAGAGTTGCATGCTCTACCAACTGAGCTAGTCAGGCACCCCCTCAGTCCTAGAGAGTTTTAATGACATGGATCTTTAGTAGGTTCACGGTAAGACACGACTAAATTATACCACACTAGACTCTGGATGAACTGCCCTCAAAAGATCAAGAAAAGATGGATCCTTCTCTTGGACACAGCATTGGTTCCTGCAGAGATCCCTACCCTAAACAAAAAAACCTGACCTCATCAAAGAGGTCAAGACAGCCTAAGGGAAACTAGCTTCAAGCTACAAATTCCTTTATAGGTCTAAGACTTCATTCCATCTCCTTAGTTTCTTTGAAGCAAAGTCTTACATCTTACCCTCTCCATTTTACAGGCTTTGGAAAGATAGAACTAAATCTCCACCTGTTCTAATAAACAAAACATGACAGATGACCAAAAGTGTGAAAGACAAAACCATGTGAAAAACTGCCTCAAAAGATAAGAAGCCCATTTGGAGGGAAAATATGTGGGTTGCTAGTGGGAGTTTCTCACAATTCAGTATTTCACATAGGCTTTTGCAAAGGGGAAAAGGTTATGAGGAGGTGAAGTGTGGAGACCAAGCGAAGATTTCTTTAAAACTTTTAAAAAGTCAGATTGCTATTAACCTATGGAAATATTACTTTCAAGTATTAAAAAATCCCCTCAAAAATAACCTCTAATTCAATCCTGTTGAAGAACATGATGTGCAAAAGAAAATCAGTCACATACAGTGAAAGATGGTGGACCCCTCTGGGCCTGGAGTGTGATGTGGAAAGAAAGGACAGTGGTGAGCAGGAGAAAGAAGTGGGAATACTGTTTGGAATCCTGTTTCTCATCACTAACACAATAATAACAACTGCATTGGAGACTTTGAAGTACATAACTAAAGTTTGAAATCTTCATCCCATGTGGTAGTCTTAACAGATCCTTTCTTATATGAAATACTGAAAGTCATTGTCATCATAATTTTCTTATCTTTGATAATTGATGCTGCAAAACAAATAGAATTAGTTTAAGGTTTTTCATGGTCAGCAAATTCTAATTTTATTTTTTCCCATTTTTGTCAGATTTATCAATGAATACATTTGTTTGCCAGAGGTAATAACCAACCTACACATGGCAGAATTGGATACAAAAACCCACTGGATTTATTCAGCCCATTCCTGCAAATTTTAAGGCATGATTTATAGCACTTCAAAATGCCCTTAGTTCATTCTTCAGGAATTATGGAATAGAAGTCCACTTTTGCTTTGTTGGTTTTCTGAAAGAGATCCATAATTCAAACTGATGTCCTTTGTACTATGCTGCTAAAGGCGGCTACATTTTTAGATAAGAACAAGACATCTCAGAGGAAAACCTTTGCCAAAAATGTTTCTTTAATCAAGAATAAAAGTCAACAACTTCTAAGTTATAATGGTAGAGTAAAGCCAGATCATGCACCAAAAATCTAGTCTAATAAATTGAACAAAGTCAAAGAAAAAACAAAGTATGTATATATTCATACATATATGTATGTGTAAATATATATAAATATATGAATATATATAAGTATATAAATATATATCCATTATATGCATACACACACCATTGACACTTAGACAAAGTACAACTTCATATCAGGCTTTGAAAACAGAGAGCCCTACTTCGTAGTAATTTACACATGCCTCCTAAAATCTAAGAAAACCCACTAAGAACCAAAAAACATAATTTGAAACATCAAGGGAAAAAATGGAATTTAGTCAAAACAAAGTCCCAGTCATGGAGGAAAGCATTCAAATGATCAAAGATAATGCAGAGAAAAAAAAAAATGACAAAGAGGTTAAAAATTATTAAGGAGATGAAAGGTAACAGATGTGGAAGACAGATCACAATGATCACACATACATATAATTTGTTACATAAAAACAAGACTGTAACTAATAACATTGAAATAAATAATATAAAAGAAGTTCTTCCCCAAACAATGGGAGACCTAACTCTATACATACTAAGAGACAAGAAATTTCAGGAAACTGAATACCAAAAACCAAGGAAACAAAAAAAAAACCGGGAGATAGGTAGGGAGAGACAAACATAGACTGTTGCAGTCATTCATATTTTTAAAAATTGCCAGGGCACCTGGGTGGCTCAGTGGGTTCAGCGACTGACTCTAAGTTTCGGCTCAGGTCATTATCTCAGGGTCATAAGATCAAGCCTCCAGGTGGGCTCCACCACAGGCTCTGCACCAGGTATGGAGCATGCTTAAGAGTCTCTCTCTCCCTCTCCCTCTGCCCCACCCCTACCCCCCCACTTGCTCCTGCGCCTGCGTGCTTCCTCAAAAAAAAAAAAAAAAATTGCCATGAGAGCATGTATAAAAATAAGTGATGGGCTATAAGAGAGAAAAATCAAACTTCCTCCAGAATTCCCAAAATGTTGTCATTTAAAATTAAAGTGGGCTCCTGGGTGGCTCAGTTGTTCAGCATCTGCCTTCGGCTCAGGTCATGATCCCAGCGTCCTGGGATCGAGCCCCACATCAGGCCCGCAGCTCTGCACGAAGCCTGCTTCTCCTTCTCCCACTCCCCCTGCTTGTGCTCCCTTTCTCGTTGTCTCTCTCTCTGTCAAATAAAATAAATAAATAAATAAAATCTTTAAAATAAATAAATAAATAAAAATAAAATTAAAGCAAGAGAATTTCTCAAGTGTGCAAAAATTATTTGATGACAAAATCCAGCTAACAAATGACTCAAATTAATAAAACTAGGAAGGGAAAGAGTTGCTTTAAAGAGTTTGTCATAATTTGGGGGGCACCTGGGTGGCTCAGTCAGTTAAGCATCTGCTTTCGACTCAGGTCATGATCCCGGGGTCCTGGGATCGAGCCCCACATCATGCTCCCTGCTGAGCAGGGAGCCTGTTTCTCCCTCTCCCTTGCTGCCACTCCCTCTGCTTGTGCCTCCTCTCTCTCTCTCTCTGTCAAATAAATAAATGAAATCTTAAAAAAAAAAATCTGTCATAATTTTGAACCTAGTGAAGCAAGGATAAACCTCACTATGGAAATAAATATTATAGAACAGAATAAAAATAATTATGGTGCAGCCATCAAACAAAATGAGGAGGAATTTTCATGAACTAGAATGGGAAAATGTGCATGAGATATTAAGTTGAAAAAGATATGTGAGGGGCACCTGGGCGGTTCAGTCTTGCTTTTGGCACAGGTCACCATCTCAGGGTCCTGGGATCCAGCCCTGCTTTGGGCTCTGCAGACACAGCAGGGAGTTGCTTGGGGATTCTCTCTCTCCCTCTCCCTCTGCCACTGCACTCCCTCTAAAATGAATAAGTCTTTTAAAAAAAAAGATACAGGAAAATAATTTTATAGCACAACTAGCTTAGAGAAAGGAGTAAATAGTGCCTGACATATAGCAAATAATAAAACAATAAATTTCATGAATTATTAAATCTTAAATATTGCTAAAAATTTTAGGAAGAATACAGAAAGACAATTTTCATTTGTCTTATTAAACTCTTCTGTTTAATTTCTTACCAAGTACATGTGACACCTTTTCTTTTTTAAGTTGAAAGTTTAAAAGTAATCAAATACCATCTTAGTTATCTTAAATGATGTCCACTGACTATCCAGGGACGTTATTTCTAGGATCTGCTATATAATTTCTGAGAAATTAAAAGCTTTATGTTCTTTAGGAACTGTATTTAAAAATACAAAAGCCATTGTTCATTGCATTGACGGGAAGACACCACCAGGAGCTCAGAGTTTACTTAATTTTACTTAATACCTGAAAGCCCTTCTGATGGGAAGTTGTAAAGGATGCCATATTGACAGCTTTCTCAATTCAGTGGGTGACTGGTGGAAGATGGTTCTTCTCAACTGGTGGAGTGATCTGCCTGGATGGTGAAAAGACTGCCTTAGACTGAGTTTCCCAAAAGCAGACCCTGAGATGAGTATTTTGTGTGCAAGTGATTTACTGATGAAGGGCTCCCTACTCCAAGGCAAGAAAAATGGGTTTTCATATACTCGCACTTGTCAGTCATTGGTTACTGGGGTTGGGGGTACACCTGTAGATCTCCTTTGGTGAAGACAAAGGGAGCTGAAGGCAGCCCCCCAGAAAGAGCTGAACATGCAAGCTGAAGAAAGCTCAAACTCACAAAGCCCTCTCTCCAAAGTACTCTGAAACAAATACCAAAAAGCGACCCAAGGGGATCGGGGAGGAGCACTGACATTATCTGCTAACAACTTCACAGAGGCAAGAATAGGTAAACGGATCAATGGAACAGAGGAGAGAATTCATTAAGAAGATCATGTTTTTATGAGAATTTAGTATAAAATAAAAATGGCATTTCAAATCAGTAAAGAATCCAAAAGCCAAGAAATAACAGGTCAGTCTGGCCAGGGAGTACATTTCCTGACTCACACCATTTGCAAAAATTAATTTTAGATGTATTGAAGATTTCCATCTTTAAAAATCAGAAAACTAGGGCCTGGGTGGCTCAGTGGATTAAGCGTCTGCCTTCGGTTCAGGGCATGATCCCAGAGTACCAAGATCGAGCCCCATGTCGGGCTCCCTGCTCAGTGAGGAGTCTGCTCCTCCCTCTGCCCCTCACTCAGCTCATGCTCTCTCTCAAATAAAAAAAAAAAACTGCTCTAAAAAATTAAAAATAAATAAAATCAGAAAACTAATAGAAAATTCCGCAGGAGAATATTTGTATATCTTTCCATGGGAAATGTCTTTCTTTAACAGGATTCTATGAACAGAAATGTAAAAAGGGAATTAAAATGACTGTGGCTAAAGGATCATAAACAAAGTTTATTGACAGATTATTTAACAGCTCACTTACTGCAAGTGCTAAAATTTGAAATCATTCAGGAAGAGACAATGTGAAGCTTTTCAAAGCCAGGTAACACAGCAAAAGCCTTAACTGTATAATCTCCCCGAGCATCTTACACCTAATTAGCGTCTCAGCTATGTATTCTGAATCACAGGATAGAAGACTGAGATGAAATGGCAGAGATCCTACAACCTGATCACCCAGTCTCACGGAAGCTATGACTGTCCCAGCCACACATCTTGTTAATGGACAAATGTGAGTTGGACATCAATGGTTTTAGTTTCTGTTTTGTGCCCATGAACTTTTGTAGGAATCAAGAGGGTCCTGGGAACGACTCTCTTGCCCCTGGCACCCATTCAGATGGGACACCAATCAGGAGATAATAGGCTTTTGGTTAAATTTCATAAAGAAATTTAGTCATGTCAAGAATCAAAGTAGGGGCGCCTGGGTGGGTCAGGGGGTTAATTGCCTGACTCTTGGTTTGGCTCAGTCGTGATCGCGAGGTCGTGGGATCGAGCCCCACATCAGGCTCCGCACTCAGTGCGGAATCTGCTTCAGATTCTTTCTTCCTTCCCCTCTGCCCCTCCCTGTTGATGTGTGCTCTCTCTCTCTCTTTCTCGCAAATAAATAAATAAATAAGCAGAGAATAACTAATAACCTGTTATAGCTTTGTTAACACCTTAGGTGTCTGCACTTTCACTAATAGCAGCTCACTGAGGAAACAGGGGACTAGCTTTATAACTTCAATCACCCCTAGGACACACTTGGAATCCTAGGGACCAAGGTGAGTGGTAGGCTAGCTTCTCCTGGGAGTCAGATGGGCTCCAAACTCTTAGATCGCTTTCTTTCCCAGCTGTCCCCACCTGCCTGTGCTCCATCACTCAGTGCTTTATGATTTGATCAGTGTGGCCATTGGCTTCCCTCCATACTGATAAGAACATCAGCATTTTTCTTTCCCATCCTACCTTATATGTACCCTACAAATGGGCAATCACATCTTTCGTAAAAAGCAAATGAGACAGGGAAATGCAAATCAAAACTATAATGAGGTATCACCTCACACCTGTCAGAGTAGCTAAAATAAAAACCACAAGAAACAAGTGTTGGCAAGGATGTGGAGAAAGGAGAACCCTCCTACACTGTTGGTAGGAACGCAAACTGGTGCAGCCACTCTGGAAAACAGTATGCAGTTCCCTCAAAAAGCTAAAAATAAACTACCCTAGGATCTGATAATTACACTATTGGATATTTACTCAAAGATACAAAAATACTAATTCAAAGGGATACATGCACCCCCAGTGTTCATAGCAGCATTGTCTACAATAGCCAAATTGTGGAAACAGCCCACATGTCTATCAACTGATGAATGGATAAAGAAGATGTGGCATATATGATGGAATACTGACATTTACAATGACATAGATGGAGCTAGAGAGTATAAATGCTAAGTGAAAGATGTCAGTCAGAGAAAGACAAATACCATATGATTTCACTCATCTGTAGAATTTAAGAAACAAAACAAATGAGCAAATGGGAAAGGAAGAAGAGAGAGAGAGAGAGGCAAACCAAGGAACAGACTCTTAACTGTAGAGCACAACTGATGGTTACCAGAAGGGATGCGGATGGGGGGACGGGTGAAATAAGGAATGCGGATTAAATCATGCACTTGTGACGAGCACAGGGCGATGTGTGGAAGTGCTGAGTTGCTGTATTGCACATCTGAAACTGATATTCCACTGTATGTTTAACTGCAATTGAAATAAAAACTTCAAAAAAATAAAAATAAATAAAATTGCAGATAATCGGGCAGGATGCCCCATGTCGGGGTGAGCTGTACATCAGCATGGTGGTTTAGCACGAAACCACATCAGTGAGGACCTCTGCTCTGTCTTGGTCCCAGCCAGCAGGACGGAGGGGACAGTGCCAAGCTGGTACTACTCAGCCAAACCAGAGAGCAGCATCTACTGAGGACTCACTAATTTCTTCTTCTCCTCCCTTCCTCCCCTGATGCCACAGTTTTCTCTTTTCCCTCCCTCTCCATGGGTTTATTGACCATTTCCTCTTGGGCCAGATACAACAAGAGGCACTGGGACTCCAAAAGTGAGCGGGACCTGTGCCTGGAGGGGGCTTCTGGTCTTGACCCTTCTACGGCATCAAAGGTTGTCAGACACAAGCCCTAGTCTGGAAAGGCCGCTCACCCCGCTTCCCTTTGTGGATAATATGGTGCGGTTCCAATGGCCTGCCACTGCTTACAGTTAATGAGCAAATCCCCCTGTGGGGTCGAAACTCTTTTGGAGCTAGTTAACACAAGTGCCACTCACATAGCTGTTAACAGACAGTATCAAACAAGGTGAAGATTGAAACACTTCTCCTCTGGGTGCAGAGTTCTCTCGACTTTAACTTTGGCTGATACTCTGATCCTTGGGAGTCCAGCTCCGCCTACTCTGTTAGCTTCCCATTTCCCTCCCCATACTCTCCAGAAAGTAGACCACTTGGTTTCTCTCTACCTTGACCTACCGAATCTGCCTGTCCTTTCAAAGGAAGCCAGATTTCTGGCCCTTCCTCTCAGGTTTGTCTTCATAGGGCCCTTGCCATCCCATTGTAAATATCCTTACTCTGGCTACCTGTGAGGCCCACTTCAACTCTCTTGAGCATCAGTCCTGGGGTGAAGCCGTAACTCTTCCAGTGCACTTGGTACCACACAGGCTAACACCTTGGATATTGCACCATTTTCCCTGGCTTTGTCATTGACCTTTGCTTCTATCCCTCCTCATCTATTGCCACTGTTAGTGATGTTAATACTGCTGTGGATGCCCTTTGGTCTCTGCCTTGATTCCTCCTAAAAATTCCACCTCCAAGATTAATGCACAAGTATTTTATGGGCCCCCTCAACAGGAGAAACAACAGCAGCTAAGGGAGTGTGGAACATTTATGGGAGGCAAACACTGTGCCGAATGCCTGGCTTGCCTCAGCTTGCCCCGTTTTCACAGGAACCCTGTGATTGACTTAGTTTGGATTCCCCCAAAGCAGCCTCTGTTGTGAGGATTTGGGTGTGAGCAGCTCTTTTGGGATGTAAGAGGTGGTCCCAGGAAACGGAGTAAGGAGGGACCTGAGATAGGGAACAGAGGAAAACCACAGAGGATTAATGGGTGGAGAGCCAGTGTGGGCAATGGGGCTCAGTTCCCCAGAAGCTTCTGGAGACGGTAGGATGCCCCCCAGACTGATTTCTCCAGGAAGCAAGGAATGGGATAGTTGTCTACCAGTTTCCACCCTTCACAGATAGAGGATCACACTTGGGTGATTTAACTCTTTGGAGAACTTCCAGAGCATGGGGACCAAGCACTCTCCTGTGATGGAAAGCCAACAGAAGCACCACCGTGGACAGGAACTGTCTGTCACTGACTTCGGAGCGGGCCAAGTTCATATGGGCAAGCCACAGTTGAGGTCTGCTACAGTGAGACAGGAAGAGAAGTAAGGAAGAGGACAAAGATGACAAGAAGCCAGATCTGATCTCATCCTCACTAAGCTTACGAGAATATTATATGGACCCCTAAAAAATGTAAAATTTATCCATTTAATAATTATTGAGTGTCTACTGGGTCCCACACAGTTTCCCACACTGGGGGTATAGGAGTGAGCAAGGCAGTCATTGGCCTCATGAAGTTTGCATTCTAGAACAGTTAAGCACTAAATAAATAGTGCTATCCAGATATCCACAAAGACCCAAGAAGGGAGATGAAGGTGAGCTGAGATGGTCAGGAGGGTTTCTTGGAAATATGCCTGGACAGTGAAGGGAGCTTCTGCACTGAACGTCACCCCTAACTGAGAGGCTGAGACAATGGCCACTATGTCACCCCATAAGAATATCTAGCCTCTTGTGTGTCCCCTGTGTTCTCTCTATGAGGTTCTTCTGTGGTGCCCTCTAAGTGGGGGCACTGGGTCAGGCTCTGAAGGCAATTGGTGCTGCCCCATGGTCCTGGTCCCTCCTAGCCCTTCCACTTGGCAGCCCACCAATCTGGTCTCTGAACAGAGGACCAAACTTGGGAATTTGAAAGTACTCTGCTTAAGTTTTTGTATTCAAAACTGGCATTTCAGATACAAAAAAAACTTCCAACTAGTTGGGAATCTGAAAGTACTCTGCTTAAGTTTTTGTATTCAAAAGTGGCATTTCAGATATGAGAAAAACTTCCAACTAGTGTGTAACTAGCAAGTGAAACACAAAGCAGCTTGTCAAGCTGCTTCTTGCTGTCATTTATAGATTTCCAGGTACCTCATGCAGAGATTAAATATGGAGTGATTTGGTACCCTCAACGCATTCGTGTCTGCCACTTCTTTTTTAGTCATTTTATTGAAGTCTCTGGTGCCTCTACTTTGCTATTTCTCTAGAGTTACCAGCATGTTCTTCTCAACCCTGTAAGTGGTAGACCAAGGCTTGTCAAATTGACTTCTGAGGGTGACACCCACTGATCCTGCCTTGTCACTCTTAGTATTTTGATAGCCTGTCACACAGACTTTTTAGCACCCAACAGACCTCATAAGACACCCACTTCACCTGCGCTGGCCACAGAAGGAGAGAAATTGGGTAGTACAGGAGATGGGCAACGGCTGAGCTTGGCAGAGCAGGGCAGGCCTGTCTGGGAGAAATGGCTTGCATCCACATGTACTACTGAGTGCTCGGCGGGCGTCACTGCAACAACTTCCTGCTGATCTCTCGGCCTCCTCTCTGAGCTCTTTCTGAATAAATCCGTAATTCTTCCTGGCCAGGGCCTCCAACCTCCACGTGAACTGGCCCCTCCACCTCTCCGATCTCACCTTATAGCACTGTCCCCATCCCTCTTTCTGCTCCAGCCATTCCTCATCAAGAAAGGCACACTCCTGCCTCAGGAACTTTGCACTCTCTGCTCCCTCTCGGGAATGCTCTTCCCCAAACACGTGCACGGCTCACTTACTCCTTGCTCCAGCTAGGTCCCAACTCACATATCATCTCATCAAAGAGGCCGTCTTTGATCCTCTCTACTATAAAGCCCCTCCCCTTCCACTCCACCACTCTCAGCCCCATCCTCTGTTCTATACTCTGCCATCACATAATCACACATTGCTTTGTGTGGTTCTCCCTTCTAGAATGTGTGTACCGCGGACTTTGCCAATTTCACTCACTGTTATATCACTGGCATCTAGAACAGGGCTTGTCATATAGCAGACCATCAGTAAATATTTGTCAGTGGATAAGGAGAGGGATTTAGTGAGTACACATGAGATAGAGTGACTTGAACATTAAATCTTTACATATGCAAACTTTCCCCCATGTAGATGTCACTCCCGTTGCTTTACTGCTGTCCAACTTTCAAACGATCCTGGCAAAGGCAATTGTCCAAAGACTCTTCCGTGGGGGGGGGGGGCGGGGGGGGG
>NC_138369.1:64695789-64763332 GCF_054177405.1 Leptonychotes weddellii
CTCTCTATCTCATTCTCTCTCTCAAATAAATAAATAAAATCTTAAAAAAAAAAAAAAAAGATTTTCCAGCGGCTGTACTCACCAGCAGTGCTGGGGGAGGGGCCGGGACCCTGCTGGCCAGGCTGCAGGTGCAGCCAACTTTTCTGGCTCATTAAGATGCATGAAAAGCCTCAGAATATGCAGTTGTTGAAATGGTATGTCCGGGGCGCCTGGGTGGCTCAGATGGTTAAGCGTCTGCCTTCCGCTCAGGTCATGATCCCAGGATCCTGGGATCGAGTCCCGCATCGAGCTCTCTGCTCCTTGGGAGCCTGCTTCTCCCTCTGCCTCTCTCTCTCTGTCTCTCATGAATAAATAAATAAAATCTTAAAAAAAAAAAAAAGACATGGTATGTCCGAAGAACATTTATTCCTAAGGGATTCTTTTCACAAGCAAAAGAACTGGGTGATTAAGACATACAGAGTATGATCCCATTTTTAGTTAAGGAATTCTATGTACTGGAAGGTTGGATCCCAAAATATCAACAGCGTTTACCTCTGCGTAGTAGAATTACAAGTCACTTTAGTCTTCTTCCTTTTACTTGCTTGTACTTTCTAAATGTTTTCTAGGTAACTTGCCTGAAGCTTTTGCTTTTCTATTACGAGGTATGACATGGGAAATTGAAAAATACTGATCAGCAAAAGCATAAAATAATCTCTAATAGAGAGAAATACTAGTAATAATATAATAACCATAAGTAATATTTAATTTTAATAAAAATAAGTATTTTAATAACAAAAGATAATATATATTTATGATGCTGGAATACCCTCAGCTTCCACTCTTTTATTAATATAAGGCCATACAGTATGGACAAGCTACCAAATTCCCCTGGAGCTCCATGATCTCAATAACTTGGGGTGGCAGCACTCTCTACTGAACTCCAGCTAGTGTCATTCCAGAAGAAGTAAACTTATCCTGGTTCTCTTTTTTTTTTTCTTTAAAGATTTATTTATTTATTTATTTGAGAAAGAGAGAGAGCACAAGCAGGGGGCAGATGCAGAGGGAGAGGGAGAAGCAGACTCCCCGCTGAGCAGGGAGCCCGATGCGGGGCTCGATACCAGGACCCTGGGACCATGACCTGAGTCGAAGGCAGATACTTAACCAGCTGAGCCACCCAGGGGCCTCTTATTCTGGTTCTCTCAACTGGGGATTGTCCCATGTTAGTGGCCTTGTAAGGAAATGCCTCCCTCAGACCCATGTTGGAGAAGACCCCCAGAAAAGCTTTCTATCACGTTTTACCCCCTTGGCACAGACTCGTATATTATAGGGCTGGAAACTCGGCTGTTTAAACTGAGCCCTATAGATGCCTCACAACACAGGGATGAGACTCAAGAGGTATTACCTTATTACATTTAACTTAAGTAAGTAAAGGTCCCACCCTGCTCCCTCCAAGTTGAAAATGGCCACCTACAGGGGGGCCAGGTCCTGGAAGATGTTCTTTCAACCAACACATAAGGGGCTTTGTAATTTAGAGAGTGCCTTTTCATGTATTATCTGATTTGGTTTTACAATCCTATGACACAGGTATTAGAGACCAATGTGGGGTCGCAGAGAATGAGAGAGACGCAGACACCTTAAAGATCTTATAATCAAAGCTCTTTCAATAATTGGACTTGTGGTCAGAAATCTGTATGTGGAAGGGATACCATTAATTGTTTATTACTAGAATAGAGAAGATCAGTATGTCATTTATTCAATATATATATTTTCAGTATTTTTACCAAAATCAGGGGAAAATAGAGTTTACTTGATTTCATTTGTGCCAAAGTATGCCATCATAGATCTTGTACTTCTAACTCATATCTTCTGATATAATTAGCAGGATACTGGTTTTTAACAAATTTCACAACACAATAGTTTTCTACCATTTTTAGTTTTTTTTCTTTCTACAAGTAATTCATCTTTATTATCAAAATTTTGTAAACTATACAAAAGTAAAAAGAAATCTATCACCATCCAGAGATACACTCTCAATTTTGATATATTTCTTGCCAGTCTTTTTTTTTCAACTAAGATGCATCAATTCTAAATCAAAGTTTATATGACTAACGATGACTCAGCCTCAATTCATTTTGTGAAAGAAATATTCTTCCATAGGATTTAGTAAAATTAAAATTTAAGAGTCACATACTCAAATCCAAAAAACCACAGATAATGTATATTCTTGTGTATACTTGACTGGCAGTTCAAACACCTTCTCTTGGGATGCCTGGGTGGCTCAGTCGGTTAAGCGTCCAACTCTTGGTTTTGGCTCAGGTCATGATCTCGGGGTGGTGAGATCAAGCCCCAGGAAGGCCCTGCACTGGATATGGAGCCTGCTCTTGGTTTTGGCTCAGGTCATGATCTCGGGGCGGTGAGATCGAGCCCCAGGAAGGCCCTGCACTGGATATGGAGCCTGCTTGAGATTCTCCTCCTCCTTCTGCCACACGCACTTGTGCCTTTGCACGTGTGTGCTCTCTCTAAAACAAAAACAAAAACACACACAAATAGCTTCTCTTGACACTAAATTTCACATTTGCTTATTCAATCATTCTTTCAACGAATATAGGGAGTGCCTACTAGATACTAAGTATTTCCTAGATACAGGGAATGTGGCATTTTAAAAAATCAGATAAAAATGGCCATGATCTTTGAACTAACATGTTTAAATGGAGGACAGTAAACAAGTAATAAACAAGACAAATAAGTAGTACATACAGCAAGTCAGTCATAAGTGTTAACCACCGAACCAAAGCACGTCGGAAACATCCTGAAGCTTGCACCTCAAAGGCAGCCGTGATTATATTTGCTGATATATTTTAAAAATGGAGGAATCTCTTTTGAATTGTGATTATATTTCCAGGAGTATCTCTCTGTAGTCCTTCAATATGTGTAATTCCATTGAGCTAAGAGTTAATTAATAGTGAAAAATAGGACTCGACATTGATTTTGTTTGTTCATTTGGAATCTGAACACCCTTACTTCTTTGTAGATTGCATTTTCCAACCGACCACTGTCTAGGCATGTGTGCATCTGTAGACGGGCTTGAAGTCTACCGTTGGCTGTTCCAAAGGCACATGCAACACTGATCCTGATATTTCCCTAAACTTGCTCTACCCATCTCACCTGTTGCACTAAATGGTATGAACATCCCATCCAGCTGTTCAGATGGAGTCATACTTAGATTCTTTTCTCTTTTGCCCTCACCTACACTACAGCCATTTCCCATCGGGTCCCGTCAGCTCTGTTTCTCTCCATCACCTCCGCTGACAACACCCTCATATGCAAACCACAGTCTCCTCACTACACCTATTGCACTAGCCTCAATCCTACTCCTGCCATCTATAACGGTTTTCTGCACACCAGCTAGAGTAGCCTTCATAAATATAAAGCTGATTGATTTCTTCCTCTGTTTAAATGGTCTGATGGCTTCCATCACAGAATGAAATCCTCAGTGTTTAATGGGATCAAGAAAGCCCTACATGAGCCGGCCTTTACTAGCTCCCCAGCCTTGTACCACTCCTTCCTGACTCATTCTGTTCCCCCCACACCGCCATCTGGCTCCTCAAGCTCAGCAAGAGCCTTCCTAGCACAAGGTCTTCCCTCTTATTCTTTCTGTGTGGGGCTCATCTCACTCCTTGACTGCTTTCCACCTGCTCATTTTCTTTTCTTTTAAAGATTTTATTTATTTATTTGAGCGAGAGAGAGAGAGCCCACAAGCAGGGGGGAGCAGCAGGCAGAGGGAGAAGCAGGCTCCCCGCTGAGCAGGGAGCCCGACATGGGACTGGATCCCAGGACCCTGGGATCATGACCTCAGCCAAAGGCAGATGCCTAACCAACTGAGCCACCCAGGTGCTCCTCCTCCTGCTCATTTTTAATCTCAGCTGAAATGTTGGTTCTTCAAAGAAACCTTTCCTAGTCCCCAAACTATATCAGTATTTTATGCTGGATACTCCAGATTGACTCGCTCAGTGTCCATTCCACCCTCCTTCTACTTGGAGAGGATAAAATGTTGCTAACTACAGTGCAGACTCCCTTGCAGCCTAGGTTCTGGATGCTGATTAGATTCGCCTGGCAGTTTCTACTGGGGAGCACCAAGCTAAAATCATGAGGTTTCTCTGTAGCGCCCCAGTTTTCAGATTCCTGACAGTGAGGAAGTAGAGAATAAAATGGCATGAGTGGTCATCTGGAGCTGGCTTCCTAAATCATGAGCCATGGTCTTGGGTGTCCATTCGGTAGCTTCCTCGGTGTTCAGGGGCAGTTTCAATAGGGGATCTACATGGGTGGCAGGGAGTTCTGGGTTCCAGCAGAGTTCCATTGCAGTGGCTCCCCTGATGGGACAATTCTGCAGTATTCTGGAAGATAGCCCTGAAGACTCAGGATTAAACTGCTTCTTCAGCCCTTGCAATGATTTTTATAAACACTGAATTCCTTGTATTAATCTATATCCTTCTTAAAATACCCAGAGTTACTTCTGTTTCACACACTGGAGCCTGATTCATAGAGTCTGCCTGTTTAACTCTCTCAAGATTCTTATCATAATTTACTATTATGTATTTATTTGTGGGGTATTTTGTTTCTGTCTGGGTCACTGCTGTGTCCCCAGCACCTAGCATAGATGCTGCTGCATACAGTAGGAGATTAATACATATTTGCCAAACCAGTGAGAACATTTAGCACTTTCAACTATATGGGTAATTCATTTGTGAACTGATGATGGAGATAATTAGATTTATACCCCAATTACCTCTTACATCTTGAAATAATAACAAGATTGCAAAATGTCTAAAAGGAATACAAATACAGTTCTATTTTATTTTATTTTTACCAAATACAAAATATTTAGAGCTGCAGCCTATAGTCCCATAAGAGAGGTGGTCCTGGAGAACTAATGAAGAAATTCCATAAGCTAATTCTGTTCTTATCAGTCTGATCTGTCTAATGCCTACTCAGTCAAAGGACTTCATTAGGTCAACTGGAAAAGGACAATCAATATAGCAACCTGGTCTGATTATGCTATTGTTAAATAAAAAGATATTTGTAGGGGTGCCTACAAATATCAGTAAAGCTTCCAACTCCTGATTTCAGCTCAGATCAATATCTCAGGGTCCTGGAATTGAGCCCGGCATCCGGCTCCATGCTCATCAGGGAGTCCACTTGTCTCTCTTTCTCTGCTCCACCCCGCTCTCTCTCTCTCTTTCTCTCTCTCTCTCTCTCTCTCAAATAAATAAATCTTTAGAATAAAAGATTCTCTCTCCCTCTTTCTGTGTCCCCTCCTCCCAGCTCGCATGCTCTCTCTCTCAAAAAAGAAAGAAAGAAAGAAAGAAAGAAAGAAAGAAAGAAAGAAAGAAAGAAAGAAAGAAAAAAGAAAAGAAAAAGATTTTTGTAGGCCAAATAGCTCTGGGTGTAAGTTTCTTACAAGTTTTGTATCAAAAGGAAACTGGACCAAAAAGTCTCCAACCTTAAGTGTAACATTTGAAAGATGTTAATCTGTCCCTGGAATTCAATCAGGGTGTGTGTGTGTGTTTTAACTGTGTCTAAATGCTGCAAAGGATTGTAAGAGCAAAGCATTAGTATAGGTCCAACCAAAGCAGTGTTTCCAAAGCATCAGGCACAGTCTGAACCACACCAGCCTGGATGTAACTGTTGTCTCTGCCGCTTATGAGCTCAAGACCTTAAGCAAGTCATTTACCTTCCTGAGCTTTAATTTTTTCATTTGTAAAATGAAAATCCAACTCATACTTGTGCCTAGTCACAGAGTTTGCCTCTGGGATTTAGGTAGAATCATGTGTATAAAATATTTAGCAGGGAATTTAGAACATAACCTATGTGCTTTTGACAAATAACTATTTTTTTTTTGTACTGCCTAACGAATATATTCTTTTCCTTTTCCTTCATTATAGGTGACATCTGAGCCATCAGTTCTGAACCTGCAACAGGAGTCACTGGTCCTACTCTTATACTATATTATTTCCAAGTGCTCCTGTTGGGGTAAAAAAGTCCAAAAAGGTACTGTGTCATCAAGAAAATACATGGAAACACCAGAATTGTGAAATGCTTGTTGCTGCCCACATCCTTTTGAAGTCATATCCACTCCTCCTTGTTCTGTAGAGTCCCGCTAGAGTTGTCCCCTTCTTCGATGCTTCAACTTCCTGGACATAGCGATTGTTCTAGAATGCAGCATGTGCCCCAATTCTATCAGCATGAGACCTTCTCTGGAACTGACACAAATGTGGAAGAAAAGTTTTACTCTCCCAGGTACAGTGTCCTGTAGAGGCAGTGTTAGCTGCGAGTAGCCTCATGGGCACCATTTTTCTGTCTGAAAATAAGCTACTACATCAAGAGCAACAGTGGTGAGAAAGAGACAGAGAAAATGAGAGAGGACGAGTCATCAAGTTCTGTGGATCCAGCCATCCTTAAAGAGGATTCATGACCTTTGGACATTGCCTCATATGAGTCAATGAACTGACATTTTTTCCTTTATTTTGTTCTAAGCTAGGTTGAGTTAAATTGAATGTATGTCACTTCCATCTGAAACAATTGTGATTTATACAAACCCTGGCTTAGTTTGGGGTACTCTCAGAAGCAGACCCTAAGACAAGAATTCAAATACAAGTAGTTTATTTGGGTGGTAATCCCAGTAAATACCAGTTAGAGAGTGGAGAAGTGAGTCAGACAAAGTAAGGAAGCCAATAAATGATTCAAGGAGCCAGAAAATGCTGTGTATTTGAGCTAGTTATCACTGTGGCCCCCTGGAGCTTAATACCACTGGGGAAATTCTGAGCTCCAGTGTAGACGCTAAGACCCTGGGATCCTCTGAGTGATCCCACCCAAGAGGCAGGGAAACCAGGATATAGATCAATTTCTGTCAGTCATTGGTTGTAGCCTAATCTGGGGGTGACGATTCTCTGGTATTAACTCATCTTATGGGATATACCAGGGACTGGCTGCCAGATTAAGCCCTTGGACAAAAAAAGATGCAAAACACTGGCAGTTGGAGAAAGGCCTCTGGGTACCACAATGGTAAGTAAGGCCGGGATATATAGGTGGGACCAACAGTATCTGCTGCAAACATAGGGTTCAGAAAAAGTCCAGAAAAAGACCAGTAGTAATATTAACTTACGTTTATCTAAGAGTTAGAGGTTAAAAGAGGCTTTGCCCTATCTTGCTTGATCCCCCAATACATCCCTCCCTCCATTTCTACTAGGTCACTAACAGGAATCACCACCTCTATTTTCCTAAGGAGAAAACTGGACTCAGAGAGCTTAAGTAAGCTGCAGAAGTACACACAACGATTAAGCAACAGAACCTCAAGCCTGTGTTTTCTAATTCCAAGTTCATAAATGTGCAGTATTGGGATAAGTTTGGATTCATAGCAACTCTGGAAGAAAAAGCCTTTAACAGATAGAAATTTCACCTCAAATGCAAACATGTAAGATGGCTGAATATGTGACATTTTGCCTTGTTTTTTCCCTCCTCAAAATTCTCTATGTCGTCAATATATTAACTTCATATTGAAGAATACAGTTTTGCTTAATAAAAGGTCAGGCTGATCTGATAAGATAAAAGCTAAAGAGTTTGCATAATTGGAATCTACAAAAAATCACCATTTCTATACAGTGAAGTGGGAACAACCTCTCTGAGAAGTGACCCATGTTAGAAATGCCTGAGTCTCAGCAACAGGGAAATACAAATCAAAACCACAATGAGAGCCTAGTGATGGGTATTAAAGAGGGCACGTACTAAATGGAGCACTGGGTGTTACACGCAAACAATGACTCATGGAACACTACATCAAAAACTAATGATGTAATGTATGGTGATTAACATAACATAATAAAAAAAAAGGGGGGAAAAAAACCACAATGAGATACCACCTTACACCAGTCAGAATGGCTAAAATTAACAAGACAGGAAACAACAGATGTTGGCAGGGATGCAGAGAAAGGGGAACCCTCCTACACTGTTGGTGGGAATGCAAGCTGGTGCAGCCACTCTGGAAAACAGTATGGAGGTTCCTCAAAATTTGAAAATAGAGCTACCCTATGACCCAGCAATTGCACCCAAAGATACAAATGTAGTGATCCTGAGGGGCACCTGCACCCCAATGTTTATAGCAGCAATATCTACAATAGCCAAACCATGGAAAGAGCCCAGATGTCCATCAACAGGTGAGTGGATAAAGAAGATGTGGTATATATATATATATATATATACATATATATATACACACACACACACAATGGAATATTACTCAGTCATCAAAAAAATCCTGAAATCTTGCCATTTGCAATGCCGTGGATGGAACTAGAGGGTATTATGTTAAGTGAAATAAGTCAATCAGAGAAAGACAATTATCATATGATCTCACTGATATGTGGAATTTAAGAAACAAAACAGAGGATCATAGGCAAAGAGAGGAAAAAATAAAACAAGACAAAATCGGAGTGGGAGGCAAACCAGAAGAGACTCTTAATCATAGAAAACAAACTGAGGGTTGCTGAGGGGAGGGATGTGGGGAGATGAGGTATGGACATTAAGGAGGGGAAAAAAAGAGTGAATTTTACTCTATGTAAATTGTACCCCAACAAACCTGACTTAAAAAAAAAGAAAAGAAAAGAAATGCCTGTGTCTGTTTCTCTGTTTGTATGAGTTTGCAGGGCAAATGTTAAAGAGAACATCTCTTTAATAGTTCATAACTTTGACACGTTTCACAAAAGGAAGATTTTCAGGCTTTAACGAGGTCAAAGGATGTCACCCATGGCTTTGGTTTTAAAGGTGTTTACAAATCCAGTAGTTAGGTGGATAAAATGATAGACATCAGCTCTAAGACATTCCCAGACATTAGGACAGGCATCTGAGAAAGTTCATGGAATCTCCATTCCTGGAAGACATCAGAATTGCCTTTGGCCTATTTGGCCTATTAGGTCACTGGAAATGATCTAAGGCATGCTGTGAGCCTAAAACAATAGTAATAATAATTAACATTGCCATAATACAATGATCTTTTTGTGTGTATATGTCATATAGTCGAGTAACTAAAAAAGAACAGAAACTAATATTGATGGAGGTAAATACCAAGTATTTATCATACACACTTAACTCATACCTTCAACAAATGTAAATTGAGCTCCTACTATATACTAGGCCCTGTGCTCAGTGCTGGGAAGTTAGCGGTGATCGATGACTTCCTGGAGTTACAGCCTAGTGAATCACACAGAGAAAGAAAATTATTGGTGATGCCAGGAGGGATATTAGGAAAGCTTGTAACCAGGAAACTTAGCTGTGATTTAGCTGAGACTTGAAAGATGGTTAGCAGTAGCCAAGCCAAGGACAGGCCCAGTTGACCCTGCGCTTTGTCTTCCTCAGGAGGCCACAGATGACCCAGAGCTTTCCTGATAGCAAATGTGTATCTGGGCCAACAATGGAGCAATCGCTGTTGACATCCTTCTGCTGAGGCAGGAGCAAGAAGGTAGCTTTGGCTAAATACTGTTGGTCTCTGTAATGAGTGTGGGGTTCTAGAAAGAGCCCTCCACTGGAAGTCAGATGCTATTCACTAGCTGTGTGGCTTTAGGGAGATGTGCTGCTTCTCAGAACCCCAGTTTCCAGCCAGTCAACATGGGAGATTAGTAGTCTTGCAGATTAGGTTCTCTAGAAGCAGGCCCTGAAAGCCAGCAAGATGTTTGTAAGGAGTCTGTGACCTGGGATGGAAAGGGAGGGGAGTGGGATTAGACAGAGGGAGAATCCAAAGTGCTATGAAAGCCCAGCTGCAATGGAAGACCAAAGCCCCACTACTATGGAAGCTCTGGAACCAACAGAACCCGGCTGCATCATTCCACTTTGGGCCCAACTGACCTGCCTCTTAGAGCCCTACTTCATTCAGTCGCTGGATGTGGGCTTAACCAGCAAAGGGCTGATTAGGGGCCAGGTGACTCTCTGCAGCTCAGCAGAGACTATGTGCTGACCACACCCTCCACAGCTGGGAGAAGGTCCACTTGGACCGCAGAACTGGGTTCCGCATCTGTGTCTACCACAAATGCTGCAATTCTGGAGAGCAAACGAGATTAAGTCCTTAAAAACATCTGGCAGAATGGAGATGTATAATAAACGTTACTTAAATCCTAATTATTATCACATGCTCATTTCTGTATGCAGCAACATTCGGCAGTCTCCTACATTCATCTTTTCAAGCATTTTTTATTAAAGCATTAGCCCTTTGCGTATTCAGCAGTCTCAGAATGGAAAGTTCCCATTCCCTAACACTTAAAAGAAATCCACCTAGGGCGCCTGGGTGGCTCAGTTGGTTAAGCGACTGCCTTTGGCTCGGGTCATGATCTTGGAGTCCCTGGATCGAGTCCCGCATCAGGCTCCCTGCTTGTCAGGGAGTCTGCTTCTCCCTCTGACCCTCCCCCTCTCATGTGCTCTCTCTCTCTCTTTCTCTCTCTCTCAAATAAATAAATAAAATCTTTAAAAAAAAAAAAAAAAGAAATCCACCTAAAATGCTTTTTCCTCCATGAATTCTTTCCAGATCCTGAACACTACCTTAAGGGATCTTAATTTTTTACCAGACAGATATTTGATGAGCCTGTGGTCTTCTAGGGCAGGGAATATAATAGTGAAACAATCCCAGTTTACCTTCAAGCTTACCTTCTCTCCCCTGCCAGTCCCATCCACACTGGCCAGAAGTACTGTGGCACCCAACATATGCTATCTTGAAGCATACGTGGGATTCAGGCTCCCCCATCTCTGCTCCCAAGTGATTCTGTGTTCCTGGAAAGCAGAGACAACAGGTCATTTCCCATTATTACTGCTCTGAACCCAGAAAGCTGCAAATATAGATAAATGGATCCTTTCTCCACTCACCAGCAATAGACTTCATTTGGAAGATGAGCTAAGAGAGATCTGTAGAGTTTTTGTTTCAAATATTCTACTAGATTTGATTATAGAAGTATATACATTTTCTAAAATATAAGTAGCCATCTCTCACATTTACTACTCCATAAGTTCTGACATTTCAATGTTATCTTAAAGAAAGAAACAATAGCATTCTTTCAACTCTTCCCAAGAAAAGCTTAAAAGTCCAGAACTTTTTAAACTATGACTCATTACTTTTGTAAAATATACCATGAAGCATTGTCATAATTAATTTAAATTAACTTTACTAATTTGTCAAAATAACAAACAACCATACATTCCTCAAATGGCATCCGAGATTTTGAATTGGTCATGCGCGTGCGCACACGTGTGTGTGTGTGTGTGTGTGTGTGTGTGTTTCAGTAAATCATAGATCTTGGCCATCTCTAAATTTACCAGTGTCCAGTGAACTTAGGTGACTGAGGACTTCACTTTTGTGTATTTAGCAAACATTTTGTATTTGCCTATCTGGAAATCCCTTTTTCTGAATCATTTCTTTAATGGACTGAACAGTATATTGCCATATGTGTGCAGATCCACATTGTGGCATGAGAAGGAGGCCTCGTCTCTCATCCAAACTCGCTGCTAGGCAAGGCTTGTTGCCAGGAGCCAGTCACACCTGAATCATGATCCTACAAGAGATTAGTAGGTTTCTATCTTTGGATCCAGTGGGTATCCCAGAACAGGGAATTACAAGTGAGTTGCTCAGGGGTAAGAAGCACAGGTGTATTGCAGTTATAAATCAGGTAGACTTCCAGGAGATAAAGCTGTTTAAATTGAAACTGGAATAGAGTCAAAGGTAGAGGAAGAGCACACAGAATTGAGGCAGGGGCAGTGGGGGTTTGTGGGTGAAGACCTAGAAGGACTTTGTATAAGTTGGGGCTTCATTTCAAGGACCTACAAGAACCAACTGAACGTTTCTAAACAAGAGAGACACGGCCAAATTTGCATTGGTTTGCTTCCATCAGAAGTATAATAAGCAGGAGGTGGGTGGGGGATGGGCATTAAGTAGGGCACGTGATATGCTGAGCACTGGGTGTTATACACAACTAATAAATTATCGAATACTACATCTGAAACTAATGATGTACTATTGGCTAACTGAATTTAAATAAAAAGTTTTTAAAAAAGAAGTATAATAAGCAAAAAACAAAAAGTGTAACAAGCTTCTTTATCTAAATTCCTGGATGAGCCCAAGTATATTATTATGGTTATTTACTTGTTTGGAATGATATAATATCTTTCCTTCCTCTGAAGGAAAAATATACTTAAATTCTTCTTATGTTATGATTTGTTTATGGCACTGCCTTATGTCATAAGGAGGCATTATAACGGCATAATTTCTGACACATAAACAGGAACTTTCTATGCTTTTCTGCCTTTAAGAATGGATTCAAAGTATTTTAATCTCCACCACAACTCAAGATGGAAAAAACACAAAGGGCATGGCAACTTAAAAATGCTGTAACTAGGTTGTGTATATATAAATATTACTTCACAAATCTCTATAGTTACACAGGAATGTAGAGATTGTCCTGTTCAGCAGCTCTCAAACTTTTTGGTCTCAAGAGTTCTTACACTCTTAAAAATCATTAATGACCTCAAAGAGCTTTTGTTTATGTACATTACTTTTATTGATATTTATTAGAAATTAAACTAACGACATTCTTAAAACTTAAGAATGCACAAGCAGGGGCCCCTGGGTGGCTCAGTTGGGTAAGCAGCTGCCTTCAGCTCAGGTCACGATCCCAGGGTCCTGAGATCGAGTCCCACATCAGGCTCTCTGCTCAGTGGGGAGTCTGCTTCTCCCTCTCACTCTCCCTCTGTGCTCTCCCTCTCTCTCTCAAATAAATAAAATCTTAAAAACAACGACAACACAAAAGAATGCATAAGCACGTGTTTCATCAGCCATCAGGGCTGTGACGTCATCCCATGTTGTGTGGCCTCCAGAAAACTCCTGTACACGCTCTTGAGAGAATGAATGAGAGTGAAAAAAGCAATAATATCTGGTATTATCACAAAAATAGCTTTACCCTCAAGGACACTCTGAAAGGATCCTAGGAAAGCCCATGGACCCCCTTACCACACTTTGAGAACTACCAATCTACTTCAACTAGAGGATTAAGCCAAGAACATGCTTCAGATCACAGAGCTGTGAGGATGAGATCCCAGGATCCTACTCTTTGACACTCATGGACATGTCTATCATCACAAGTCACTTAGCAGTCATTCTAATGCGTACTAGTTAGAGTAATGCTAGTGGAAGGCAACAAATCAACTTAAAATTTTAGTGGCTTATTTCTCACTCATATAATAGTCCAGTGAAGAGGTTCCTGGACAACGTACACTCTTAGGGTGACCAATACACCCCATCTTGCCCAAGACAGTCCCAGTTTTATGAAAGTCCCATATTTCAAGAATCCCCTCAGTCCCAGGCAAACCAGAACAGTTGATCACCTTAACCCTTCTCCTCCCAACATCTATTCAGTTTCCAAAGTTCCCTCCATCTTCAGTTTCTATCATCTTCTAGGGCTTCGGGACCTCTGTTTCTGGCCAGTAGAAGAAGGCATACCCACTTCTTAAAACTTTTAGTGCACAAGTAACGCCCCTGCCTTCCATTCACATTTCATGGTGGGAAGTAGTTGCATGAATGTAGGGGACCCATATAGCTGGGCAGCTGAGGCCTTTAGAAAAGAGAATACACATATCGGGCAGACTGTTAAACCTTTACCAAAAATGGTATTATCCTACTTTATCTCCATAACACTGCTCAGAGGAAGGTAGGGGGAAAGGCTACCCATTGTTCCCAGGGTTATAAGCAGAGATGAGAAAACTGATCCCTCAAAAAGTGTAAATGCCCTAACCAAGTGTTGATCTCATTTCCAACTTAAATCCTTCATAGAGGATTTAGTTTAAAACAACCAATACTAATTGACGAAAAAACATTAATTATTACAATTACTCTTTAAGAATATTGACCAAGCAAATCATATTTTAAATGCATCACAAAAAAGGGAGGGGGGTGGGGGGATGGGCTGGCCTGGTGATGGGTATTAAAGAGGGCACGTTCTGCATGGAGCACTGGGTGTTATACGCAAACAATGAATCATGGAACACTACAACAAAAACTAATGATTAGTGTATGGTGATTAACATAACATAATAATAAAAAAACAAAAAACAAAAAAATCTCCATACTTACAGGAAATTCTTCTAATGCAAAATAATCTACATGAAAAACAAAACCAGAAATCTTTTCCCCATTTGTTCTGTGCATGTGGTGTGCGTGCACATGTGTGTGGACTTTCCTTGAAGCTCTAGGACTCTCTTGTATTTCCCACTTCTTTCCAGGCTGATCTCCAACCTCCACCATCACTGCTTTGAATGCTAAGTGTCTGGTACTCCAGGTTCCCCCACAAAGAGGTGGCAGAGTTGTCTACCACCCTTGCCAGAGGTTTTCCCACTGATTTGGATCTGAATACAAATTCTTAAAAGCGATCCATGAATTCAGAAATAAAAGAACATCATTTCACTGGCAGGAAAGGAAGTTTTCCTGAAGAAATCCTAGAAGCCTGAGCTCACCTTTTAACAACCAAAGAAAGGTTGAATTGTGTAATTTTAAGTTAATAAGGAGGAAAATAAATAAATGAGGTGAGACAGAGAGGGAAGAAATATTCTCTGTCCTTCAAAGCTCACATTGAACAAATTGAAAATGTTCTTATTAATACAAAAAAAAAAAAAAAACCCAGAGGGAAAAAGCTGCATGAAAATTGCAAATCACTATATACGCAGAAGACACTGTTATTGGGGGATATAATGACATTAAAAAGGCAAGTTAGAAATTGCTTGGAATTAAGAGAGGAAAGTTTTAGTAAAATTAACATAAAGTTAAATTATATTTTTACACAGTTTCTAAATTATAAATAACTGCATAAATATGTCCTAAACCATATAATCCAAGCTATTTGCATTTATTGCTCACGTCTTCTGTTAACCTTCAGAATTTAGCAAGGAAAGTTTTCTTTATTTTTATAATAATTGTTCTTCCTTGACTGCATATTTTCCCTCCTTGAATAAATTATAATTTGCCTCCCAAACAAAAGCAAACTCTTTAAGAGTTTGGATATTGTAAAAAGTATATTCATCTAATACTGAGTGAATTTCCTCAGTATGAGATCGCACCCTTTCTTTTAACTTACTGCTAGCTGCCAAATGTAGTACTTTGCTGAAAGTGTAAACTTGGAGATTTGGAGGCTTATCTAGTCAGCTATGATTTCATTTTTACTAAAAGCTGATATTCTGGTTCATGTAAAAACTGACATACTAAGAAAGATAGAAAGTGTACTTTGTATTTACATGGTATTTTCTCTAAGGATCAATAGTTAGAAGTGTAATATTTATCATTATATATACTCAGCACGTACATTCTTCTTATATTACTGTGTAAAATTCTAGGTTGTGTTTTGCTTTTCAGAGTATATCTTGTCTGAAGGAATCAAAGGACTTTTTAAAAAATTCTTCTTTGGTTCTGAGATGAAGCTCTTTACTTGAAATATAACTTGCCTAAAGCAGTAAATAGAAACAGTGGCAGCTCTTTCCATGTGATTTGCCAAAGGGGTGTTAAGAAATTTCTCTGTTTTTTTTCTATATGTGTGATTTGAAAAGAAGTGCTAAATTGCTAAAGGAAATTAAAATGGAGGGAAAAAATGGAACTCTACACTTTGCAGTCTTTGAGCAATTTCTGAGCCCTACATATCCAGTTAAGCTGAAAATCTAAATGTTGGTAAGGGGAAGACTTGTTGGAAATAGGGAAAGAAGGAGAAAAGAACAATTAAATTAAAGCTATTGAGTTTGGTGTCTTCTGCTAAAATAGAAATGCTCACTGTGTACTGAAGAGAGCAACTTGTAAGCAGACAAATTAATGGGCAAAATAAGTAGCTGTTTGAGAGGCTTTCTTTCAGGGAAATGGCTTTGAATTTTCTTTCCTTTTATTCTTAAATTATAAAAGTCATGATAGAATAATATTCAGAAAGTATGTAAAAGCAGGAAAAATAAATAAATAAATAAACCTCGTCCACCAGCCCAGGTGCCAAACAACAAGCACTATTATCATTTCGGTGTATTTCCTTCCAGTTACAAAACCCTTCTAATGAGATGGCTTCTTTCAAAAACAAAAACTGTTTCCTAAAGCTGTTTGACGGTTCTGAGAAGTGGATAGAGCTTTTTGGTCTTGAAGAGCAATTGGTATTCATTTATTTTGTTTTTCAAAATCTGGCGGAGAAACATCCCTTTGATATGCAAGCAGAGCAACAGGTAAAAGAAGGAAACATTAGACTGCCCCAACTGGAGCCCGATAGACCTTTGTCAGCATTTAAAAGCCCCGCAGGCAGCCCCAGCCTTCTAAAGTGGAGATTGCCAAGCTCCAGTATTGAATCTAGCTTCCTTCTTCCTAATCCTCACCAAACACCATCACCCAAGATCACCTCATCATTTCACTTAGCCTTCCACATTGGTTTTCCAATCTGGCCTCTTATCCCCAAGAGAAAAGAAAACACAGGCCCAGCCTGAATTCATCACTTGGATCCCCATGGTAGGATCTGCAAGCAAGTGCCAAGTGTCCTCCCCAAATCCAGATGACCCCAATACTCTGGGTCTTGCAATTTGAGAGTTATTGTCCTTATGTCCTTGAGGAGTCCAATCAGCCCAGCTTACCTCTGTGATGCAAAGAGACAGACGAAGAGGATGCAGCTAAGAGTGTTGTGAGTTTGAATCACAACCCCATAGGGACGACGGGGGACTGTTAGAAAATAAAATTAACCTCTTAAAATCTTTTTTTAAGGAATTCAGACCATCATTACATCTATCATCAAAACAGCTTTATGAAGTTGTTGAAAATGAGAACTGACATCTCTCACAAATGAGGAAATTGAGGCTTGTTGAGGTCTAAACATTAGACTAGAATTGAGACATCTGATTCCTAAACCAACTAGGCAATGAATATTCCTTGATTACTTACCTTCAATAAATAGGCTTTCAACAAGGCAATGCCTGTGTGAGATACAAATTCCCTCTCTTCAAATAATGTATAGCTTGAAAGGAAACAAAAGATATTTAACACATAAGATTCTACCAAAATTTGGTGTATATCTAATTGCCTAAATGGTATTGCTAAGGATTTACAGAGCTGGGTGAACACTGATTGCCAGGTAGATTTTAGCACTAGTTAGGGTTTTGTGAAACTGGGCTCTGGATTTAGGATGTAAGAATTTGTGATCTCCATATGTTAATAGGAACAGAAAAAAAATCTCAAAGTAGCCCAATCTGGTGTTAGCTGAGAGACTGAAAAAAAAAAAAGAGAGAGAGGAAAAAATGTCTTCAAGAGACAGTTTTTATAACATAATACTTAAAGGGCTGTCATTTGAAAGAGGGATTAAATTTATGTTATAAGGCTTCCTACCAAAAGGAGAATATTTCAGTGAAAGAAATTTTAGTTCTTCTGTAAACATTGCACAAGAGATGAGTCATCCTTAGAGATATTTCAGAAAACATTCCCACAATGAGAGGTAGCTTAGAGGAGATGACCCATCCTTTGCAAAGTTCAACACATAGTACTTTGTGAAGTGTTCAGAATAACTACAGAAGTATAATTATAATGCATGATGCTGACTCTCCACCAGAAAGAAAAGGAAATGCCACATGTTTGTGCCATTGGCAACCTAAACCTGGACTTGGCTGCCTTTGTCCCAGGATACCCAGAGTGATTTGCCATTTGGCTGTTGAAATCTTTCTCCTGTGACGGAAAAGTCAATGACTTTACTTGGCCAACAGAAGGGGAGTATGTGCGAAGGCAGCTGTTGGCCTATCTACCTTATGATGTAACATGTAGTGACTGTATCTAAAGAATTCAAGAGATTTGTCACACAGTAGAATAGGAGATACTATCTCATGAAGTTATCTGCTCTAGAGACCACTTTTCCAAGATAGTGAAATTCTGAAGCTGTCGCTAAATTGTCCTTCTGTCTGTCCAAGTCCTTAACAGAGAGTTTTGCATAATGTCTGGTCCCCATGGTTCCTTATTAATCCATACAATTAGCAAAATTTATAGGACAGTTACTTCATTCCAAGCTCTGTGCTATCACTGGAGATAGAAGGGGCCTCATGAAAATTATGATCAAATCCGAAAGAGAGACAAGCATTAATCAAATAATCATAGGATTGAATAGCTGAGTAAGAATGTTATAATTTTACTAGGGAAAAAATCACAGGATACCAGGAACATGTATTTGACAAGCCTGACCAAACCTAAGATGATCAAGGAAGACTTCCCAGAGGCGGTGATATACTGGCTGAAAGCTAAAGGAACATACTGGGATAACTGGAGGTGGATGGGGAAGAAAGGTCAGCATGTGGAAAGAGCTAGAACATAAAGGAACACGATACATAATGCATTGTCGAGTCTGAGAGGAGGGCCAGGTGACCACAGAAAGGGTATAAATGTTGGCTTAGGAGAGACAAGGTTCTGGAGATTGGCAAGAGGTCATCAGTAGCCTTTTCACTTGGGCAAGAGAAGGAACTGCTAAAGAGATGATGGGCTGGGGAGGACATGGTAGTGATGACAAGGCGCTGGACTGGAGAATTATTTAGATTATAAAATCAGCAGTCTTTAGTGATGATTGAAACTTGAGAGTACCGGAAAACAGAGTACTAAGAATGACTCCTCGGGGTACCTGGCTGGCTGTCAGGAGAGCATGCAACTCTTGATCTCGGGGTTGTGAGTTCAAGCCCCACAAGTGGCGTGGAGTTTACTTAAAATAAAAAATTAAAAAAAAAAAATGATTCCCCATCCTGTGGTTATCCAATTGGGTGAATGGTGTTCCCTAGGATAGGAAATTCTAAATACCAAGTTTGGGAGAAGATCATGGATTTGTTTGGGGCATGTTGGTTTGGGGTTGCTTTGAGACATCTAAATGGAGATATGAGTTCACTGTTGGATTCTTATGGAGTAGAATTCTTAGCCCATACATGAATTAAATATTGCTATCTTAAACCCTTCAAAATAGCTCAAATGATGAGGAAAAGAGGACCTCAATCCAATCTCTTCCTCTGAAAGAGCAACCAAATAGCATGTAATAATAGTTTGAAAGGCATTGGAAAATCAAGCCTCTTTCTGCAATTACATTCATTCATTTATTCATATATATGCATTCACATATCATGTATTAAATAAACATCATTGTAATTTCAGTCTAATAAATATTACACAATTGACCTGTAAAATCTATCTGGACCTTTGGGTAACTTATGTGATTGTGTGTGTTGGGGGGGGGGGGGTGTGTAATTCTACTCACTAAACTATGCACTCACAAAGCATCCTGAAGTAAAGTATATTTAACACATTAATATTGGAACAAATACCTGTGAAAGTCATAAGCCCTTGAAATCACTTAATAGGAGGAATCAATTCCAGAGCTTCGGATACATCTGCTTGAATCACATCCTTTAACTTAGAAGTGAATATACAATGTAGTTAATGCTGGCTTGCCCAAAGCTGTCCTCCTTAGGATTCGATATCAAGCAGCCCCACTCAATGAAGCACTTTTGCACCCATTCCTATCAGGCCCCTATTTGCTAACAAACCCTGAATGGTTTTCATGGGTAACGGGTTGACATATCATCCTTGACATATGGCACATAGGCCACATGCTTAACTCGGTCTTGCAGCCCTTCAGGCAATCCAGGATTGCAGACATCCACAGCCATGCCCACAAAGCTGCTCGGGTGCCCTCTGGAACCAGTGGTGAGACTATTGGTGGATTTGGATTCCAAGGGCTCATAAAGTGAAGTAAATATCAACACTGTACCAAAGTTTATAAACTTGTTAATGCACATACTGCTCATTAGTACATGCAGATGAGGTAGCTGTGGTCTTTAACGGAGCATTTATGGAGGCTGGTGGGGAAAGCATGCAGGAAAGATGAACTATGTGTGTTGAGGCTCAGAGGTATGTCTACATTTGACTAGGACATTTTCATCTTAACACTAAAATACAGTGAAAGGTGGTTTTTTTTTTTAAAGATTTTATTTGAGAGAGATTGATCAAGAGGAAGAGGGACAGAGAATCTGAAGCCGACTCCGCACTGGGCACAGAGCCCAGTGCAGGGCTTGATCCCACAACTGTGAGATCATGACCTGAGCCAAAACCAAGAGTCTGATGCTTAACTGACTGAGCCTCAGGCACCCCTGAAAGGTGTTTTAGATAAACCAGCTACATTTTGCCAGGATGGCTCCAAATATTAGTCTGTTTGTTTTTTGGTAATTTTTAAAAAATTGGATGATCTAAATATACATCGTTTGCAAACTTAACTCCAGGATGTGTATGACACAATCGTCACAATCCTTTGGAAAAATGCAGATTTGGAGGGAAAAAAAATATACTCATTATGCAAATGATGAGCCTCTTCCCCTGCACAACCTTCTGAGAAGTCCAGGTTCACCCCAGAACCACGGAGGAGGGTGTGGAGCTACAGAACGGAGGATGTTGGGAAAAGCAGGAAGGCTGGTTTCCGTGAAAAAGACCATGGAGCCATTTCCAAGGAGAAAGGTCTGGAAGAGTCAGGCAGGATTTTGAGGGAGAGAAGGACAGGGATGGAAGGAGCTCCCCCAGAGACTGGGGCATCTTCAAAGAGAGAAACATCTCAAGAGATTTGTTATTTTGCGATGAGTTGCAGGGCAGATTTCTCACTTTGTTACCTCTTCTGGAGAATTCAGAAAACATGTTTTATTTAAGACTCTGGGGATTGCTATTTATGTTTCTTTTGATGAAACAGATTTTAGAGGGAATAAATGACCTCGGATCATTCTGGATGCATTTCCCATTCTTGGAAGGTCAATGCAGCACTACGAGAATTTAAATTGCCACAACATTTAATAGTATATTAATAGCGCTTGCTAATTATGGACACACAGAAGAGGGACATCACTCCCACTTCCAAGGGTCTTTCCAGCTTTTGTCTCCCACCCAAGAAGGCAAATAAAAGTGAATGTGACTGAAAGAGATAAGAATCTAGGAAAAACCCTGACTCTGCTCTCATTTATGAAAGTTTTATTTACAAACTTCTGTATTTTAACCACTTTTTGTTTTTTAGATTTTATTTATTTGAGAGAGAGAGCAGGAGCACGTTGGGGGGGGCAGAGGCAAGGGAGAAGCAGGCTCCCCGCTGAGCAGGGAGCCCCACATGGGCTCTATCCCAGGACCCCAGGATCACAACCTGAGCCAAAGGCAGATGCTTAACCAACTGAGTCACCCAGGCGCCCCTATTTTAGCCACTTTGAGCAATATGTAAAGCAGTGTAGCATTGATTTTTAGAATTGGGTTTTGGAGCCAGATTGGCTGAGCCTGAATCCCCACTGCAGCCCTTTCCAGTCAGGTGACATTGGGCAGGTAACCTCTCAGAGTCTACATTTCCTCACCTCCAAATGGCTGCTGTGAAGTTTGAATATGTATGTAATTCATGCTTAGCACTATGTATGTGCACAGTAAAAATTAGTAAATGTTTGCTATAGTTATTTTTGGCAATAAATGACATGGAAAATATCTTACAACTGGTGATAATAAGCCAGTAAGTTACAATTGCTACTGTAAGCAGTCCTGGGGTTTTCCTGATTTTTTTAAATCAGGACTTAATTTTATCATTTTAGTCAGGATTTAATTTTAGTTTTATTATTTTATTACCAAGTGGAATTTATTATGCATCCATATCACTTTATCCTATGGTGAGCATTTTATAGTGTAAGCTGAACAAATCATGTCCTTAGTCTTAGGGAAACGGAATAGAAAATGGGCAACACTGACCAAGATTAACATTTTTTAGAATATGTATAATTTATGTACCGCTGAAGGGGGAACTTTTTTAGCAAAAGCAAAAAGTAATAACTTTGGCAGAAGAAGAAACTTGGCAGCAAGGTTTTCAATTTCAGAAATTATCAATTCTTTCTTGATCTTGGCCGCCGGGCATTCATTCCTTGAAGCACCACGCGTCTGTGAGAACCTGCTGTGTTCCAGGCACTGCTCTAGGCACCTGAGGTACAGCAGCAGACAAAGCCGAGGAAGAGTCCAGCTTCATGCAGCTTGCATCCAGCTAAAGACTAGATAGCATTGCTTTAATTGTAGTGTACCAAAAATGGCATCATGAAGGAAGGTGGATCTGAAACTTTTCATCACTTAGGCCCCTTTCCAAGGCTGGTCCTCTAGAGGCTGTTTATTTCTTCCTAGAATTGTGTCTTTAAGTAGGTAGCTCCCACCAGGAGATGGAAAACACCAGCAATTCCCATTCCTTAAAACACCTGGGCTTCCCTTAAGCATGGGCAGCTGGATTAAAAATGCATTATATGGGGGCGCCTGGGTGGTTCAGTCAGTTAAGTGGCTGACTCTTGATTTCAGCTCAGGTCCTGATCTCAGGGTCCTGGGATCAAGCCCCATGAAGGGCTCCACACTCAGTGGGGAGTCAGTTTGAGGATTCTCTCTCCCTCTGCCCCTCCCCCCACTCCCTCTTTCTCTCTCTCTAAAATAAATAATCGTTTTTTAAAATGCATTATGTCTTTCCTATTGAAAATCTAACTTCCTCATTAAACCATCTCTTAACCAATTGTTGATCCCTATTATAAAATTTAAAGCAAGTTCCATCAAAATGAAAACTCCTATATACTTTCCCAGGCTTTTCCACAAATCTTCAATAGTTATCATTCATCTCTTAATTTAACCTGGTTTTGTGCGTAATTGGTATAAAGAAATATACTCACCTTGAATTCTTTAAAAAGGCTATGTAACACATTTAAGATGGAGGCACCGATTCCCCTTGCCAGCAATTTGTCAGGGAATTATTCATCAATGCTGTCCTTGGATAGGCTGCCCAACTGTCAGATCATCATAGCTAGAAACTGTGCAATCAGGGGCTATTAACTAAAGACACTATGCTTCCTGAAAAAAAAAAAAAAAAAGAAAGAAAGAAAGAAAAGAAAAAATATAATATCTATATTACAAATGTAAGCCAGAGAGAAAGAGAGAGAGAATGAAGATCCTAATAGCTACATCTCAAGAGTCTAACTCTGGAAAAACTGCAGATATGGCACTGTAGCATATGTAGTGTTAATGAAAATAAAATAAATAGGTCTTGGGCGCCTGGGTGGCTCAGATGGTTAAGCGTCTGCCTTCGGCTCAGGTCATGATCTCAGGGTCCTGGGATCGAGTCCCGCATCGGGCTCCCTGCTCCTTGGGAGCCTGCTTCTCCCTCTGCCTTTCTCTCTCGCTCTGTCTCTCATGAATAAAAATAAATAAATAAATAAATAAATAGGTCTTCTTCCATGAACCAATCTTTCACATGGCCCAAACAAGTTTAGAGGAAAGCAGACGTTTTACTGAGGTATTTTAGAACATTGAGGCAAAGGAAGGGTTACCAACAAGAAAAAATAAAAGCGCAAACATAAATACCAAGCCTTCAGCATACCCCCAGAGGATGTTTAATTGTCAGACAAATAGCTCAGACCTTTTATGATAAATGTCAAATGTTGGATGCTTATAGAGGAATGAAGTAAATTGGAGACAGAAATTTGAGCCTTGAATCAGTGTGAGAGAGCTGGGGCCATGCAGCAAGGAGACGGGTGCTGCACGGGAAGCCTGGTGCGCTCAGAGCCAGGGTGTCTGGGTCGCTGCAATCCTGGGAAAAGTCATGGAATCCAGGTGGGCTTTCATCCCCACTACTGGGAGAGCAGGCCAGCTTCAGGGAGCTGTATGATTTTAAACCTCTTCCACCACCACCACCCCTAGTTTCTGAGTCATCGTGAACTCTATTTAGAGAGTAGGCAAAACAGATTTCCTTTGCCTGATTTGTTCAGAAGTTGAGAATACCCAACCCAACACCAGTCTTTGTCAGTTGTACACATTCAGGCCCAACTCAACGTTCACCTCCTCCATTTAGCTTTCCTTAACCAAACTTATCCTTACTCTCGTGCCTCCATGTGGCTCCAGCGACTCTGCATATTCTCTACATTATATTTTCTACACAGTGATTATCATTCTTTTTGCATGCATTATTGAATGCTGTGTTTGGGTTCCTTGATTATTGCATGGTCTAGTAGAGAAAGCATGGGAACATATAACAGTGTTAAATAATACCATTTCTGTATGTTTCTATGTTTCATTATTGAACACTTACAATTTTCAATAAGAAAAAAAAAAGAATGAAAAGCATGGACACTGGAGTAAGACCCAGGTTTAACTCTCAGCTTTGTTTCTTTCTAGCTGTGTGACCCTGGGCAAGTTACTTAATCTCTCTGATCTGTAATATCTCAGCTGGAAGAAGATCGTGAACAATGCTGACCTCATAGCAGTTTTTGAAGATTCCTTGAAATGCTGAGTATAAAATGCCTGGCACAGAGGAAGCATTATTTTTTTTTAAAGATTTATTTATTTATTTTAGAGAGGGGGAGGGGAAAGCCAAAGGGAGAGGAAGAGAGAATCTCAAGCAAACTCTGGGCTGAGCATGGAGCCCCAACCAGGGCTTGATCTCATGACCCGGAGATCATGACCTGAGCTGAAACCAAGAGTCAGAAGCTTAACTGACTGAGCCATCCAGGCACCCTGAGGAGACACTATTAATCTTAAATCTCCTTTTTCAGAAGCAGTACCAAATCTTTTGGGGGAAGGGCGGTTGTTTTGTTTAACTCTCTGGTAGTTTCAAACATTTAGCACAGTTCTTTGCATAGGGAATGTATCCAGTTACCACCTGGTTGAAACAAATCTTTGAACTGGTAAAAATGAAGAGAATTAAGGGTAAAGCAAAAAGGAAAGAATGTTTGACCCATGGTTTGGACACCAGATCTTGGTTCTTCTTCTTGGCTAGCTGAGTAACTGGTACCCTCTGGGAGAACCATCCTTAGAAGGATGGAATTGAACTAGAGCAGAAGGTTGCAAAATGGTGGGCCTCAGACAATATCTGGCCTGTAGACATGTTTTGGTTGGTCCACAAAATATTTTTTTCTGAAACTTGACTTGTTTGCTAATATTAAAAAAATTATGACACTTACGATGAAAATCAGATCGCTGAAATTTTATGGAAAGATCTGGCAACGTGGGTCCATGTTTCCACACAACAGTCTAACAGAGTGGAGGTCGGCGCCCCCTATTGATGGGGCATGTGTCCTCCAGTTCACACAATCCCCTCCTGGATCAACACACTTGGTTGTGTTGCCTGTCTCATTCTGGAAACACTAGACAAGACAAACTCTAGAATCCCAAGTTGTTCCTATTTTTGGAGCTGGAGAACCAAAATTGCTGAGGACATTACTGCTGGTAGAGACAGCAGTGATTTACAGGGAACACTGGCTACTGTCTTGGAAGGGCCCGAAGGCCTCAAGTCAGATCCCTTGCATCTCTCTGTGGCCACACAATTGAGCCGACTGGAGAACATGGAGGTTTATAAAGGGGAAACTAGAAGAAGAAACCAAGCTCATAACTGTTCCCAGCATATTTAGTAAAATAGCTGAAACTTCATTGCTTTCAGAGAATATTCAGGAGGAGACCCCTAGCTTCCCTTCCAGAAGTATCTCATAATGATCCCTTTGGAACAGAGACAAGTGGTGTGTGAGAAACTGAAGGAGGATGTGGCTTTAATGTGGAGCCGTGGACACTTTGTCCTACCTGTCACCATGAGGGAATAATTCTTCGGTCTCCCTAAGATCATGTGAGCCTCTTTAACCCCCAAACAATGTCCCATTGGTCAGAGAAAGTATGAGTGAGAACTTGGAGATTGTAAGTTGGCATTCATGACATGCACAAACAGCATCCAAAAGCCACCTCTGGTAAACAGTGTTGAGTGGGGCCGCTCAAAGTCCTCTGAGGAAAGTAGCCTCCTGCAGGCGGACGTTGTAAATAGATACATACAGGTAGATACACTCAGGATTGTACTGCTACTTAACCCTCCCACAGATGTCTCTGCCTCAGCTTTCCAACACACCCAATGGATTCCTCAAGAAATGGCACCTAGGGCGCCTGGGTGGCTCAGATGGTTAAGCGTCTGCCTTCGGCTCAGGTCGTGATCCCAGGGTCCTGGGATCGAGTCCCGCGTCGGGCTCTCTGCTCCTTGGGAGCCTGCTTCTCCCTCTGCCTCTCTCTCTCTCTCTGTCTCTCATGAATAAATAAATAAAAATCTTAAAAAAAAAAAAAAAGAAATGGCACCTAAACAACTCTTCTAGGAGGTCCATGCAAATAGCAAAGCAAAAGAACAGGTGCATCTGTGGCTTAAAAAAGGGGCTGGGGATGAAGGAGAGAAGCAATCTGTGTGTAATATGCTGTGGTAGTTAAATCGTTATCTTCTTTGAATTCTTTTAGAAATAAAATAAATATAAAAAGACAAGTAATTTTCTCACCTAATTTGCTTGTGGAGCTGATAATTAAGTGTTGTTGGTTGCATCACCAGAATGAATTTGTGATACTTGCTGTAGTGTCTCTGCATATTTAAAGACGAAAACGTTCTTTCTGGTGCTCAGTAAAAATATCATTTTTATGAACCCTCTTCCCCCCACCCCGCCCTGGCAGTTCTTGTAGCCCCCATGCCCTGTTTGTGGAGCTGCAACGCTCCCTGTCTGAGATGAGGCAACAGTCAAGCTTACACCCAAACGCTCCTGCTAGCCTGTCTGTGCCTTAACCCTGAGAAGCGAGCCTGGTCAGAGTTCTACAGAAATTGCAGATGATCTCAGAGACACCTCCTCCCCTTCATCTGTCTGTTTCCTTCCTGTCCCCCCTCACAGTTCAAAACAGGGCAAGGAGGGAAGCTTGCAAAATGGTTAAAAACTCCAGCTTCAGATGCAGTCCTGTTTTGGAATGCTCATCCAACCCCTTCAGCCTCAATTTCTCCCTCTCCAATGGAAACCATAACTAAGTCATGGGGGTTGTAATGAGGATTACATGAGCTAATGCATGGACAGTATTTAGCTCACGCCTGGAGCATAGTAAGAGTCCCATACAGGGTAGATTTCATTCTGGTCATCATCACTATCTATTCCAGATGTCCAAAGTGGTTGCATGTCAGAATAGCCTGAGGAGATCCTGAAAAATACATATTCACTGATCCCACACCCAAAACCGTGTTAGAACTTGTGAAAGTGGTCCTAATGATTTCTTCTAAGCTCCCTAGGTGAATAAATGCTCAGCTGAGCCTGGGAACCACTGATCCAAGCCTGGCTCCACAGAACCTTTCAGATGGAGCATGGAAAGAGTGACAGCTCTAGGGGGAGTCAAGGTCAAAGACAAAGCAATGACCCAACTGCTCCTCTGAGAATCATTTTATTTAGTCTTTTTATTTTGTTTAGTCTTCGGGAAAGGGCATCATCCCAAATATCATTTGGTATAAGTCCCCTTTCTTCTCTAAGCTTTCCTTCTAATCTTATTTATTGGTGCCAAAGACCGCCTTGCTAGCAGACTGGGATATTCCAAGGAGATTGAATTTGTTCATGCTTTGGATGTATGTGACAGTGGAGAAAGCAGAATAAATACAAATGAAAATTTTTTAAAAATTTTAAGAAATGGGGAGACACTCGATTCCAGTTTTTCTGATTAGCATCTCCAATCAAGTTTAGCTCCTATAAGGCCAGACACTAAATATTCTTTGTGTGATGTCCTCAGTTGAAATGATCAGCAAAACACATTTGTCCCATGAGATGTGGTGTTCTTTCTGCCCATTGGGACAAAAGTAGGTGAAGGAGCCAAAAAGTTTTCTGTTCTAGTTGACTCTGCCAAATCAAGAGTTGTTTGGGCTGTGGAACAGCAACTTTACCTCAGGCTTTCTTACTTCTGCTGCTACTCAGGTGATGGATTCATGAGAAACTACAGTGGGTGATGGGTGTGGCCAGACCTTGAGGAACCCTCAGAATGAGAGAGAGCAAGCAAAGCCCTGCATTTGCTTGGACGCATCACCACCATGGCTGGTCCATCTCTGGCAACCACCGCAGGCTGGATCAGAGATAGGGCATCTCAGCATGCACCTCATTCCCATAGCTATTACATCACCACTGTCGCCCCATTCAAGAAATACCTTGGTCTGCAACTACCAGCAACATTTTTAGAGGAATAAATATATATATTTGGTTTGCAAGAACTTCATTAAAACTGAATTCTTTGTGAATTTGATCCGGGCTTTACTGGGGCTTACAACATAGTTTGCAACTGATCTCGGGATTGGGAGACTTGCAATAGAACAGTGATCCTCAACTGAGGGTGAGTTTGCCCCCAGGAAATGTCTGGAGACATTTTTGTTGAAATAACTAGGTCAAGGGGCTGCTTACAGACATCTAGTGAGTAGAGGTCAAGGATGCTGTTAAATGTTCTGCAATACACAGGGCAGGTCCCCAGTCAAAGAATGATCTCACTCAAAACAGCAATAGCACCAATCTTGAGAAAGCTGGTTATAGAAGAATCTGCCAGACCCAGCTCCTGCTCACTTCAGTAAACCCCTCCACTCTCCTCTGCTCTTTTGTGCCCCATTAGAACACAGGGATCACGGGTAATGGTTTTCATTGTTGGCTTGTCGATCAGCCTCTAGGGCAGGGACATCTGCTTGCAGAAATCTCTTTCCTCCCACCGGCAGTCGGGAGGAAGTGTGTATTTCAGGCTAACCTGAAGGATTATGATGGCACAGATAGCTTGGGGGTGGCGGAGACCCAGACCGGCATCCTGTAATCACTAGCTTGAGTGCTTAACAAAATCAAAAAGATGAATGTATATCATCTGTGCTGCCCCTCTGTGTTTAGGAAGGTGAACTAATCAGAAATAAATGGAGAAAGTTGTTAAACAGATGGCATGTGGATTAACTACAAAAGGAAGTTAAAATCCAAATTGTATGGTAAGTGTACCTCGTTGTAGCCATTCCTCCTGCTGCAGAGATTGTAATTACTTAACACCCACCCTAAGTTATGGTGCCCTTGGCAAATTCTTCATACTCTCGGCTCCAACTGGGTTTTTGGTATCTAATTTTTTGAAAAAAGAATATCTGAAAATTGTGAGCTGTAGCAACATCAATAGTATGTGATATCCTAGGAAAAAATGTGGACCCAGTTCTGAAAGCAGGACTGTTTAATTTTCATCCATGTTTTTGCCCTTAGACCTCATTTCCCCCCAAATGGTTTGTTTCTTTTTAAAAAAAAAGATTTTATTTATTTATTTTAGAGAGAGAAAGTACCAGCGTGGGGGGAGGAGCAGAGGAAGAGGGACAAGCAGATTCTGGGCTGAGTGCGGAGCCCCACGCAGGGCTGGATCCCAGGACCCTGAGATCATGACCTGAGCCAAAATCAATAGTCAGATGCTTAACCAACTGAACCACCTAGGCGCCCCAGTTTGTGTTTCTTTTTTGTTGCTATGAAAAAGGATGGTCATGACTCTGAGTTAGTCATTAGCCGATGGGCACCGGCTCTGAATCAGTAGCCAAAATGCAAACGAAAGAATTATTTGGAATTCCCATTAAGGAAATCCTATGGGGTAGTTGTGAATTTTGTTCTATTGAAAAACTTAAAAGGAAGGTGAAATAATATTACATTATTTGGCTTTGATACATCAGATTTTGCCTCCTTTGAGCACCCATCCTGCTGGGTGGTAGAGAAATTGATTCTCACTAGTGCTCACCCCCACCACCACTATCCCAGGAATAAGGAAATGTCAAGTGTCTGAGGTAGCCTGGAGCAGTAGCTCATGGGACTGGTTTCCACTGATTGCTCATTGTCCAGGTGGTCCCTAATAGGGCTGCTACGGTAAACAACTTCAGAGAGCACCATTCACCTACACACTAGGTGACTAGTCTAAAAACTATACTGTACATGGTTCCCCTAGAAAAAGTCAAAGAAGACATGTCACCTCAGCGCTGCTGGGCCAAGCTGTGGCATGGAAACTTTGCTAATTCTGGAAGCGACTGCAAACATGGTCAAGCTAGCTCTTCCCCTCTGAGATTCTCCCAACTCCCTGGAGCACAGTGCAGGAGTAGGGTGCCAATTAATCTCATACCTCATCTCCTTCTAGGTTTAGGGGAACCTCACCAGAGCTTCCAAGATTCCTTCAACCTTCTTGTCTTTCCTCTCATAAGATGCATCCACTGGCCCGCCCACCCACCCATTGTCCTTCTAATCAACTTCAGTGGATCACCAGAAATAGGAATTTAGCCTTTTCTTGGTGGGGGAGGGACAAGATGGGGTGGAAAAATGACATGTTAAAATCGGTGTGGTGTTTTTTTTCTGTTTTTCTAATTTATCCTGATCTACCGGGGGCTGAGTTAGTCCCAGAGCTTTTACCAGGAGGATTCTGAAGTAACTTGGCAAATGAAAAGAGGAGAGAGCATCCCAAGAGCATTATAGCTCCTGGGGTGCCTGAGTCGCTCAGTCATTAAGTGTCTGGCTTCGGCTCAGGTCATGATCCCAGGGTCCTGGGATCGAGCCCCGCATCGGGCTCCCTGCTCAGCGGGAAGCCTGCTTCTCCCTCTCCCACTCCTCCTGCTTGTGTTCCCTCTCTTGCCATGTCTCTCTCTGTCAAATAAATAAAATCTTTAAAAAAAAAAAAAAAGAGTGTTATAGCTCCTGAAGAAGAGCCCAATTGTGACACCGTTAGCGGGAAAGAGAAGCCAGTAACTTGAGTGGAAGGCAGAATGGAAAAAGCAAAGCAAACTTTAAAGAAAGTGTCAGTTAATCTCTCCAGAGCATCTGTCAGGTGAGCAATTCTGAAGGAAGGAAGTTTCCTCGCAGGTGGGTCTGCTTCCTCCCTCTGGTTCTAATTACTCCTCCTCGTTCTGGGCATCATCTAGTCCAATGGCACCCTGGCTCCAGAGAGTTCCCACCCTGTTGTATCAATCTATTGGTGTCAGAGTTAACTGGCTGAGAATGAAGTTTCCAGGCAATAAGTGTGGAGAAAAACCATTATAATTGGGAAGAGAATGGAGATACCAGCTCTACATACCAGCAGAGTTAAGGATTTACCATGCAAAGACACATTCTGATTCACCCTGACATTTCCTCCTTGAAAAACAACTTTTATAATTCATTTCTTTGCTTAGACATATTGCTCTACTGTTTCATAGATGCTTACCACCTTACAGGCTCTTTATTATCCCCCTTTGTGCCCTCATGGTAGTACTTAGCACATTGCCTTGCACACATTAGGTGTTCTATATTGGTTTGTGTAGTGGAAATAAAATCAAGAAGCTATGAAGATGGGGGAAAAAAAGGCATAGGAACCAAAGCCACAGGTAACCATTTTTCATTAATCTTGTATAGCAGCAGCCCTACTCCTAAAAATTGTCATACCTTTGAAGTGAGACAGTGTCGTGTGCATGTGTGTGCATGTGAGTGTGTTTTAAAGGAGAAGTACAAAGCACTAAGTTGGCTGGTTGCTCAGCCACCCTCCCACCAGGGTGCTGGGAACCTGAGAGTCACTAATGAGTGTGGGTTTTATGCTTCCATTCGTCCCTGTTAGCTGGATCAGAAGAGAGCGTCTTTGAGCCTAAGCAGCCCACAAATCCTGGAGCACTTCCCTTTCATGTGCCCCACTGCTTATCTACTCTGACAACAATATGGTGAGACTTCCCTCCCTCTGGCTTAGGGCCATGGTCCCCATCAGAGCACACATAGTGCTCTAGGAGTGGGCAGAATAGCAGGAAAAGGTCAGAATGAATAGTTACTCCTCTTGAAAGAAATATACCTTAGTTCAATTGCTTGTCCACAAGAACAGAGGACATCTCTGCAAGGCATTTGCCAAACGAGCAAGTGTTTCTGAGGATGGAGTGTTGAACTTCGAACCACAACTAGAGTCGGTCACCAGGGACACTCCTTTACAATGACTAGCAACCCTAATAAAAAGGGTTCTGACGGGGGACGATCCATCTCACCCCTGAGGGGTGATAAAGGAGAAAGGGAAAGTGGTAGGTAAGGTACAGTATTTGAATCTCTTTTCTTGAGTGAGGAGAACAAAAATGATTTGACATCAGAGTGCTATGTAATGTCAAATGTCCCCAGTAGGTCTTACCGGGGAAGGGGGCAAGTGTCCAGCCCTTATTTAAAAGAGGCTGTAGATGCCATATCTCCTTTGCCTCTTTAAAATTTCTGTCTTTCATCCTAAGAGGTTTTCTCATTTGAAATGGGAAGAAAAGGACACCAATTTGCAATGCCACTGATAAATGAGACAAAGCTTAAAACAGTCAGTTGATGTAATGTGTCCATTCACTTTTGATGTGCCATAAGCCATCCTAAAACTTGGTGGCTTAAGACATATTTATTTCACTCCCAGTTCTGTAGGCCAACAGTTGGTCCAAAGTTCTGGTCTAGGCTGGGCTATGGTATCCATGGTCAGCTCTGAATCTGTGAGAGGCAAGAACAACTCATCTCTGTTCCACGTGGTCTTTCATCTTCCAAGAAGCCGGAGCCCCTTGACTTGATGGCCGGCAGGCTTCCAAGACACAAAGCTAAGTTGCTCCCAGTTTCTGGAGGCTGAAGCTCACAACTGGTACAGCATGCTTTTCTGCCTCCTTCTATTGGCCAAAGCAAGCCACATGGTTAAAGCCAGGTTTAAGGGGTCAGGGAGAGACTCGACCTCTTGAAAGAACTGCAAAATTATTTTTCAAAGCCGTGTGGTTTCAGAGGAGTCTAGTAACTGGTAACTTTCTCAAACTATCTGCACAGTGTGGCTTTTCGGCACTCTGTCCTAGCCTCTGTCACAGCTTTGAAGAAATCCAGAGGCAACTCTGTTGCTGATTTGAAAGAGCAGCGGACTAAGAATCGGGAAACCTGATTCCCTATCCTGATCCTGCCATCATCAAACTGTGATGCTGTAACTCTGATCATGTGTCTACAAAATGAAGGAGGTAGATTCAGTAAATTCTAAGACTCTTTCCATAATTCAAGTCCTATGATTCTTGGATAAAAAGAGGTTTCCTTTCAGTAGTTCATAAGTAAGCATGGATACATTTTTTGTATTAAAAATGGGTATTATTATGTTTTTCATGATCTTCTGCTCTAGTTAACAACCACAGCTAGCTTGTCTAAGGTATCTCCTTCAGATATTTGGATTCATTGGGAGGCAAATAAGTATAATAAATAGTCTCTATTTGGTTTTAATTACCTATTGCACAAATAACATTGTAAATACAGTGTCATAAACAAACATTCAAAAATCCTACCCCTCACATAATATATGCATAATTGCATATGTTCCATGAATACGTATATATAACACGCATAGTATTTAAAATTCATGGTCATCATATTTAAAGCATATGTCGTTATTCTAAGAAATGTACATACAGAAAAGTGCACATATTTAAGTATACAGTTGAATTAATTTTCCAAATTTAAACATACATTCATAGCAAACATCCAGATCAAATAAAATGTTACCAAAACCTCAGCAGCCCTCCTCATTCTCCCCTCCCAAGGACTGCCCAGCTCCTGAAAGTTAACCAGTATCTTGGCTTCTATTCCTATAGACCAGTTTCACCTGTTTTTGCCCTTCATGTAAATAGAATTATACAACATGTACTCTTTTCTACCTGGCTTCTTTATGTTTGTGATTCATTATGATTCATTCATGCTATTGCACAGAGCAGCAGTTTGTTCATTTTCATTGCTATAAATTATTTCAGTGTACGAACATACCAATAATTTATTCCTCTGTTCCACTGTTGGGCCTTGTGGTAGTTTCCAGTTTGGGGTCATTATGAATAGTACTTCTGTGAACATGCTCATAAATGTTTTTAGTGCACACATGTACAGATTTATTACATTTATACTTAGGAGTGGAATTGTTGAGCCATAAATTTTATGTTCAGCTGTAGTAGATTCTGTTAAACAGTTTTCCAAATGGATTTTGCCAAATTACATCGTTATCAGCAACATATCAGAGTTCCAACCGGTCTACATCTTTAACAACATTTGGTGATGTCAGCCTTTTTAAATTGTAACAAATCTAGTAAGTGTGTACAGGTATGTCATTGTGGTTCTATCAGTGTCATTTTTCTGATGCTTTTTGCATGTGTATATTTATACTACATTAAAGATCATCCTCTGAAGTTCTATCTGGACCTTGAATTCTCTGATTCTTCCTTTTCTGGTATGGAATTTAAAGGAAAACACATATGCAAAAGCAAAATGTGATCTATATACATACAGTGGACAATTATTCCATCCTAAAAAGGAAGTTCTAGCATGTTATAACATGGATAAAAACTGGGAGCCTGGGTGGCTCGGTCAGTTAAGCATTTGTCTTCAGCTCAGGTCATGATCCCGGAGTCCCAAGATCGAGTTCCACATTGGGCTCCCCGCTCAGTGAGGAGTCTGCTTCTCCCTCTGACCCTGCCCCCTCTCATGCCATCTCTCTCACTCTCTGTCTCAAAGAAATAAATAAAATGGATGAAAATTAAGGACATTATGCGAAGTGAAATAACATTGTGCTATTTTAGTCACAAAAAGACAAATATTGTCTTATTCCACTTATATGAGGTATTAGAATAGTCAAAATCATACAAACAGAAAGTAGAATGATGGTTATCAGGAGCCAGGGTTCGGGGATGAGGAGGTAGGTTTGTTGGGTATAGAGTTTCAATTTTGCAAGATAAAAAGAATTCTGGAGATGGGTAGTGGTAATGGTGTACAATAACATGAATGTACATAATACCACTGAACTTTATGCTTAAAAATGGTTAAATGGCAAACCTTGTTATGTGTATTTTATCAGTATTTTTTTAAAAAAGCAGAAAGAAAATGGACATCAATACCAAACTTTGTATAAAGTATATGGTATCCCCTCTTGTCCTTGACCTTCAAAGTTCTTTCAGGAGATGCCAGGTGGGCTATGAAGAGAAAGAAGAATATGATGAAGAATGTTTCCAAGCATCACATGTTCTTTTACCAAGCACCAGAGAAGTCATCTACATCCTTCCACTCACAAAAAAAAAAAAAAAAAAAAGAATCACTGGGTGTACAGAGTCACAAGGAAGCAGATTTCAAGTCAATATAGGAAAATACCCATCTTTTAATAAATTGAAGAACAACAAAATGGCCTTCTGGACACTGGCTGTGTTTGAATTTTTCTTTTGAAGGATGCTACAGGGACAGGAAAACTGAAGTTCCTCCTGATTCTATAATTCTAGTAGTTTTTTCTTGACAGTTGATTCTTAAACTGAATATGAACACTGATTATTGCTGGCTTATTTGAAGTGCCTTTTTGAAAGTATTTCCTCCTTCCCAAGAGGTAGGTGGTCCTTTCAGATCATTCACAACCATGACCCAACGGGCCTATATGAGCCCAACAAAAATAGCTTTGAGATGACATATGTCATTGTTAAGAATAAACTCTGATAACAAGAAAAAAGAATAAAATCTGATTGAAACCGTCCAACTTCATAGATACCCATTAGATTGCCTGCTTTCTTAGGGACTTGGTGTTATAGACTGGATGTTTGTATCGCCCTCAAAATTCACATGTAAAATCCTGATCTCTAATGTGATAGTATTTGGAGGTGGGGCCATTGGGAAGTGATTGCGTGATTAGGGTGAAACCCTCAATGAATGGTGTTAGTGCTCTTATAAAAGGGACCTCAGAGAGCTCCCTCACTTTTTCTGCTAAGTGATGACATAGTGAGTGAGAAGACAGCTGTCTTAGGAACCATGAAACAGACCTTCACCAGACACAGAATTTGCTGATGCCTTGATGTTGGACTTCCCAGCTTCCAGCCTCCGTTTAGCATAAACGGACTAAGATACTTGGCTCCTTAACCTCAATAATATTCTATAACCAAGCCCTTAGTCTCTGGTACCTCCCATTTGAACTCCTACTGATTCTCCCCTAAACTCCTTAGGGTGGAGTAGATGCCAGCCCGTTGCTCCTCTGGGACTCCCCCGGCACAGTCCCTGTCCAGCCTTGTAATGTCCTATGTGATGCCAAGTGAGAAGAGAGATGGATGAAATATTTCTTATTCAATCCATTCCCTGTCTGAAATGGAAACCAGCTTAATGACAGGCATAAACACTGTGATCATTTTTAACTAGGATATGAATCAGCTTGGTGTAAAAGACTCTTCTATAGCTATTTTTATTTTCATTGGAGCTTTGTCAGGAAACATTATTTTAATAGGTGCTAAATCCAAGCTTAATTTTTAACCTACTTAGGTCTCCAATATTCTTCAACCTGAACTATTTAAGGCGATTTATGTAGTCAGGTCTGTATGCACAGTGCACTTGGAAACCTTTTACTCAGTTTGAAGAAAAATTTATGTCAAAAGATGCTCTCAATGGTGTATAAATAGATGATTTATAAGATCCATATTAGTTTTAGGTAGCTATGATTGCTATTAAGTAATAATAATGGAGATCATTTATTGACTGCTTTCATTTCATGAGGGAGAGAGGTGCAATCATTTTCACCCATTTTATACATGAGGAAACTAAATCTTAGTAAAGATGAATAAGCTGCCGAGGTCATTCCCAGTGCCTGGATTCTAATTCTGGCTACAGTGCACACATGTTCTTAACCACTGCTCACTGTAAAGGGCATTGAGTTGTCATCCTCATTTACTGAGCCAGACCAAAAGGAAACAGGCCTCAGGAATGAGAAGGGATATGAGTTGGATAGAAAAATTCACCATCAGTAAGAGTTAACAAGCAGTGAAAAATGTTACCATAAAGAAGCTATGACATATTTGCCACAATATTTTAAAAGACATTATATGACCCTATCCAACTAAATCAATCAGGTGAAATTGACTAAATCAGAGACTGAAGGAACAGTGGAAGAATATTCCATTCTGAAATTCTACATCTAGTGAGGTCCCAGGGAAAGTCAAATCTGTTTATCCATTGAAAGTTTTACTTAAACATAATCTGTTAAGGATGATGCTAAGGCAGTTTATCACTGTTTTGCCTGGCATACAGAAGACATCCAAGAAATATTTATTGACTGCCTAATTGGTTGAATTTGAGCATGTCCTGGCCTACGTGGGTGGGCAGATGGGGTGGGCTAGCTATGGTTTTATTGAGATGTAGGCTTGATGAGCCTTCTTAGATATGAAATAACTAAATTAGTTTGGGGTGGTGGCAGAAGCTGTAGAGTACAAGACTTCCAAACAAATGGGAGGAAAACCATGGCTATAGTCCTTGTCCCAAAAAAGAGAAGGTCAGAGCCCTTAAGTTTGATATGATAGTCTTGGCTGAACTTTGGAGAAAGGGGTAGTTTACATGCAAAACAGTCCCTCCTGCATCTACATGGAGCTTTGGGTGAGTCTTGAGGGAAATTATCAGCTAGTGAAAAAGTGTAGTGTCTTCAAGAAGCTGGGAGCATTTGTTTCTGATTTCATTTCAGACCTTAGCACTGAAGAGAGGAGCACCTATATCTCACAGCTCATGGGAGATGTTGATGCTGAACAACACGCTAACAACTATAAGTCCAGACAGATGACATGAAGTAAAAGCCACAGAAGATGCTTTGAGGACCATTAGAATGGGGAGGGGCAGGGTCTCATGGAAACCAAGGCCTAAGCAGAATGTCAGAAACAACAGATAGATGGAAAGTAGGTTCCTTGAGTAGAAGAGGTCTGCAACAGCTTGCTGTCCAGGACAACTTAGGTCCCCTGCAGTACTGTAACCAACTATCTCTGTCCTTAGGGCCTGGCAGAAAGAGCACTGGTCAGAACTGTCTCCTACAGCCAGAGCTCCTGGGACTAGGCTAGATGTTGGGAAGTTCTCTATTTATCTTCTGGTGCTCCCAAGAAGCCACATCCCTCATCTTTACAGGAAAATATACAGAGAAGTAACTCTACAGGGAGGTTCCCATATAGCAGACTTACTTAGTTTGTTATATGGGAACACTTGGCATTATCAGAGATCAAGGGAAAACAAGGGTATTTGTAAATGTCCTCTTTACAAAGCTCTTGTATTCAAGTTAATACAGGTGTTAACTCTGATAATGAAATAGATATTTATTTATCTTAACACTAATTTTATTATTTCCTCAAAAGACTCATAGAAGAAATTTCTGCTGTCTCAGTACCAAGAACAGTTTTGCTTCTTTCAAGCAGCAATTTTTGCTTTTATGGTACTTGTGCTGTGAATTGTAGGACAAATATTGATCCCTGCAAACTAATCAGAACAGATCTAAATTTGTGACCATACATCTTTATAGAATATAGTTCTTATGGTATGCTTTTCCTACTCTAACTTTCTAAATCTTACTTTACCCCAACGTTACTCAAATATTTCAATTTACTTACACTGATTTTTCTCTTAATTCAATTGGGAAATCACTTTTTATTTAGTTTTGTTATTGTCATTGTTGTGTATTTGGGATTTGTGTGTGTGTGTGTATGTGTATGTGTTTGTTTTGGTGTACATTCTGCATTCCATAAGTCACCACAAATCCTTTTGGGAATGAGTCAGTATAAGAAAGTAATGAGATATAATGAAATAATTAGGAATTTCTTTGACAATTTTAAAGCTTCAGACATTGATAAAAGAAATTGAAGAAGCCACAAGTAAATGGGAAGATATACCATGTTCATGGATTAGAAATATTAATATTTTTTAAATATTCATACTACCCAAAGCAATTTACAGATTTAATGCAAAATTCCACTGGCATTTTTCACAGAAATAAAAAAAAAAACTAAAACATATGGAACCACAAAAGATTCTGAATAGCCAAAGCAAACTTGAAACAAGTGGGACTACATCAAACTAAAAAGATTCAGCACAGCAAGGGAAACCATTAACAAAATGAAAAGGCAACCTATGGAATGAGAGAAAATATTTGTAAACTACTTGTTCGGTAAGAGGTTAATATCCAAAATATACAAAGAAGTCATACAACTCAATAACAAAAAGCAAAACAAAACAAACAACCCATGTAAAAATGGGCAAAGGACCTGACTATGTAGACATTTTTCTAAAGAAGACATACAAATGGCCATAGGTACATAAAAAGGTGCTCAACATCACTAATCATCAGGAAAATGGAAATCAAAACCACGATGAGATATCACCTCACACCTCTTAGGACTTCCATCATCAAAAAGATAAAAGATAACAACTGCTGGTGAGGATGTGGAAAAAAGGGAACCCTTGGACACTGTTGGAGGGGGGATATAAATTGCAAGAGCCACTATGGAAAAGAGTATAGAGTTCCTCAAGAAATTAAAAATAGAACTACCATATGATCCAGTAATCCCACTTCTGGGTATATATAAAAAAAATAAAATAATTATCTCAAAGAGATATCTGTACTCTCAATGTTCATTGGCAGCATTATTCACAATAGCCAAGGTATGGAAGCAACCTTGATAGATGAATGCATAAAGAAAGTGTGGTGTATATATACAATGAAAAATTATTTAGCTTTAAAAAAGGAGGAAATTCTTTCATTTGCAACAACATAGATCTAAAAAAGAAATTAAAACTCATAGAAACAGAAAATAGAAAATTGGTTGCCAAGGATTGGAGGAATGGGGGAGATAGGAAGAGTTTGGTAAAAGGTACAGACCTTTAGTTATAAAATGAGTAAGTTCTGAGGTTCTAATGTGAAACATGGTGATTATAGTTGCAAACCCTGTATTATATCATTGAAACTTGTTACGACAGTAGGACTTAAATGTTCTCATGCGCACAGAAAGGTAAAATATGTGAGATGATGAGTATGTTAATTACCTTGACGGGGTATCCTTTCATAAAGTGTATGTAGAGTTGACTTTTGAACAACATGGGTTTGAAATGCACGGGTCCATTTAAACATGGATTTTCTACAGTACAGTCCTGTAAGTATATTCTCTCATCCTTATGATTCTCTTAATAATATTTTCTGTTTGATCTTATGTTATGATACTATTCTACTGTATAAGAATACAGTACATAATAAATATAACATACAAACTATGTTGTGTTAACTGACTATGTTATCAGTAAGGTTTCTGATCAATAGTAGGCTACTAGTAGTTACGTTTTTTTGGGGGTAAAAAGTTATACACAGGGGGCGCCTGACTGGCTTTGTCCATACAGCATGCAACTCTTGATCTCAGGGTCATGAGTTCAATCCCCACATGGGGTGTGGAGTCTCCTTAAAAAAAAAAAAATTTAAATTTAAAAATATTTTTTAAAAGGAAGCTGACAATATAAAAAAAAGTTATACACAATTTTCAACTGCATAGGGGGTGCCAGTGTTCCTAATGCCCATGTTGTTCAAGGGTCAACTGTATATCAAACCATCACGGTGTACACTTTAAATATCTTCAATGTTGTATCAATTATATCTCAGTAAAGCTGAAAATAAAATAAAATGTAGACTGCAAAAATAATAAAACAACAATATTAAAGCTTTGAAATCTCTGGAGTCATCTTTTTTTCATTTTTCAAAGCAAACACCACCTCCATATTTTCCTCATCCTATCAAATTGAGAGCTATATTTTGGAAGATGCTTATGTGGCACATTGATGTCATGGTACCTTTAGGGCATTGGGAAGTTATCATGAATTTATAAGATATTCTCAAAATCTCACCAGCTTGTAAATTCCATGAGGACAAGAGCTGGTGGTTTTGCTTACTGCTGAATTCTCTGTATCTAGCACAATGCCTATGAGGCACTCAGAATTATTTGTTAAATCAACAGTCCTACCACTGGGCTACTGCACTGTCATCAGAATAAATATGGGGAAACAACTAGCAGTTTCTGTAACAGTTAAGCATGAAGATACCACTAGAGACTTAGAAATAATAATGCATTTGAAGTTTGGAATTGTCGTTTGGAGGAATCGTTGCAGTAAATCAGTAAAAAAGCTTAATAGCTATAATTCCCCCAAATTCTGCTATATTTATTCCATTTTAATCTTCTCTGACCTTCCCTTCCTATTTCCCACCTCAGCTCTAGGGAATGAAAAGACAAATCCATATGTCTCTTTTTCCCTACCTCCTTGTTTAAGACTTAACATTAACAGTAAGTGCTAGGAAGCCAAGATTTAGAATCTCTAAGAGTTAAAATGAGAAGAAGCATGAAAAAGACCATGATCCATTTTCCGTAAGCCCATTGATCTTCCTGAGTTCCTACTGTCAACGGATTCTCCTCAGCAGGTTTCATTTCAATCCATTGCCAACTAGTATGTATGGAGTCAGCATGAAAGTATACATCACATTATGGCTAAATGCAGAGGATATAAGTGGCTCAAAACGGTATCCAAAGACACTGAATTCAAAATGAGATGCTGCAGATTTCTGTGACCAAGTCACTAAAAAAAGCATTCCTGTAAAACGAACAAGTAACTCAGAAAAAATAAATCAAAATAGTGAGTTTTTTCTTTTTTTTTTCTTGTTTTTTAATTGTGCAAAAAATAAAAGGGAGATATCAAAGTCTTGCTTGTCACAGAATACTATTTTAAATTGGTTGAAACTGATACTCCAGTGTTCTGTTGTTTTCGTTTGGTTTAGTTTGGTTTGGGTTTTTGCTAGCACTTCAGTGAAGTGCTAGCTAGAATCTCTGAGTCTAAGAGGGACTCTTGAGATCTCACCCTTAATTAGTTCATCTATCACCATCAGCACGATGCAACAGAGGGGGAAAATGTATATTTTTAAAAGTAATTAAAATCCTATTGGAGATGAATCTCAAATGCATTCATTAAGTGAAAGAAGCCAGACTCAAAATACTACCTGCTGTATGATTTCATTTATGTAACATTCTGGAAAAGGCAAAATAATAGGGACAGAAAACAAACCAGTGGCTGCCAAAGCCTAGGGTTGGAGTAGGAATACCATAAAGGAGTGGTGAGGATTGGGGAGCGGTAACAGAAACGTTATATGTCTTGTCATTGTGGTTACACAACTGCATGCATCTATCAAAACTCACAAAAATGTACACAAAAATAGTGCATTTACTGTATTTAAGTAATTCCATAATAAAAATAAAATGAGGGGGAACGTCTATTGATACAAGCATGCCAGTTTCTCCCCAAAGGATGGGAGGATGAGGAATGCAACGAGATAGAGCAGATGGAGTAGAAGTACCATCAGCCTCTCATAACTACGACTCTTTATGCCGCAAACACTATCTCATTTGGTTCTCACATTTGTTTGTCTGAAGTTATATACTGAGTAGGCCTGGGACATGGGTTTCAAACCCCACTCTGTCTGACTCCAAACTCCAAGGTTTTCATAACGCTGCTCAACTGCTTCTCCCACTATGTTCGGGTACTGAATGTACAGAAATGCATTTACTTCCCAGGACCTGGTGGTAAAACGCATCAGTTGCCCATCTCTCACAGATGAGGAAGCTAAGCAGAGTTTCGCAACTTGCTCAAGAGCCAGAGCCTGCATTCAGACCCAGGCCTGTCGGGCCCTACGCCATGTTTTTGTGGCTGTTGTTGTTTGTTTCTTCTCATTTTCACTCTTCCCATCGCTTTTCTCTATAAAAGCTGAAAATTATGAAGCGAGTATATGTGTATCATTTTTCATACTCAGGCACACAGGAATGCAGGCCCTGTTACTAAAGAATTTTCAAATGTGGCTACCTTGAGCAGATAATAATAAGTCACAGACTAACACCTAGCGAACTATACATGTGGAATCAATTAATTGTAATAAGTATTAATTAATTAATTAAAAGTAAATACACCTTATTAAAATTTGCAGGTGTTGAGTGGAAACTGAAAACACAACTTTTATTTATCTATTTTTAAAGATTTTGTTTATTCATGAGAGAGAGCACACACAGGGGGAGGGAGAAGCAGACTCCCCACTGAACAGGGAGCCCGATGCGGGACTCGATCCCAGGACCCTGCAATCATGACCTCAGCCGAAGGCAGACGCTTAACCACCTAAGCCACCCAGGTGCCTGGAAAACATGGCTTTTAGAATCAGATGACCCAGGTCTGAAACCCCATTTAACACTTACTAGCCAACTACTGGACAAATTTCTTAAATTTTCCGTGCCTCAATTTCTTTATCTGTAAACTAAAGATGACCATAGTACCAAACTTATAGTGTTGTTGTTGGAATTAAATGAGTTAATCTGTATAAAGCACTTAGAACAAGGGGCACCTGGGTGGCTCAGTCGGTTGAGCATCCAACTCTTGGTTTCAGCCCAGGTCATGATCTCAGAGTCCTGAGATCGAGCCCTGCCTTAGGCTCCGTTCTATCAAGACTCAAGTGGGGAGTCTGCCTGAGATTCTCTTTCTCCCTCTCCCTCTGCCCCTCTGCCTGCTCCCCTGCGCTCTCTCTCAAACAAACAAATCTTTAAAATAATAAATAAATAACACTTGGAACAGTGCCTGGGATATGTGGTAAAGAATTGATACATGATTTTATTTGTTTTATTTTCTTTTGGAGGAAGCAAATACAGAAATACAGAAGGAGAAGACATAAAAGATGGTCAACTCCAGGGGCACCTGGGTGGTTCAGTTGGTTAAACATCCAGCTCTTGATTTCGGCTCAGGTCATGATCTCAGGGTCGTGAGATCGTGCCCTGCGTGGGGCTCTGCAATGAGCGCTGGAGGCTCCTCAGAGAATCTCTCACTCCCTCTCCCTCTCCCTCTGCCCTTTCCCTCCCTAAAAAAAAGATGGTCAACTCCAACAACCAAATGCTTGCTGCTTTCCTTCCTTCTTTTTTCTATCTTCCTTTCCTTCTTTTGAACACACACACACACACAAATGTTATAACCTGAGGGTAATCAAAACAGAGTAAAAACTAAAAATCTAAAAGAAAAGAAAAAGAAAGAAGAAAGAAAGAAAGAAAGAAAGAAAGAAAGAAAGAAAGAAAGAAAGAAAGAAAGAAAGAAAGAAAGAAAAGAAAAGAAAAAAAACTCCCCCAGGTTTTACATATGGCTCTATAATCCTAAAGGGGTGAAAGAAGTATTGAAACTGGGAAACAGGCACCTGGGTGGCTCAGATGGTTAAGCGTCTGCCTTCGGCTCAGGTCATGATCCCAGGGTCCTGGGATCGAGTTCCGCATCTGGCTGCCTGCTCAGTGGGGAGTCTGCTTCTCCCTCTGCCTGTAGCTCTCCCTGCTTGTGCTCTCTCTCTCTGTCAAATCAATAAATAAAATCTCAAAAAAAAATAAAAGAAACTGGGAAACAAATCATAAAATTCCTTTAAGATAAAATCTTTGTTTGAGCCTTAAATCTGTCTTATTTATCATTAAATACCCAGTTGTAAAGCTCAATATATACTATACTTATCAAAGTGTTATTGATTTCTGACTGTGCCAGATTGTACAAGGACCATGTAGGTTAAATTTCAGAGGCTGACGTCACCTATTGGTCAAACCTTGGGAATTAGCTAGATAGGTTGCTTTTTTAGGGAAAATTCCAATTATCTATTGTTGTTTAAGAAGCCACCCCAAAACTTAGTGGCTTAAAACAATGATTTAATATTTTTTCTTGCAATTGTGTGGGTTGACTGAGCCCACTTGGACTATTCTGGCTTAAGATCTCTCATATAGTTCGAATCAGATGGTGGCTGGCACTGGAATCATCTGATGGTTTAACTGGGCTGGACATGAGAAATGGCTCACTCACATGGCTGGCAGTCAATGCTGGCTATGTGGGGGCTAGACGTTCAGCTGGGACTGTGGACCACAGTACCTGTAGGGGGCCTCTCTATGCAACTATTCTCACAGGATGGTGGTTGATTTCCAAGGAGAGTCCTGAGAGGGAATATCCCATGAGCAAGCATCCTGAGAGGCCCAGGAAGAAGCCATTAAGCTTCTTATAACCCAGCCACAGAGGTTCCAAAATGTCAGTTCCTCCTCATCTCTCAATGAAGCAGGTCACTCAGCCCAACCCAAATCCAAGGGGAGTGGAGTTAGATTCCACCTCTTGATGGGAAGAGCAGCATGTACCTAAGGGGAGGAAAGGAATTAATGATGACCATCCTTGGAGACCATCACAAAAAGAGACAAATGCAGGAAATAAATAGGCATAAAAAGCAATAGGCACTATCAGTTGGCCATTTAAGGATCCCATTAAAGGGATGTGAACTTTACAAGTTTGGGCTCTTCTTTCCCAGTTCCCTCCCACAGACACAACTGTTCCCATGTAGACTAAGAATCAGAGAGTTCCTGGCCATGAGGTGCCCACTGGTTAGAGTACTGGGTAATTTAGAGCCAGGTCTCATCTGATACTCACTATGTACTTGTCACCAGCAGGTCCTCAATTGTCCTTGATGGTTTTGTCCTCTTCCCTCTCCTTTTACCCACTTCAAGGACATGGTTGCTTCTCCTGACAGCATTAGGATAAGACTATACACAAACAATGTGTAAAAGGTAAGAGCCAAACCTAACAGATCTTCTGCCCTCCACCCCCACCCCCCACCAAGTAAGTTTCTGATCTATTTTGTATTTATTTTTTCTGATTTATTTTCTAAATGAATTAAACATGTTTAGAACAAGTTCAAACTTACAGAATTATTACAAAGATTTTACAAGCTGTTCTTGTATACCCCACATTCTGTCTTCCCTGTTCTGAACATTCTATGTTAGCAGGGGACATTATTACAATTCACAAATTGACACTGATATCTTATTATTATTAACTAAAATTTGTATCTTACTGAAATTGCCTCAATTTCTCCCTGATGTCCTTTTGCTGTTCCAGGATCTAAGTCCTGTGACCACACACACATTTAGTTGTTTTGTCTCCGTGTTGTTTGTTCGTTTGTTCTGTGTCCTTATCTTGCTCTTGGTTGTGGCCATTTCTCAGACTTCTTTGTTTTTCCTGACATTTGAGGCATAGTGGGCAGGTATTTGTAGAATGCCCCTCAATTAGGAGCTGTCTCCTGTATTTCTCAAGGTTAGACTATTAGGATGTGTTTGGGGGTTGTTTTATTTTTCATCTTTCTGACCTGATCTCTTCATTAGTCTCAATAATAATAATAGTCTCAAAGTCTCATATTTGGAAAGAAAAAGAAGGCTATTGGGAGGGGACACCTGGGTGACTCAGTTGGTTAAACATCTGCCTTTGGCTCAGGTCATGATCCCAGCATCCTGGGATCGAGTCCCGCATTGGGCTCCTTGCTCAGTGGGGAGCCTGCTTTTCCCTCTCCCCCTGCTCATGCTCTCTCTTGTTCTCTCATAAATAAAATTTTTAAAAATAAATAAATAAATAAATAAGAAGGCTATTGGGAGGATAATATTGTGATTTTTCTTAATCTGGAATCTGACTTGGAAGATCTAAAACTGTGGACTGAATTTCCTGCTGGAAGCACTGACTTCAAAACATGTTGGACTCTCAGGAACAGGATTATGATACCATAAATACATGAATATGCACAATTTTTTCAAGATGAAATCACTTAGCCTTTTCTCTGGGAATTATAAAGCCCTGTCAATTCAGTCAAAATACCTGCTCAGAGCCTAACCATATTGTGTGTGTTTTCAACCTTACCAAATAGCAGTCCTTAAAATCTGTCATTTTTCCTTGAATGGAAGAATTTTGGCTTCCCACTTATGTAAGTGAATTTCATGACAACCTCTCTAGGAAAGGAGGAGTGGTTTGCTCTGGCAGATAAACAGCCTCTCCACTCAACATTTCTTCAATGTGTTGTTTGTATTTCTCTCCTTACAGTTTCCTTTCCCCATACGGAGAGAACATATTTTCAGGCAAACAGAAATATGTTCATACCAATATTTGGTTGAGATTTTGTCACAATGTTCCCCCTTGGCATCTACTTAACTGCTGTTAAGTAACAGACTTTCCATATTTACAGTGTCAACAAATGCTCAGGGAATTTTTATTTATTTTCTTCAGCCTGTAACAAAATGGTTTTATTAAATTGAACTGCCAGTGGGGAATACTGTGGAAGGCTCTCCCCCGCCCTTCTCTCTCTCTCTCCTTCCTTCTCCCCTCCTTCTCCCCTCCTCAACACACACACTACTTTGTAAATAAAATCTGAAAATGGAAAAGGATGCCAGGCCTAGTAATAGTCATAATGGTTTTAAAATCCCAGCCCAGGTATGAGATTTGTGAGCAATCTTATTTACTGAGGGAGTTGTGTTGGTCTATATGTTGCCACCAACTCTCATTCTGGGGAACTGTCTCCCTGGCCCTCTCTGGACTTCATTTCCTACATTTGATTTAGGAAATTAGATGAGATGATTCCTGATTACTTTCCCAGCACTAAAATTCCATGACACAATATGTTCTTTTATTCATAAACCTCCCATAATAACAGTGGTATGCTGGTAAAGCAACTCTCTTGGAAGACAAGCCCCGATTTATAGCATTTGCTAATTTCTGTGGTGTAAGTATGTCCATTATGGGCAATTTCAAGCTACCAGCATTTTAACAACCAGCTTTCAAAACAATGACAACCAGCTTTCAAATGTTCTAAATATTTAGAAATCAGTTCTCATGGGGTGCTATGAGTTTGCTCCAGCATACCAATCAAACAGTCAATAATAAGGATTGGGATTAAATTTTATTGGGGATTCAATTTATTTTGGAAAAAAAGTTCATATATGCTTTCTGATTCAACTAACACAATTCTGAGAGTGAAAATATTGTGTGTATTCTATACAACCCCTTTCTTTCTATTCTCACTGCCACCCCCTTAGTTGAGCCACCCAAATCCAGATTATTACAACAGTCACCATGACTACCTAAATTAGTTTTGATTCCCCCAGAAGCAGAGCCTTAGAGAAGGACTCAAATTCAGGTAGTTTATCTGGGAAGAGATAAGAACATAGATATGGGAGAAGGGAAGCAAGAGTCTATATTTACCATGTCTTTATTTTCTGTATTCTGATGCTTTGACATCTAGAGCCTTACTGACTTTGGGGGCTGGGGGGTGGGAGGGGACTGCCCCTCCCAGAGTTGGCCATTTCCTAGAGATAGTTAACAACTTGCCCATGAGCAAGTTTCAAATACAAGCTAACCCATCCAGAGCCCACATCCTAACCACCTCCTTTATTGGGCTCTCATGGCTCCAGGCCATTATTCACCCGCCTTAAACACCCAGGACCGTGTACCAGACAACTAGGAACAACCCCATGCTTTAGATCCTGCTGAAATTATTCCCAATCCTAAACCCGCTTATTCTGCCCCTTCTGTCCCTTCTCCAGGAAACCACAATAAGGGCTCGCTCTTAGTTTCCTCTCTCCTTCTGCCTCCTGACAAACCTCATTGCTTTCCCTTTACCCCACCAACCCCCTGTGGCAGGGTGCCCGCCCCTCCTCTTAGGAACTCTGAGTAACAAACTACCTTCCCGATGACAATTACTGCCTGATCTGATTGGTCTGTTAATACACTATATTCTAAAAACAGTTGAAAGCAAAGACAGTCATTAAAGCATTTATCAAGCCAACTACACACTTGGCTGTTGGAGTCTCATCTCACTTGGAGCCAGTGTGGAACTCACACCTCAAGGTTGTCCCTGGAGGAACAAGGGAATTGGGCTATTTACACACCAAATCCTGTCTCGTCGAGTGCCAAACCTGGCTCCAACGACAAGAGACAGCTCTGAGGCAAAGACAGTCAGGTGCTGAGGGGCTCAGATAAAGTGATATGAGCAGGGCACTAATAATGCTGCTGCCCTACTGACCAGAGCGCCGTTTGGGCCCCTGAGCCTTCACATCCTCTTTGGGTCCCTAAACCCATCAGGGATGTCAGCTGGAGTTGCTTGAAACTTTAGGGCCTATAAATTCCAAAATGTGTCTCCCCTTCAACCAATTACAAAAATCCATGGTGACCCAAGTTCTCCTAATCTCAATCCTTCCTTCTCCAGTGGCGAATCAAACACGGCCAAAGCCCTGGCAATCCTCCGGAGCCATCACCCACAGCCAACACGCTGACTGAACATCTTCACAGACTGTTCTACTTCCTCAACAATCCTGGAACTTCTTCCACTACTTACCTTCTTGAGTTATACCCATGCAAAAGTTTGTGGGTACCCGCCATGCCTGTGCAGGCCACAGAGAACCTCAGGAATCACCTCAGGCCCGTCCCTCCCTAGCTTCTGTAACGACCCTTCCTCCCTGATTCCTAGGTGTCCCGATTTCCCTTGAGTGACCTCAGTCCCTCTCTCTGTCGTTTGAGCAATCTGATTTCTAAATGTTTACTGCCCTCTGATCAGGCAGCCTTGAAGGATACTGCAGCTCCCAGAAATTATTTATCAGTCTATTACACTGCCTCATGTCTCCTACATTAAATATTTGCTAGGTGAATGAATACACCCTCAGCAATGAAGGGCGGGAGATAATACATTTATCCTGACTCTGCTTTGCACTTCCATTGCAGCATGCCCTCTTCCTCGATATCATCGACTTTACCCCTTTCCCATACCAATGTCTACTCATCTCTCCCCATAACCATAAAGACTTAGCACAGTCTTCCTCCCTCCCCCAAGTTCTGGCTGGAAACAAGACAGGTTACTGATGTAGACCGTCTGCAAAGATGGCTACCAACCATTCTTTTCATCCTTGTAAAAACACCCTGCTTCTCCCATCAACTGAGGGACACTAATGGCCCTCCTCTTGACTCTTAGTTTGGCCCTGTGATTTGCTTTGACTAATAGAATACAAGTGATGTTCTGTGAGTTCTAGAGCCTTAGCCACAAGAGGTCATGCAGGTTCCATTTTCCCTTTCTTGGGGTCCAACCATCACGGTCCAGATTCATAATGGATGGGAAATACTGATAGAGAGGGAGAGAAGGGGGGAGGGTGGTGCAGGCAGCCCCCAGCCGTTCCAGCCATTCTAGAACCAGACAAGTTTCCAGACATGTGGGTGAAACCATCTCGGATATTCCCAGGATGATTTGCAGCCATGAGGCTTCCAGTCGTACCACTTGGAGCAGAAGAACTGCTCAGCTAATCCCAATCAACCCACAGAATTATGAGAAATAATACAACTTATTTTTTAGCCACTAAATTTTGGGGTTCTTTATTGTACAGTAATAGATAACAGTTTTTTAAATTCCCTTTCTTAACTCCTTACTACACCCATCATTTATTTGATTAATAGAAAAGAAATCCAGTCACTGAAAAAGGAATAATTTACAATAACAGAACTCTGTTAATAGAGTCGGGTGACTTCATTACAAAGCACTGCTTTTTATAAAATTCATCAGTGCCAGCAGTAGCCAAAAATGGAAACCTCCCAAAAGCTCATTAACAATAGAAGGGATAATAGGGGGCACCTGGGTGGCTCCGTCGGTTGAGTGTTGGCTTCAGTTCAGGTCATGATCTCAGGGTCCTGGGATCGAGCCCTGCATTGGGCTCCCTGCCCAGCGGGTAGTCTGCTTCTCCCTCTGCCTCTGCCTCTCCCCTCCACTCGTGTGTGCTCGAGCTTGCTCTCTCTCTCTCTCTTTCTCAAATAAATAAATGAAATCTTAAAAAAGAACAATAGAATGGATAATAAAAGGTGGTATATTTGAATAATGGTATAATTGGATAATACAGCAATGAGGACTGACTACCTAAATATGAGTGAATTTCACAAAGACACTTTGAGTGCATGAAGCCAGACAGAAAAGAAAACATACTGTGTTATTTAGCTCATCTGAGGACGAAACCAGGCCATTCTAGGCTAAGCTAATAGAAGTCATAACTTACCTCTTAGGAGGAAGTAAGCTCTGGAAGGGAGTCTGAGGGTAGCTTTTAGGGTGATGGTAAATTCAGCTTCTTGATCTGGGCACTGGCTGCACAAGTGTGTTCAGTTTGTGAAAATCCATTAAACTACAGACTTTGGCTATATATTTTTTACTTAAGTAAAAAGTTTTAAAATATTAATCAGTTAGAAGATGCCTCAAAAATCCCCAGAAACAGCTTATTACATACGGGGAGAGCTTTGTAAGTGTGATATACTTCAGGTATCAAAATTTTGTTGTCTTCTTTTTTTTTCTCTAAGATGATGATGATGATGATTTTTAGTAATCTCTACATCCGACATGGGGCATGAACTCACAACCACGAGATCAAGAGTCACATGCTCTCTGGGCTGAGCCAGCCAGGCGCCCCTTGTTGTGATTTTATGGTAATTATCTCAGCTGTCATGTAGAGGAGCTTTTTTGATATTCCACATCCCTAAAAGTTGAGGCACACATAGCATCTGTCAGGAGATAAACACTTTCATTCATTTTTTACATTTTTAAAAGATTTTATCTATTTATTTTTTTTGTCGGAGAGAGAGAGAGCACAAGTGGCAGGCAGAGGGAGAAGCAGGCTCCCCACTGAGCAAGGAGCCCACTGTGGGGCTCAATCGCAGGACCCTGGGATCATGACTGAGCCAAAGGCAGAAGCTTTACTGACTGAGCCACCCACGTATTCCCATTTTTTACATTTTTTTAAAATGACCTTCCAGGGGCACCTGGATGACTCAGTCGGTTAGGTGGCTACCTTTGGCTCAGGTCACGGTCCCAGGGTCCTGGGATTGAGCCCCGAGTCAGGCTCCCTGCTCAGCAGGGAGTCTGCTTCTCCCTCTGCCTCTACCCCTCCCCCCAACTCATGCTCACTCTCACTCTCTCTCGCTCTCAAATAAATAAATAAAATATTTTTAAAAATAAAATAAAATGACCTTCCATTCTAAATGAGAAACCTACTTGAAACTCCAAAGCCTGGAAAATGAAAAAAGTCTCTCTTCCTTTGGACAGCACAATCTGTACTCTCCCTCAGTACAGAAATCGCACCAGCTCCCAATACACCGCCATCTGAATTCAGACCCCAAGGTAAACTCAGGGGAACCATGGAAATAAGAGATGGGTAGAGACCCATTACATAACTGGTAAGACATGCATAATTCACTCCACAAATATTTATTGCCTTGCATACGTCAAGCACGCTGCAAGCCACTGAGCATACGATGATGGGCCAGACAGACACCATTTCCTGCCTCCCCATGGAATATTTACTTTTTGTTTTACCCATCAGTTAATTAATATGTCGTTTTTGACAAAGACGGTTGTACACCGAAATCCATGTCCTCTTCTTTCAGCACACAGCTAGACCACATTTGTCAGCCTCCCTTACACTTGGACTTGACCTTGTGATTGAATTTGGCTGGAGTAGAATGTGGAATAGAAGTAGAATGTGGGCCACTTCAGGTTTGAACAGAAACACACACCCTTCCATGAGCACTCTCCCACGTGCTCTTTCCTCCTTCTCATTAACTGGGGTGGAGATGACCCCCAGAAAAACCCTAGAAGTTACATGGTATTGTCAATGCAGAGATTTTGCCACACTGGGTCCCTGATTGACTGCTTGGAAGAAAACCTCATTATAGTGTTACATGAATGAGAAATAGACCTCTATGGGGGTGTTACTTATTATAACACTTAACCATTAAACAAAAATGTATCAGTGTTTTTATTCGATCCAGAAGTCATACCATCTTTTTTTTTTTTTAAGATTTTATTTATTTATTTCAGAGTGAGAGACAGCGAGAGAGGGAACACAAGCAGGGTGAGTGGGAGAGGGAGAGAAGCAGGCTTCCCGCCGAGCAGGGAGCCCGATGTGGGACTCGATCCCAGGACCCTGGGATCATGACTGAGCTGAAGGCAGACACTTAACGACTGAGCCACCCAGGTGCCCCCATACCATCTTTATATCCACTGAAAAGCATTGCAATAGTGAGGTGTCCTGCATATAGAAGAGAACCAGTCTTCAATGAATGACATCGACATGAAGAAGAGGAAGTTACTCGGTATGTTGATTTGGACTCCCCCAAATTTGACACTGAGACACAGATCCAAGTGCAAGTAGTTCATCTGGGAACTGACACTGGGAAACCCCAGGAAGACAGCAGGAAAGTGAGACTGGGAAGGTAAGGGGGCCAATAAATGGTGCATTGCTGATACTACAGTGTCCACTGTGGGACGCTAGATTTCATTCCCGGTAGGGAACTCTGGGAGACAAAAACAAGCCCCGGTTTTATTCCAACTGGAGGGTAAAGGAGCTGGAATAGGTACTCACCAAGTTTCCATCAGACATCAGTTGAGAGACTTAACTCTCTGAATCTTCCAGCCTGTCCTTTGCACCAGCTAACCATGTTCACATGGCCAGGACGGGGGGGTTGGGGTGGGGGTGAGAAGGAGATAAAAGCCCAAAAGCAAAAGTAGGTGTTTGCAGTAAACCCTTGTATGTGTGGAGAGTAGAAATGAATGCCAAGGGGGGCGCCTGGGTGGCTCAGTCGTTAAGCGGCTGCCTTCGGCTCAGGTCATGATCTCAGGGTCCTGGGATCGAGCCCCGCATCGGGCTCCCTGCTCCAGGGGAAGCCTGCCTCTCCCTCTCCCACTCCCCTGCTTGTGTTCCCTCTCTTGCTGTCTCTCTCTCTCTGTCAAATAAATAAATAAATAAATCTTAAAAAAAAGAAAGAAAGAAAGAAATGAATGCCAAGGAAACACAGAAACAGAGCAAGGCACTGAGATTGGACCTTGGAGAACCCGAAACAAGGAACCATGATCTAAGAATCCTGTTGGGATAAGATCCATAGACTTGTAATTAATGGGTCCATAGTCTGAACCAAATGTTGATTCTCCACCATTATCAATCATGTGCTCTCTCTAGTCTTTCTCTGGTCTAGATAAACCCTAGAACACCAGGCTACTTTGCAGTATCACCCTCTTAAATTTCCTGCCCAGCCTTCTTTGCTAATCCAAGTCTTAGTTTCCCTAGTAGGCTCGCTTCCAAATGTGCTTTCTCAGAGACCCTCTCCCTGGCTACTCAAGCCCTCAGATAACATTTTCTTTGTCTCCAGTGAACTCATAGCCCCTAATGGGAGCACTTCTCATTATATATACCATTATACATACTACCTTCTGCTATCTCTACCTTCTGCTATCTCTGCCACGATACCTGAGCTGGTTCCTTAACTCGTGTAAAGCTGCTTAACTCTGCAGAGCTGTATGTATCTGATCTCCCCAGTGACTTTGCAAATGGCAAGGACCATTTGCTATACTTTTCCATATTCACACTTAGCACTGTGCACAGCCAGAAGTAGATATTGGTAAATAATGACAGAAGAAATAAAGAAACCGGGTAGGGGGGCATGTAAGAAGAGAGGAGGGGAGCAAGGAAAATGGATTTGGAAGAGGGAAGGAGAGGAGCAAAAGTGGAATGTGCTTCTAGGATGAATATTTTCTGCAAATAGCAGGCAAATAATTGAATAAAAAGCTTTGATTTCATGGTGCTGGGGTGGCTCAGTCGGTTAAGCATCTGCCTTCAGCTCAGGTCATGATCTCAGGGTCCTGGAATAGAGCCCCACTTTAAGCTCTGCACTGGAGGTGGAGCCTGCTTAAGATTCTCTCTCTTTTCCCCTCCCCCACTCGCATGCTCTCTCTCCCTCTCTCTTAAAATAAATAATCTTTTAAAAAAATAAGATAAAAAAATTAAAAGTAAGCATAGAATGGGAAGCAGAAAAGGATGATGATCAGAAAAAGAAAGGAGGCCTAATGAGAAGCTTTGACGATGTGGAAGCAGAACCGATTTCACCATGAGAAAAGCAAGGGGTCTTTTCCCACCCACCCAATGTCGGTCAAACAATGAAACAGAGACCCTTGCCCAAAGAGTCATCTTCTGATCTTGTGGTGGTTCTAGTTCAGCTCTTGCTTGCTCAAGCAGGCAATGGGCAGGCTCCCTGCCCAGTTGGCTTCCAAGTTCCTGAAGGTCACCACTCTGCCGCCATGACTCCCCAGGCTGCAGCCAGTTTGGAGCCCAGTTAGCGATGCCTTGTCTCTAGCTGCTCTTTTCTTCCTGTAGATCTGTACTCACACCGCCCTGGGCTACAGAACTGATGAAACATAACTGCCAATAAACCCAAATACACCTAATTGCACAAAGTACTCACTCTTGACCCAAACTAGAGGAAGCCAAGAAGTGAGTCTGAGAGCCCTTGTGGTCCAGTAGCTCCTTAACGGTATTAGAGAGAAAAAACATCTTTTGTTTACTCATTTATTTTTTTTTATAAGAGTTCTGCCAAGTTCAGTCATTCTGATCACCCTGGTACTACCTCATCTCCAAAGAGAATCCTGCCCCATCTCCCTGGCTAGCCTGTCTGTCAGTTTATTCCTTTATTGTTTACTCAGTAAATCTTGCAAACTTCTGTACAGGATTTAAGGAGAAAGAAAACACAGTAGTTATTGTAGTTCTAAGCAGCTGGAGGAAGGACTGGGGTCCAGGTGCTCATGCACCATGTGGAAGAGAAGCTGGAACAGTCCCTCCGCCATGTGGGGAAGAGAAGCGGACAAGCCAGTTTAAGGGGGGGGGGGTAGGAAGTGCAGCTGCCACCAGGGAGAAGATGCTAATCCAAAAAAGCTCCATAAATCATGGTTCCCAGAGGCAACTTCCCTGAAGTCATTAAGGAGAAACCGAAGCAACGTGGATCAAACCGCTGGCCTGCTACTGGCTGACGCATTCACCAAGAGAGGACTGCACCGCTGAAGTAGGGGTCCTAGGCTGACTGGAGCAGAAAGAGGCAAGGCGACCTGAAAAGCGGGCTGTGTAGTTACTTCCAGAGAGTCACAGACCAGACAAGAAATAAGAGATGGGCACTTGCCTTCATTACACAATTGGCTTTTCCACCAGCTGCATTTTATGCTCATCTCCCAAAGTGATCTTTTGCTAAGAAGTCATGCTTTTCTGTTCAAAACAAGGCCGAGAGAAGGGTTTCTGCAGGAACAGCAGTGGGGGCTGACCAAAATTCCCTGAGTGGGAGAAAAATGCCTGGCGGGGTCACAAACAATGAAAAAAGGAAAATGTTCTAAGAGACAGTGAGAGAGGTTAAAGTTCCATGACATCCTTCCAGTAGGTTTATGATGCAAAGAACAGACCAGACAGCAAGCAAGAGCTATGTCTGCCGAGTGGGTTTTACATGGAGCTCGAAGACTCCACAGTGAAGAACGATGAGCATCGCCCTGTGCGGAGGGAGGGCTGTTTGCCATCGTACAGGAGAAAAGAAAAGGATAAAAAGGAGAAGGGCAGAAATTCAGTTCCGCAATCTTGGGAAACATGGAGAAAAAAGCATGCAGAAGGTATCATTACCATTACCATTCTAAGGGGGGTAAGCACATTCAGATCCTTTCTGGCTTATGCCCAAGAGGGGAATCACCTTCCTATGCTCTTCATTCACCAGATAGTTCTTTTTCTTTGAAAACATATACACACTTCCCTGTTGCCCTCCCCTGCCTCCACCTATGCCCCTTCCCAGCCCACCCATGGCCTCCATCAGGTCCTTGCAATAACAGAAGGAAGAGGAGGCTTCAGGAGACAGCCCAGCTCTTTGATCTTCCAGAGACAGCCCCGAGCCCCACTCCGCTGGGTGCCCAGCACCTCTTCCTGCTCATTCAGAAAGTGTCATTGATCTTTAACTACTACTTCCCTGTGAGAAAAATAGAGTGAATGTCTTACCATCACTTCCTAGATGTCAAAGCTGAGGTCCTGAGAAATTAAGCAATTTGACACAAATATACCCAATACATCAGTGACTCTCAAGAAATGTGGAACAGCCAACATTTCAAATCCCAATTTACTGCCCTTCTACAGGGCCATCTTTCCATGAAGAAGGGTTCAATGTCTCAGAAAAACAAATCTCTGCTAATTCATACAGGATGGCTGAGGGTGGTGAAGGTGTTAATGATAACTTGAAAGGAGAAAATCATAAATACACTCTCTCAAAGGGGGAGGAATAACGGCAGAAACGACATGTTGGAAAAAGAAAGAAGAAACTGGCACATGGAGTTTTTCTAACAAAATAAAATATTCGGTGTCTTAATCAGATAAGATTTTGGAAGCATCTAAGTATGACTAGCACTCTGAGGCAGGGGAAAATAGATTAGGAGAGAGGGAAAGGGGGCTCAAAATGTTTATCTGAGTCTACTCAGCACAAGATTACTACCTGGAAATATCTGTATTTATTTATTTATACTATCCGCTTTCCAAAAACAATTTAAGGCAACTTGTAAGGAAGCATAAAATACATGAAGATAAAATAAATTGAAAACACATGGAAAAAAAAATGAAACCGGGAATAAAAGTAGGACGACAAGACAGAGAAAGGGGAGAGGTTAGGATCCAAAATACCAGCCGTGCAAGGGAGTGTTACAGAGTGGTTAATAAGAGCATTTTGCTGTCAGACAACTAGGTCTGTGACCTTCTTCTGTGACCTTGAACAAGTCCACTCAACAAGTCTCAGTTTCCTCCTCAAGAAAATGGAGGTCCAGGGCGCCTGGGTGGCTCAGATGGTTAAGCGTCTGCCTTCGGCTCAGGTCATGATCCCGGGGTCCTGGGATCAAGTCCCACATCGGGCTCCCGGCTCAGCGGGGAGCCTGCTTCTCCCTCTGACCCTCTCCCCTCTCATGCTGTTTCTCACTCCCTCGCTCTCTAAAAAATAAATAAAATCTTTAAAAAAAAAAGAAAGAAAATGGAGGTCCAAAAGAGCATTTACCTCATAGTTCTGTTATGAGGAATACCTGAGAATATTTTCCTAAGGCGTTTATCCCACTGTTTATCAAACAGCGCTTGGAAAAGAAGGGCTTCTATTGTAACCCACTCACATGCTAAAGGAAGCCCCTACATAGGATCTCAACTTTCTAGCAGCCACCCAGATGACAGGATTTCCAGTGGACACTGTAAATTAAAACAAATCCATTGGTCCAGAGAAGTAGAAAAGTTTTTCCTGAATCTACGTCTAGACAAAGAACTTTCTCCCGTGGACCTCAACGAAGAAACACAATGAATTAAATGACCTTACAGTAAACACACTAATGAGCTATACAGGTGGCGTTTTTAAAAATCTCACTCCTCATTATGGGCCCCAGCCTTATGCTGAAGCACAGGTCTGGGGCTCCTGAGTGGCTCAGTCAGTTAAGTGTCTGCCTTCGGCTCAGGTCATGATCTCAGGGTCCTGGGATCGAGCCCTGCATCGGGCTCCCTGCTCCGCAGGGACCCTGCTTCTCCCTTTCCTCCCCACCTGTGCTCTGTCACTCTCTCTGATTCTATCTCTCAAATAAGTAATTAAGATCTTTATTTTTTTTATTTATTTGACAGAGAGAGAGAGAGACAGCGAGAGAGAGAACACAAGCAGGGGGAGTGGGAGAGGGAGAAGCAGTCCTCCCATGGAGCAGAGAGCCTGATGCGGGGCTCGATCCCAAGACCCAGGATCATGACCTGAGCCGAAGGCAGACGCTTAACAACTGAACCACCCAGGCGCCCCAATAATTAAAATCTTAAAAAAAAAAAAAAAAGCACAGGTAAAACAAGGCAGTCCTTCAGAGGGTCCATGATATGTGATTCAGCTACCAGGTTCTCCAAAGGTCATTTTTATACTGGGAACAAATTTTAGAGTTTAAGAAAGGTTGCTTTCTTGTTTTTTTTGGTTTTTTTGGTTTTTTTTATCATAGGGTCCCTGTAACCTGATCTATGCTTGGATTTCTGGATATCTTTGAACCCACTATTTCAGATGCAAAATCTTGTGGGAAGAGGAGGACGAAAATATACGTATTTTTCAGGGTGATAATCCATAGCTTTCATTAGATTCTCAATGAAGTCCGTGACCCCATACATCAAGACCCACTTTCCCAGAGGAATGGATAGAATATATATACTACAAGTAGAAATAATTCAATTCAATTAGTCTGGTCAACCTCATATGGATATAAAAAGCTATGAAATAAAAGCACTTGATGCAGAGTCTCAGCTGGGACTCCAAAGGCTCATTATACTTAGCAAAATTGAGGAAGTGTATTAAATAAATAAATAAATAAATAAATAAATAAATAAATAAATATGCTAATAAAGGGTGGTTAACCAAGGCAGAAAATGGAAAACTTACAAAGTCATAGAAAATACAATTTGGCAAACACGGAGGCCATATTTATTATAGTAGAGTAGTATTAAAAAATACTTAAGTTGCCTCTTATATGTTACAAGTAATTCTAGTGTTGCTGATAAGATTTCAAAAATTCTGAAGATTCCCAATTGAGTAGCAAAGACATGTAGCATGTCACTTACATGTCCTTGTGTCCCTCCCCACTTCCCTCAGGCCATAAAGAAATCATTTTCACAATAAAGCCTTTCCTCACCTAAAATACAACTACCTCCTCATCTGACACTTTGTAGCCTTCTTAATTTTTTTCCTGACAATTTATTATTTTCTAATATCTTATGTATTTTACATTTCATTTTGTTTATTGTCTCTTTCCCAACTAGAGTAAATTCTATGAGAGCAGAAATTTGTTTACTGTGACATTGTTGATAAAAGCTAAAAACTGGAAACAACTTAAATTTCTATCAGTATGAGAACGGAATAAATGATGACATGCTTATATTTGGAAATCATTTGGAAATATTGGAACTATTTCCATATTGGAAAATATTTCACAACTAAAAAGATTAAATTAGATCTAGATCACTAGCATAAAACACTGTTTAAGAATTAGTGTTAATGAAAAAAACGTACATAGGAGAAAAATAGAGAGTATGATGCAACCTACTTTTAAAAAAGAAAAAAAACACTATAACTCTATACTTTTCTACAGGCCCATATATATGTATATAAATGCACAGAAAAAAAAAATAAATGAACAGAAAAAAAACTAGAGAAAGAAATCAAAGTCATAACATAACTCCAAAAGTGTTTACATCAAGTTAGGGTATTTTGATGTGGGATTTCAATGTGGGGTAAAGAAGCTTAGCTTTGTCTGTACTGTTCACATTTTTACAAAAACGAATTCACTTATATAATTTAAAATAGCAAATACCTTAGTTGCTTTAAATTCCTACAGAATCTAACTATCTATCTATCTATCTATCTATCTATCTATCTATCTATCTATCTATCATCTATCTATCTTGATTATGCCTTACACGTACAATCTGATCCCAGAGCTGGTAAGAAATTTGCCATTTTCCAAACTCCCACTTGATTGTTCTATTCCTATCATATTTCACCCAACACTTCCTTACCTTGAAATACTTTTATTTATATGCACATCTTAGGAGTATTGTATAGTAAATATTACTTAGCTTCTCAGTGAAATAAGTTACTCCCCAGTAAAAATCAAATTGTGGGTTAACTCGGAAAGTGATGGAAATCCTGAGTGTAGCACTGACTGTAACCCACCTCATTGCTCCCTCATTCCTGCCCCATCTCAACAGCTTGGTGTCCTTCCAGTGCACTTGTCAGGAGAACTCCAGGTGGCTTTAGCTTCTGCTACACTGTGGTCGCCTAGTTACCTCCTCCTCTTCCTAGTCCCTCTGGGATTCTTCCCTAACCACACGATCAGCTGTGGGTGTCCCTCTTACTGACTTCTTCCATAATACCTTGCCACTTTCATGCCCTTAGCACTTACAACATGGAGGGACCAGAGCATCTACCCCGTGCCTTGGGCCACACACTGTACAAGAGGCTGCAGATACAGCGGTGAATGAAAGACCTCATGCAGTTCACAGTGCAAGATGTTTGTTTACTTGTTTGTTTCTCTTTAGATCTGAGGTCTCCAAATTGTTTTCCTCTTACATCCGACCCAGTAGATACATTTACATCCATATTCCCAATAATGTGCTAATAGATTTAAGTTCATTTAAAAATTGAAAAAGCAGGGACACCTGGGTGGCTCAGTTGGTTAAGCATCTGCCTTCGACTCAGGTCATGAGTCCCACATCTGGCTCCTTGCTCATCGGGGAGACTGCTTCTTCCTTTGCTTGCTGCTCCCTCTGCTTGTGCTCTCTCTCTCTCATTCTCTTTTTCTCTGACAAATAAAATCTTAAAAAAATAAAATAAAAAATAAAAATTGAAAAAGCAGAAAAAGAAAAGAAAAAAAAAGGTTTTTGCACTTGGTGAGAGCAATATAATTTAATACCCTTTCCTAAAAAAAATAAAAACCCATTTTGGTTTAACTCTTTGTGGTCCGGTAATTTTCTGGTCATCATTGCCTCCTGGAGTTACTGTCTTCTGGGCTACCTCGACCACTACTGTCTAGCTTTTCAGTATTACCAATCTGTGAAGATAATTCTTCATATTAAATTCTCACAGGGCATCTGGCTGGCTTAGTCAGTGGAACATGTGACTCGCCGTCTCAGGGTCAGCAATTCAAGCACCATGTTGGGTGTAGAGCTTATATAAAAAAAGAAAACTTAAAAAAAAAAAAGAAAGAAATTCTCTCTACCAACATAACCGTTGCAGTTTCTGTTTTCCTGTGTGGACCCTAAATACTATACCAAGAAATATATTTTTTTAAAGATTTTATTTATTTATTTGACAGAGAGAGAGCACGCAAGCAGGGGGAGTGGCAGAGGGAGAGGGAGAAGCAGGCTCCCCGATGAGCAAGGAGCCCGATGCGGGACTCGATCCCGGGACCCTGTGATCATGACCTGAGCCAAAGGCAGACGCTTAAATGACTGAGCCACCCAGGTGCCCTTGGAAAAGTTTGACATTGACCATTCTTTGTCTGCTTCTCCAAATGCAACCTCACTTATAATATGGAAAGTAAGTTTGATTTTTTTTTAAACCAGCATCTGATAGCCTAGCTATTAAAAAGCCATTCTCTAGGAAATTGAAGCTAAGGATTCTAACAAGTGGCTTGTTAGCAGAAAATGTCCTGACTGAAGTAAGGAGCAGGCTTGTCACTTTTTACCCCATCCTCTGAGGATAATAAGTAAGGAGGACAAAATGAGTGCAGCCCTCCTGGGTCTCCCCTTAAGAGTTTAAAAGCAAAATATTGATTTTGAGTTACCCTGCTTCAACTCAGCTTTGCTCTCATGATATTTTTATTCCCTTGTAGATTCCCAGGTCCATTTGTTGCAGATTTTAAAAGTAAATCACTGGTGAATCTGTGGTGTGTCCATGTAATATTTCTGCACCTAAAAATATGGTCAATTGACACCTTAAAGGTTTCTGAGCAGCTCTAACTCTTAGTGACATCTCCAGTTGCATCCCTAGTATGCTCAAAACAGATAAAGTGGATGCATTGATTTTAGTTGTATAAAACCCTTGACAAAATCTCTTTGTGGCCATCTCTGCAGTCTCTTGATGATTTATAAAGGATTTGCTTATGACACAAATGTGATCCTTCCACTCTTTTCCATTTTGTTTTTCAACTAGGTCCACAGTGAATTTCCTGAGGCCAACAGACCAACAGCAAAAAATGCTTAGGTACCCAGGGCTAATCATGGAAAGTTTACTAATTTGTATTAGGAGATGGCACTAGAATTGTGACTCAGATTGTATCAATATTATCGTCAGCAGAGCCTGGAATTGGACCACTTTAGGATTCTTAAATTCTAGCTCCCATATACAAAGATTTGTTGACTAAATTCAGACTAGTGAGAGCTGGGGAAAAAAGCATACTCACATGCATTCTAAATAAATTTTGACACTCTTCCGTGGGTTTCTTGGGATGAGGTAAAAAGAGTTCACGTTAGAAGATAGGTCTAAATTCTGAATCTTCATTTAAATTTCTCAGAATTCCCTAACTTTAATAGTTTCCTATGCTTCTTATTTGTTCTTTTCTGGATTCTTTCCCCATGCAGATGAGAAGCCATTTCTAGCTAACGAAACAGATCTGAAAAGGGAGGTTTTGGAAGTCTCCAAATGTTTTGACATTAAATCCCAAATGTGGAAGACTGCTCTTGGCTCTAGAGATGTTAGGTAACCTTGATCATTTATTTTCACTCCAGCTTTTTATACCTCTAGATTTCCCTCTAGAAAATTAATGTCACCACATTCCTCTGAGACAAATATTTCTCCATAGAGATGCTGCTAAAGTCATCAAAAAGGTAAAAATCCTTTGTTCAATAACACGTATTGAGACGTGGAAGCAAGGAGCTGTAACAAAGAGATGAACAAGACACGGATCGTGGTGAGACACAAGCAAAGAAATCAATGGTCAAATATAAAAGATGTGAAGAAAGAGACAGAAGGGACTCCTAATTCAGCAGCAGGAGAGGGTGGGGATGTCAGAAGAAGCTTCCAAAAGAGGAGACAGTTGAGCCAAATACGGAACAGTGGGTAGGAGTTCACCGAGCGTAAAGAAGGTGTCCTAGTCTCCTAGGGCTGCCATAACAAAGAGCCACAAATCGGGTGGCTGGGAACAATAGAACTTTATTGTCTCATAGTTCTGGAAGCTGCAGTCTGAAATCAAGGTGTCAACAGGGCCGTGCTCCCTCTGAAGGCACTGCCTTCTGGCTTCTGGTGGTTCCTGGACTTGTGACAGCGTCACGGCAATCCTCACATGATGCTCTTTCTGGTTGCATGTCTGTGTCCAAATTCTCCCTTTTTCCAAGGGCACCGGTCATACTGGATTAGGGGCCTGTTGTCCTCAGGTATGATTTCATCTTCACTTAATCACACCTGCAGTGAAACTATTTTCAAACAAAGCCACCTTCTGAAGGTACTGGGGTTAGGACTTAAACATATGAGTGGGGATGGAGGACACAATTCAACCTCTCATAGAGGGGGAAAAGCCAATGAGGCCAGGTAAATTCTGGTACAGTCACTGCAGGAGGACTCTGAGGTGGGGCTGAAGTGTGTGCTGGAAAGAGTGGAAGGAACCTGGGAGAGTGCTAGGCACTCAGATCACAGAGAGCGCTGGGGGCCAATGACACACTTTGACTCTTCTCCTGAAGATCATGGGAAGCCACTAACCAGAGGCATGGCATAATCAGGTGTGCAGCTTAAAAAAGTTCTCTGACATCACATGGCAGATGAATCAAAAGGGGCAGAATTGAGGCTGGGAGAGGGACCCTTTAACAGAAGTAGAGGGCAAACAGTTCTTATGAACTATTTCCTTAGTCTAACTATTTAATTAATAACTGTTTCCTCATTAACTCTAATTCCCTAGAAAGATGTCACTCTCATAATCAGACTCACTGAGGTCCTACCAAATGCCTGGTATGGTATGGTACTAGGTTATGAGAATATAGTACACAGATATCTGTATCATAGATATAAGTATCTAAGTCAAAATTATGAAGCATATAAACATGTTGAGAAGACAATGCTACATAAATTAGACAAAGAGAACAAAATAGACTAGAGAGAAAATAAAAGTCAATACCAAAAGAGTAATGTGTTGCTAAAAGTGAAAATTAAGAAAGCCTTCTGAAGGAAGCAGTACTTTGTACTGCTCTTAAAAAATGAGAATTTGGATAAAACAAGAGTAAACTGAGTTGATGTTTCAATCTCTTTTTTTTCAAAACAAGTTATTACCTTCTTCAACTACCAGGAGATGAACTAAGAACTCCTTAACAATGCTAAGATTAGGAGTAGAAGAGTAATAATTGGTACACATTGCAAAACGCTTTATTTTAAAAAACACTTTAAATTTTTGTAACTCCACGCACAGAGATCTATACAGTATAAAATGACTTGACTCCAACTTTAACACTTTAACATTAGGAACTGGCTGGCTATTCTAGGGAGACAACAAGAAATCTTCTCCCAGAAATACATGCAGCATTGAATGTCAGCACTCTGGCAAGTAAACCACGGCAATGTCTTTCTGAGCCCTCCCAACTTGTTCGGAATCCAGAAAGAAAGTGATTCATTTTTGCCCTTTAGGAAACAGGAGCAATTTTCATATTGTGAAATCTTGGCAATGGTTTCCTCTTCACAATAGGTGAGGGGGGAAAAAAGCTGCATTAGGTACCATCTGTCAAATATAAATCCTTCAAAACTAGCAGTGACACCAGAATAAAATAATGTGGTGCAAATGTGGACAATTGGCTTTATGTGCATAATCCTGTTAAGAAAAGCTGTCTTCACATGGTTTATTATCCTTCTTTCTTAGTGACATTAAAAAATTTCATCCCCGGGGTGCCTGGGTGGTTCAGTCGGTTAAGCAGCCTACTCTGGATTTCAGCTCAGGTCATGATCTCAGTGTCCTGGGATTGAGCCCCACATCAGGCTCCTTGCTTAGGGGGGGAATCTGCTTGAAAGTCTCTCCCTCTGCCCCTCCTCCCACTCGGGAGTACACCCTCTCTCTCTCTCTCAAATAAATAAATAAATCTTTTAAAAATAACCAGTATATTAAACAAAGAGAAGTTATGTCATGTAATCTGTCCTCATCTTTATTTTCAGGCCTCCTACTCTCCTGTTAAGATGCATTCAATGTGGAAACTTGCCCTCTGCCCCAGGATGAAAACTCAGGCACTAGGTAGTCCTGTGATTTTTTCTAATAACTCTGAAAAGGAAGGAAGGAAAGAAGAAGAAAGAGAGGGAGGGAGGGAGAGAAGAAAGAAGGAAGAAAGTAACATGGCTTATAGTCATCTTAAGTTAGAAAACTTGTCTAAGTTTAGTAGCTAAACGTCCATAATATCATATAATAATCAAAAAATTTGAACATGATTTTAAGGTAAAACATTCTCCTTTCTGAACTCTGAAGGGTTCTGAAAACAGGAAGCTGGGGGAAGCAGCATGAATCTGCCTATTCATGCCCTTCATCCCCACCCCTCCTTCCTCATCCCTGTTCCCCACCCCCATCAAGATTGCTGACTCATTCTGGAAGTCAAAGCAGCTGGGAGAGAAGTTGGGGAAAAAGAGCAGCAAAATTTCACTGGACTGGTCCTGTCATTGTCATATGATGACATGTGAGCCAGACAATTGATGAAAATTGATTCTCCTTCTTGGGAACTTTCATGGTTTATTCAGAGACCACCAGGGGAATATGTGCTTCCTGTGACACAGGTGAAATGTTTTCTCTCTTTGGCCACTCCCGCCCCACTTCTTCCCTCCCTCCAATAGGAATTTTCCAGCAGTCCACTCCACACTGTCTGTCTCAGTCGCTCGTTGCCCCTACAGGTGGCCCTCCTTTGGACAGGATTGAAAATGTCTTTCCCTTCCCCCTTCTCTTCTCTTCTCACATCCAATCCTTGGGAAAGAATGAGACTTTTTAGCCCAACAATCTCTAACATCCACCTTCAAAGACTTCAACTGATGGAAAGAGATTTGTCATAGATGGACTTGGGTGACCCTCTTAAAGACAATGATCCTGATGATGCTAATACTTATTGACCACTTACTAGTACCAGATACTTTTAAAAACACTTTTCATGAATGAACTCATTGAATCTTCACAACAAACCTATGAAGTAGGAATTACCATCTCTAGGAAACTGAAGCACAGAAAAATTTAAAAACTTGCCGAGTCATCCAGCCAGTAAATGATGGTGCATGGAGAGTTCCTCTTTTCATTGCATTCTGGTCTCCTACTTAGGTTTCCTGACTGCCTTTGGCCACACATCCTGTGCCACTCTCCTGCGAGAACACCTCTCAAAACAGGATTCCTAGCACCATTTGCAAACCTTAAAAAGATATATCATGTATATTCCTGTGAAACCAAGTGGCTCAGTGTCTGCCCCAACTCTTGCTTTACCCAGAGCTAAGCCAATTCACTCTTCAGATATTTGGCCAACATCCAGGAACAAAAACACAAGGCAACTCAAGTGGTCAAAGAAGTAGACCCAGATGGTCTTGCCTCATTCCCACTTTGACCTTTACCTGTTATACTTTCCTTTCTTAGCTTGTTCTCTGACATTTAAGGAAGCAACGAGGCTTGGTTCTTGCAGCTGGACCTTGGATTGTTGTCTTGGTCAAAAGCATCTTGGTTAATAGATAAACCAAGTGCTATAAGACCTCAAGCCCACAACCTCTCAGGCAAACTAGGGAATGTGAAGCACGAAACACTGGAAAATAATCAACTCCTACTTTATTCACACCAGTGAGGATTTGGAGAATTCTACAATATAAATATGTGTGTTGTTTCTGCGGCTCCTGGTGCTGCTTGTGTGCTTGTTCGGTGCGGACCTGGTACGTTTTATGTGAAGCAGCAGCTGAGGAGACTCTGGCACTCACCATGGCCGACGAAAAGCCTATGGAAGGAGTCAAGACTGAGAACAACTATCATATTAATTTGAAGGTGGCGGGGCAGGATGGTTCTGTGGTACAGTTTAAGATTAAGAAGCATACACCACTTAGTAAACTAATGAAAGCCTATTGTGAACGACAGGGTTTGTCAAGGAGGCAGATCAGATTCCGATTTGATGGGCAGCCAATCAATGAAACAGACACACCTGCACAGTTGGAAATGGAGGCTGAGGATACAATTGATGTGTTCCAGCAGCAGACAGGAGGTGTCTACTAAAAAGGGAACCTGCTACTTTACTCCAGAACTCTATTCCTCCAGACCAAGAAGACATTCTCAATTAAAAAGCCGCAATTTGGAGGGGGCGGAGCAAGATGGCGGAGGAGTAGGAGACCTGGATTTCGTCTCCTCTCAGGAATTCAGCTGGATAGGGATCAAACCATTCTGAACACCTACAAACTCAACAGGAGATCGAAGAAAAGAAGAGCAACAACTCTCTCATCAGAAAAGCGACCACTTTCTGGAAGGTAGGACGTGAGGAGAAGTGAATCCGAGGCGATACTCGGGAGGATAGACGGCGGGGGAGGGGCCTCCGTCGCCCGCTTCTGGCAAGTGATAGAACCACGGAGCACAAAATCGGAACTTTTAAGTCTGCTCCGCTGAGGGACGTCACTCTGGTGGCTAAGCGGGGGGTGGAACCCTCCGGGACAGTGTGGTCTCAGGACCCTCGGGGTCACAGAAAGACTGGGGGTGCCTGAGTGTGGCAGAGCTCCCAGGTAACGG
>NC_138369.1:64763832-64809219 GCF_054177405.1 Leptonychotes weddellii
AACAGGGTTCTAGAGGGGAGGGGGGTAGGAGGATGGGTTAGCATGGTGGTGGGTATTGAGGAGGGCACATTCTGCATGGAGCACTGGGTGTTATGCACAAGCAATGAATCATGGAACACTTCATCTTAAACTAATGATGTAATGTATGGGGATTAACATAAGAATAAAAAATTAATTAAAAAAAAAAGCCGCAATTTGCTTCCACCACATCCTGACTACTACAGTACAGTTTTCTCTATTCTTTCATTTTCCCCTTCCCCATTCCTTTATTGTACATAAAGTAACTGTGTATGTGCACAAACATATTGCATTTTTTAAACTAAATGGCCAATGGTATGTTTTGATCGACATCAAATGGAGATGGGATGGGGGAAATACTGCTTCTGTGAAAATATCCCCCTCTCCATTAGTGGCATGCTCAGTCAGCTCTTATCTTTATATTCCAGTAAGTTATTTTGCTCTCACTGTTTAACAAAAAAAGAACAACATAAAAATCCTTGCATACCTTGTTCGATTGGCGAATTTTAATGTTTTTCATTTATCATTGTAAAACCAAGGACAATTTTATAACTTTTTTGTATGGAGCTGTTACATGTAGGGCAATCTGTTTTTAAGTGGGGATAAATTACTCTAAAAGAAATGAATCCTAGATAGTTTTTCCTTCAAGTCAAGCATCTTGTTTTTTAAATATACTTCTTGTTTTAAAAAATAAATAAATAAAAATAAATATGTGTGTTTTCAGCCATACTTTGTGCAACATTAGAGCATCTCATCTGCAAAACCTACTAAACTGGAGATCTTCAGCTATATAGTGAGAACAAATAAAGCTTATTACATTCTATGTAAAGAAAAAAACCACAACCCTCCAGCCTGCCCTTGTGTGTGTCACTGGCAGATGTGAGGACCAGTCAAATCATATGCAAATTCAACCAATCAGAATTTAGCAACTCCTGAATGCTGAAGATGTCTTTTGCAAGTAATTGACTTGTCCCAGCTATCAATTTAAGAAACTATCTGTAGTAACAGTTAAGAAGGCTCATTTTAAGCAAAATAGATGCATTAAAATATGTATTACAAAAGATTAATGTTCAATAATCAAGTTGGTAGTAACTAACAATAAGGTTTTATCCATTTTAAATATCCAATTTAAATGAACAGTTGATTTTGAAAAAGAAATGCAAAAGGTAATGAACATGAAAAATTACTTAATTCCTTAATTTTTAAAATGCAAATCAAGGCAACATACCATTTCTTAACCTATCAGACTGAAATAACAACCTCTCTCAAAGTTAGGTATTCCTCTCCTGATTTTACATACATTTTGCATAGATATTCACTTTTATTTATTTATTTATTTTAAGATTCATTTATTTGAGAGAGAGGGAGAGAGCATGAACATGCACGCAGGGGGAGGAGGGGGGAGAGGGGATGGGCAGAGGGAGAGGGAGAGAATCCTAAGCAGATTCTGCCCTAAGTGCAGAGCCCCACGTGGGGCTTGATCTCACCACCCCAAGATCAGGACCAGAGCTGAAACCAAGAGTTGAATGCTTAACGGACTGTGCCACCAAGGAGGCCCCATGGATATTCAATTTTAAATGATGAAGTCAGAAATGCAGAGAATTTCAAATTCACAGATATTTCCATTGGATTGGCTGGAGAGGTGTGGAAGAGAACAGGCCAGAAGAACCTGAGGCAAATCTCAGGTTGTGGTCAAAGACACCAACATTTTTGTAGTCTTTGATTCCTATGGGTAAATTTGGTTCCCAAAGGATTAAATCCATTTACATCACCACAGTTGATATTTTCAGCAGTATTAGATTTTATTGTTTTAAAAATATTCCTTAGGCAAAAAGGGGGACTCGTGGGTTTGCTTTTGTTGTTTTGAATTGTTTGAATTACTAGTAATTTACATCTTTGTTTTACAGATGCAGGGCTCTTTTATGAACAATTTTGTTCGTTATCACTTATCATATTATTCCCTTATTTGACATATGATATTTGCTATGAGTAGTCCTTACTCCACCCTTGTATTTCATTTTGGTTTGATGCTTTTTGGATTATACAAGTTTTTGATTTTTTTTTTTTTAAGATTTTATTTATTTGACAGAGAGAGAGACAGCAAGAGAGGGAACACAAGCAGGGGGAGTGGGAGAGGGAGAAGCAGGCTTCCCGCCGAGCAGGGAGCCCGATGTGGGGCTCAATCCCAGGACCCTGGGACCATGACCTGAGCTGAAGGCAGATGTTTAACGACTGAGCCACCCAGGTGCCCCACAAGTTTTCTATTTCTTATAGTCAAATTTGTCTCTTTTCCTCAGTAATTAAAACATCTTTTAAAAACATCTTTAAAGATGTTTTTAATAAAAACATCTTTTCTAAGATTAGAAAATTAAGTATACTCCAAAAATGTGATATTTGGGGTATTTCTTTTTTTTTTTTTAAATTTTAGTTATTTTTTTGAGAGAGAGAGAGAGCACAAGCAGGGGGAGTTTCAGACAGAGGGAGAGGGAGAAGCAGACTCCCTGCTGAGCAGACAGCCCAATGTGGGGCTTGATCCCAGGACCCTGGGATCATCACCCGAGCCAAAGGCAGATGCTTAACCCACTGAGCCACCCAGGCGCCCCATGACGGTATTTATTTTTAAAACTTCTCACTCTAAAATCACTAAGAATTAATTTTGACATGTTATTTAAGGTATAGATTTAAAAATGAAATTTCCTGGGACGTGTGGGTGGCTCAGTCGTTAAGCGTCTGCCTTCAGCTCAGGTCATGATCCCAGGGTCTTAGGATCGAGTCCTGCATCAGGCTCCCTGCTCAGAAAGGAGCCTGCCTCTCCCTCTGCCTCTGCCTGATGCTTCCCTTGCTTGTGCTCTCTCTCTGTCAGATAAATAAAATCTTGATCTCACGGTCATGAGTTTAAGCCCCACATTGGGTATAGAGATTACTTAAATAAATAAAACTTAAAATTTAACAAACAAAAAAATGTTTAAAAAAAATAAAATAAGATGAAGTTTCCTGCCCCCTACTATTGCTGAGCTGGACTGCCAGTATAATTTAATGAGTAATTGTTCTCTATACTCATTTGTGGTGGCTGTCTCATCGTATATTCTTATATCCTAAAATTTCTGCAGATTTCATCAGAATTTTGCACAGAACCCAGTTCAAGTTTCATCTGTGGTCACCATCCCACCCCAAACCCAAATATATGTCATCTACCTAATCAACAAGCCCAGCAGTGTCTAATCCAAAGCATCTCTTGAAACTAGTGGTCTCCATGTTTATTGCAACACCTGGAGCTCAAGCCACCACCATCACTTGCTTGGACCAGTTCACAAACTCTGAATTCCCTTTCTGTATGACAGCCAGAGGGATACCTTAAAAATATAAATCCTGCTTATAATCTTCTGCTGCTTATAATGCTTCTTATAGCATTTAGACTAAAATGTAAAAATGCTTCTTTGGGGACCACAAGCCCCTGGATGATTTGGCCCCTGACCACCTTTCTCATCTCCTCTCATGTCACTGTCGAGCCACAGTCTCCAGAACTATTTCCTTTCAGGTTCAAGAATACCATAAACTGGTTGTCACACGGAGGCTACTGTATGTGCTGTCCCCATGCTGAGAAAGCACTTCCTTCTGATTCAGGCGGCAGCCCATAATTTGGGGCTCACTGACAGGAACTCCTGAGGGGGGGTGCTTCCTGAGCTCCCTGTCCAGAGCAGCTCTCCTCTCAGCTTTTCACACCAACCTGCTTTACTTTCTCCCTCACTCATATCAGGAGCTGCAATTGTCTTACCTACTTGTTTTCGATTTTGTCTTCTGTATCTTCTTTTATAATAAAAATTCCTTGAAAGGAAAGATCTTGTGTGTCTTCTTCATTCCCATAAACCCAGTACGTAAAATAGTGAATGTTACCCACTAAGTGTCCAGTAAATTTCTTGAGCGGATGGATGGCTGCGTGGATAGCTGAGTGGCTGGATGAACAGACAATTAGGAAACCCCTGGCACTCTTCCTCAGCAGCTCCATTGTTAGATTAATGTCTTATGCAGTGACTTAGTGTTTGTTATCACCCAAGTATTCATTTTACCCTCTCCTATTCCTTACGGCCCTACAATTGTGAGGCTGTGGTGTGCCATCTCCAGGTCCAGGAGTGGTCCCCATCTTTCCAGGCACAGAGACAGGTTCAGTGACGAGCAGGACAGGATACCTAATTCAGGTCTGAGACTAGAGGAGAAGCCCGGGCCTTCTGGGGAAGACTCTGCCTTTTTCTTCCATATTGTTAAGATATGAATTAGATTTGATGTAATCCCAATGAGAATCCCAGCGGGCTTTTTTTCATAGCAAAAGCAACAATAAAAGGAAGAAATTAACAAAGGTAAATGAAGATACGTTTGAATACATGGTTTTTCTTTTTCTAAAATAGTAATTTAAGTGTTTATCATTTTGTTTTTATAAACTCATGTAAAGCCGCAGCTTTATAGATATTTGTCAAGTTAATTCTAAAATGCATATGGAAATGTACAGGACCTGGAACAGCTGTAGTTTGGGCTGCATCTTATTAGTGTGGGCATGTGCTACTCATATGCTTTCATTGCTCTTTTAAATATACATTACTTCTATTCTTAATTCCTCCCTTAGTCCCAATATTGTTAGAAAAGAGTGACTGCTTAGCTTCCGTAAATTCCAAAGTGGTTACAGTTTTAAACATTCAAATTTATATTGCTGATCTATAATTTTTTCGGCAATGGTCATTAATATGATCTTGCAATTTCAACCATTTTGGAGGCTAAAAGGAAATTTGAGGTTTCTTTTTTGAAAAATGTTTTTATAAAATTTCTTCAAATTCTTGAAATGTCCTGCCCCGTAGCTTTAAGAGTAAATATCAGCTTAAGCTTCAGTCATCTAATTGCTGCATTTTGCCCATCGTATATTGTGAACCTAAGAATGAAAACCAGGTCTTTACTCTGTGGTTCTCTATGCCCTGTGCCATCAAATCTTTTCAGAGAGAGAAGAAGTAGAGGTTCAATAGCTATTCTTAATGAAGAAATGGCTTCACACCCCAAGCTGTCACACTCTGTCACACAACATCTGAGAATTTTCAACAGAAAATTGGCCACTTTCCTCATGTTCTGAACGGGGAAATTTGAGGAGACTCGCACCCTTTTCATCAATCTGGGATACTTAACTATCCTCTTCTCCACATCCAGTTGCTGCAGTTCACTTGCTATTAATGTGTATACTTTGAACTCCTAAATACAGGAAGTTAATTGAAAGTATACTATGGTCCTCCCTCCACAAAGATAAGATACTGGCAACCATGTTGCTTCCTGTCTTCACAAGCACAACTAAAGAGATTGAGGTGACACCCAGCCCTTTTCTTGGGAATCACAAGTGTAAGCACTGCAATCAGCAATAGTAAGACTAGATCTTCAAAGAAGTAGGCATGCAAAAATCAATAAGTAACAATCAACCTATAAGTAATCATTCTTTCATTTAATTCAGACATTCACTCTTTCTAGATAGCATCTTAAAAATAGAATTTTTTCTTTCATATTAAATTGTCTTTTTTCTGTTGTTGCCCTTGTTTGGTTCGTTTTGTGTTACCAGTAACCTTTGTAAGTTCACACAATAATAATAGTAACGATGTTAAAGAATTAATAGATTTAACAATCCTCAAAGACATATCTAACATTAATCCTGGCATCCTCAAGGCTAGTACAGAGCCTGGCACTTACTCAGTCCTTCATAAATTTGTGTTAAATGAGGGTACCTGGCACTGAAGAAATGCTGTAATCCTAGAAAAAGCATTATGTTGTCCAAGATAAATCACATACCTGGAGTCAGTAGTTAAGATCCCTTGACTTATTTGGTACTCTGCTGAAGTTTTTCTCTCCGTTCTCGAAGCTCATTTAATCCAACTGTAGTTGGATTAAACAGTTGCTAACAGTTGCTTTATAATCCCACTGAAGGAGGAAGACAGGGACAAAGGAGGGAGAAAAGAGAAAAAAAAAAAAGGAAGGTACATAAACAAACTTTTTTTTTTTTAAGATTTTTCTTTCTTTATTTGACAGAGAGAGAGAGTGAGAGAGAGAGAGCACACAAGCAGGGGGAACAGCAGAGGAAGAGAGAGAGAAGCAGGCTCTCCACCGAGCAGGGAGCCCGACGCAGAACTCGATCCCAGGACCCTGGGATCATGACCTGAGCGAAGGCAGACACTCAACCGACTGAGCCACCCAGGCGCCCCAACAACAAACTTTCTCCCTTTCTCCACCTTATCTCTCTTACTGCTTTTTGCTCATAATGAGCCATCTAGGAAGTACATTTGGGTCCAGAAGAGATGGTCTATACCAGGTGTCCAATCAGATATCCTATAGTCCACATTCAGCCCACAGATATGCTTTCTTGGCTCTAGGCAACATTTTTCTGGATTTTAAGATATTTAAATGTTTTTGAATATTTTAAAATCCAGAAAATTTGCATAAATATTTAAATTCTGACTTTTCTTGAATGAAAATCAGTAGAACTGACAAAGGTGTTCTCCAATTCTCACCAGGTGGCAGTGGACCGCGGCATCGTGATTGCCCCTTTGGATGGGGGGCGGGGGTAATGTGTCACAGACACCCCACCTCCAATTCTTCCTGCAATCTCTAATGTCAGCTGCACTTGTGATGGTTGGGTTGCAGACAGCAGTCAAGCACGGTGGCTAAGGCCATGGACTCTGGACCAGACTGCCTGGGTTTGAATCTAGATTCCATCATTTTTGACCAGTGCTCATCTTGGGGAAGTCGCCTGATCTTTCTGTACCTCGGTTCCTTATTTGTTAAGTGGGATAATAACTGTTATCCAACTTTGTGATGAGAATTAAATGATTCTATACATGAAATACTCAGAACAGTGCCCCCCACCCACATTGCAAGCACACCCAGTAAACATCAGATATTGTCACCATCTTACCTGAGCTGTGTTTTCTTTATTTTATTTTATTTTATTTTATTTATTTATGAGAGAGAGAGAGAGAGTGCGCGCACAAGCAGGGGGAATGGCAGGCAGAGGGAGAGGGAGAAGCAGACCCCTGCAGAGCAAGGAGCCCGATGTGGGGCTCAATCCCAGCATCCCGGGATCATGACCTGAGCCAAAGGCAGATGCTTAATGACGGAGCCACCCAGGTGTCCCTGAGCTGTGTTTTCTTAAGTTATGTTAAGAAATTAATCAAATATCACTTAGCCTTCTGTCTCTATCAAAAGTGGAAAATATACAATAGGCTCAGAAAATAAAGCCTATTCCTGAATGTAGAATATGCAAATAAAGTATGTCTGTGTCAAAGAAATGGACGACACCATTATGAAACAAAGCATACTAAGAGCTTTAACCAGAAATACAAAAGATTGGCGGGAAATGATTAAAGAAAAGAAAAGATTTCAACAAGAGTTCTTTAAAAATTGAAGCAATATCATTGATCTCAATGCAAAATACAGTAACATATTAAGAGAGAAGAAAATGGTAATAACACTGCTTTCCTCATTCACTTTATCTGCCTGGCTCTTACAGGCATTGGGTTTGGTTTCAGGACAAGTCTAAGAACACCCCCCAAAAACGATTGTCTGGGTGAAGCAAACTGAACTAAAAACCCCAGGCATTAGAAAAGTCAGGTGTAAATCTGTTTAATTTTTATTATCACTATTGTAATAACAAATTACTGGAAAACTGTGAAGTAAATAATCACATTTGTAAACAGTCAATTCAATAATACAATAAATACAAAATAGACTTCTGAGAAAGGTGGCCCAGGCTTACAGAAAACCTTCTTCCACAAAATGGAACAAAATGAACAAAAGACGTACTACACAAAGAATAAGCCAGACATGCTATAACAAAGGGGAAAATAACCTACTATTGTAACCTGTGATAAGAATAATCCAGAAGAGGGGCAGCATCTGGGTGGCTCAGTCTGTAGAACATCCATCTCTTGATTTCGGCTCAGGTCGTGATCTCCGGGTCTTAAGATCAAGCCCCACATTTGCATCTGGCTCCATGCTCAGCAGGGAGTCTGCTTGAAGATTCTTTCTCTCCCTCTGCCCCTCTCCCCCCTCAAAATAAATGGATGAATCTTAAAAAAAAAAAAAAAAAGGGAAGAAGAAGAAGAAGAAAAATCTAGAGACAGAAAGATCTGCAACACATTAGAAGAGGACTCCAAGAATCAATGCAAGGTTGTAAGTCAAACTGAAGACGTTGCCTACAACTCTGGACATCCTCACCAAGCCCAGGAGTACATTTGGGCCAAGGGAACCTCAGAACATCTCAAAGGGAGCCCTCTTCACATGACCAGCAGGGAGTAGCTTCTTAGTCTAAAAAAGTGTTAAGGTATACAAATGAAGGTTTCATTTTTTTTTTAAAGATTTTATTTATTTATTTGACAGAGAGCGAGCACAAGCAGGGGGAGCAGCAGACAGAGGGAGAGAGAAGAGAAGCAGGCTTCACGCTGAGCAGGGAGCCTGAGGCGGGGCTGGATCCCAGGACCCTGGGATCATGATCCGAGCTGAAGGCAGACGCCTAACGACTGAGCCAAATGAAGGTTTCAGAGAGTCTAAGGAATGACTGCCTGAGTTATGGTTCATCACAGAGCAAATTCACCCAAGAGGCTCTCATAAAAGGCACAACTGGAAATTCTGATTCAGTCAGTGCTGGATAAGAAAGGATTTGGCAATACAAAAGGTCACTTATTATAGTATTATTTATATAACATATCACTGGAAAAACTTAAATGGTCACCAGTGGAGAAACAGATGAATAACCATGGTGCATTCATGTAAGGGAATACTCTTGCAACTGGCTAAAGAAATGAAGTTCTTTATGTGTTGATACAAAGTAATTTCCAACATCCATTGTGAAGAGGCGGGGGAAAAAAGCATGATGCAGAACAGTGCTATAATATGCTACCCCTGGGGAAAAAATTATAAATATTCCTCTATTTGAATAAAATATCTCCAGAGGCATCTGTAAGAAACCGATAATATTGGTTGTGTCTGGGAAGAGCAGCTGAGCATCTGGGGAAGAAAAGGAAAGAAGATACCTCCTTTTTATTCTTGAATTTTGAACCATATCAATCTATTATTATTTTAAAAAATAAATAAATGTCCTAGAAAATGAAATGAAAGAGAGAAAGGAAAGAAGGAAGGGAGGGATTGAGGGAGGAGGAAGGTTGGAAAGAAGATCAGATCATACGAAAATCGCACCTGCAAAGTTTTCCTGAGAAAATCTGTATAATGACACAATCCAGTCATGCAAAAGAGATTAGAAATGCAGAGGGCAGTGCACAAAAGGACTGGCAGAATCATTTAATTATAATGACGGCAAATCATTACAACAATTGCAATTATAAAACAAATGTTAAATTTTCTTATTTTTTTAAGATTTTATTTATTTATTTGAGAGAAAGAGAGAGCATGAGCAGGGGGAGGGGCAGAGGGAGAGGAAGAAGCAGACTCCCTGCTGAGCAGGGAGCCTGACCAGGGACCCTGTGATCATGACCTGAGCCGAAATGAAGGGTTGGATGCTTAACCAACTGAGCCACCCAGGTGCCCCTAAATGTTCTTATTTTTTGAAGGGAAAACAACATAATGTCAAACTTACAAGAAATTAAGTATAATGTACATATAATGGACTGGTACTTAAATCTCAAAGCCTGCCGTCAGAAATTCAAAGGTAGGAGGCAGTGCCTTCATGAATTCATTCACCCAACCGATTTCGATGTATGAAACATGCGCTGTGGCTGAGGCCCTGGGCTAGGCACTGAGAATCCCAGACAAGTACCCACTCTGTCATGATACGTCCATTCCACCTGGCTGTCCTCATTCACAATAGTCTATAAAAGCAGTTTTGTTTCTTAGGCAAAGGGAAAAAAAAAAAAAACGTAAGTACAGGGGCGCCTGAGTGGCCCAGTCGGTTAAGCACCAGACTTTTGGTTTCGGCTCAGGTCATGATCTCAGGGTGGTGAGATCAAGCCCCACATGGGGCTCTGTGCTGGGAGTGGAGCCTGCTCGAGATTCTCTCTCTGCCCCCTCTCCCCCCCCTCCCTCTTACCAGTGCACACATGCTCTCTCTCTCTCCCTCAAAAATCAATCAATCAATAATAAATAAATAATTAAAAATTTAAAAAACATAAGTATACTGTTTAAAGCCATAAAAATAGTCACTAATTGCAGGTTTTTCCCGAAATACTAATGAAGTACGGAGAGGGAGAAAAGAAGACAAAAGATATAGACTGCATCACACATGATAAAGAAGAAAACAAAAAAAGCAGCAAGCAAGAAATAAAATCATAAAATAAAATGGCAGAATTAAGACCAAACATAAAGCATGACTATCTTACTATGTAAAACAGATTGCTATATTATATAGCTATACTATTTGATATAACTCTGCTAAAATGTTTGAAAATTTAAGAACTAAATAGATAAATGAGAATAAGAGAACATATAAAAAAGCTTTAAAGGGCATTTCCAGGTTGTATTCATTTCAGGGATAAATTCTTATTAAACTGATACTGGGATTTAAGTCGTTCCATAGAGAATAAAACAAAGTTCTAACTTATTTTTTAAAAGTTAGCAATTTTTAAAAAATATTTATGCAAAATTCTCAAATAATAGATTAGCATGAGGAGTCTAGCAATGCATTATGGATATAAAATATGACTATAGCCAGTTAACTCCAGGAACACAGGGGTATTACATATTAGGGAGTCTCTTAGTAAAATTCACCACAATGATAGATTAAATAGGAAAAAGTAAACTAATTTCCATAGAAACCAGAGTTGCCAGGGACTGGGGGTGATGACAAAGGAGCACTTGGGAATTTTTCAGGGTGATGGAAATGTTCCTTATCTTGACTATGGTATTACACAATTGTTTACATTTGTCACAAGTTATCAAACTACACACTACTAAAAAGGGTGAATCTTTATCGTATATAATGTATACCTTAATATATTCGACCTTAAAAATAATTCATTGGCATAAACATGCTATTTTATTTTTTTTATTTTTTAACATGTGACATTATCTCAGATAAATTAAGAATAGATGGCAAATTCTTTAATTTGTATGTATCCACAAAATACAGACACAAAATGTATTTACAAAAATATTCAAATGTATTCTAAATTCCTACATTTGTTATATATATTCAAAATTTAGCATCAGACTGGATGATTTAACATGAGAAGCATTCCCATTAGATACAAGAACTCAGTGATACTATTATTTAACATTTGTCATAAGAGATAGATCAGTATTCAAGAAGTAAACTATTGGAAAAGAGGAGGAAAATGACTATGTCTGGGTGGATGATGTAAAAAAACAAAAGATAATCAAATGCAAAGCTACTCAAAGTCATAAGGGAATTCAGAAAGTAGTTAATAACAAGATTATTCTTTAAATCAATAGCTTTACCATAACAAGATCCAATTAGAAAATGTAGGGGTAACTGGGTGGCTCAGTCGATTAAGCATCTGCCTTGGGCTCAGGTCCTGATCCCAGGGTCCTGGGAGACCCCTGTCATGCTCTCTACTCAGGAGGAAGCCTGCTTCTCCCTCTCCCTCTGTTCCCCCCCCCCCACAACCCCCCTCCACTCGTGCTCTCTCTCTTAAATAAATAAATAAAATCTTAAAAAAAAGGAAAATGTAATAAAAGATCCCCTTTATAGCAGAAATAACAATATAATCAACAACAAAAATACTATGGATAAATTTATCAAGAAAGCATACAGCTATACTGAGAGAAAAACTTGAGGAAAAGTTAGAGACATACATTAATTTTGGAAAGAAAGTCTATTTTGTAAAGACATCAATTTTTTATAAATAAATTTTTAGATTCAATGCAATCTTGATCAAAACTCCAATTCTCAGTTTCATCTAAAAGAATACAATAAGAGAATAGCCCAGAAATTGCTTTAAAAAGAAAGTAGTGTAGGGGCCCCCAGGTGGCTCAGTGGGTTAAGCGCTAACTCCTGATTTCAGCTCAGGTCACGATCTCAGGGTCCTGAGATTGAGCGCCTCCTTGGGCTTCGCATCCCTCCTGGGGCTGAGCGCAGGCTCAGTGCAGAGTCTGCTTGAAATTTTCTTTCTCTCCCTCTCCTACTGCCCTTCCCCCTGCTCTCACTCTCTCTCAAATAAATAAGTAAATACAATCTTAAAAAAAAAAAGAAAACAACTTGGTGTATATTTTGGTGCTTTGGGGGAAAATTATAAAGCTAAGTAAAATAACATGTCACTAAAACAGAAACAGTCAAATATTCAATGCTGTTAATAGGGTTCAAAATTATACCCAAGTATAGATGGAAACGTGGTATATATTTTTAGAAGCACTTCAGATTAATCAGTAAATGGTTTTTAAACAACTGGTTAGCTACTTGTTAGAACATAAAGATAAATTTCTACCATTCTTTTCCTCAAATTAATTTCAAATATATCAAAAAAATATGATATAAAAACACTGGAAGAGATCTTAGAGAAGGTCAGGTTTTTCTATAGCTTCACATAAAGCCCAACATGTATCAAGAAAGATTCATATTTTCTGTGCAGAATATGTCATCATAAACTAAGTCAAAAGATAAATGCTAAAATAGGGGGAAATATTTGCAACACTCCACAAAGTATGATATATATGATATTTAAAGAGCTCTACTAAACTTAAATATGAAGCACAAATTCATTAGTCATTTTAGAAATGCAAAGTAATATTTTCCCTTACCAGAATCACAGAGACTAGAAGAGTAAGTAATAGCTGGTGTTGGTGAGAATGAGGAGAAATAGATGCTCTTAAACATTTTTATTGGGAATGTAAGTTGGTACAAAAAATTCTGTTAAATGTGTACCAAAATTTTATACAAATATATTTGATCTAATAATACCAATTCAAGGGATTCATTCCAATGAAATAGTAGGACATGTATGTAAAGATTTCCATGCAATGATATTGTGGTGTTGCTTATAACAGGAAAAACTGAACAATGTTCGTATATTTACAGATTACATATGTATAATATTTGTGTAACATTATGTCCAGGCATATCTGGAAAGGCACACAGTGGTTAAAGTTAAGATAGTGGTTCAAATTAACCTACACATTAACCTAATTTTATCTCAGAAGGTAGGGCAAGTTCAGCCAGCAGCAGCTCAAAGAAGTCATCAAGGATCCAGATTCTTTGCTTCTCCCTTAATCTGTTGCTTGAGCACTGGGTTCCCTTAAAGAGATACCCCTCACTGTCCCACCATGGTGTCAGAGGCCATCAGGCTACTTGCTTCCTTTTTCTACAGAAGTAGGATTGTGAAAGGAAAAAATAAACCTCTCTCCTAACCACTGACTCTAAGTTATCCCCTTCAGTCTGGACCACTAGCAATTTCCATGGAAACAACATGTACTGATTGGCTTAAACTAAAGAGGCTCTCCCCCATATTGGGTCTGGGGTCACTTTTCCCTGAGTCACGTGAGGAAGGAATAGATGCCTGAATAAAATAGGAATTCTTTTTGGAAAAACAAGTGGGGTAAGATGAACACTAGGTAAGACACCCATTGGTGACCCTATATGTAACCACAAAATGCCAAGAGTGGTTATCACATGGAGGTTTGGTTATGAGTGCTCAGGGTTTTGGTTTTGTATTTTTTTTTCTCACTATTCCTTTTTTTTTCCCCTGAACATACCATCAGAGGGAAAAAAGTTTTTCCTTGATTATTAAAAAAAATGAAATATCAGTGGAAAATCTAGACTTGAGAATTTACTGGTATCCGTGCCTCCACCTTTATGCTAGAAATTTTTGACTGAGGCAATTGCTAGAAAGTCATAAATATATAAGATGAAAGGATATCAAGGGGTTCCCTCTGGCATTCTGAGTATTTCCCTATCCCTGTCTGCTTTGTCAACACACTTATCTATGGATGTTCAAAGATTCATAGAAAAAATGTAAGCATTCATAAACATTTAGTGCTTGGATGTTAGATCACAAAACAATAAATGTATGCTAAAGCATTATTTGCATCTATCTTCTTGCCTCCTATTTATCTCCTCCTCCTTTCTTTAATTTGATATCCCTTCCTTAATACTCCCTAGCATTGTTACAATTCAGTCCTAAGAGTAAGAGTGCCATGCTTAAATAGCCCAAGACTTTAAAACGTTACACACCTTGTTTAAAAATATATGGTCTGGTGGGTGGGGGGATGGGGTAATTGGGTGATGGGCATTAAGGAGGGCCCTTGATGTAATGAGCACTGAGTGTTATATGAAACTGATGAATCACTAAATTTTACCCTTGAAACTAATAATACACTATATGTTAACTAAACTGAATTTAAGTAAAAATATTTAAAAATAAATAAATAAAAATATATGGTCTGACCTGTATCACCCAGCAATCCCAGAGGCCTGACAGAAATGCACTACATATGTTCACCAAAGGACATGCCCAAGAATGTTCATACCAGCACTCTCTATAATAAGTCACACTGGAAACAACCCAAATGTCTCCGGCAGAATGAATAAATTATATATTCACATCATGGAATAATACACAGCAAGAAGAATGCACAAATGCAATTACTCGCATCAACATGAGCAAATATCCCAAACAAGTTGAATGACAGAAGCCAGACACAAAGAATGCACTGTAAGAATCCATTTATATAGAATTCAAAAAATGAGAAATCTAACTGATGGTGATAGAAGTAAAAATGGCAGCCGCCTCTTAGCAGGCAGTGACCAGAAGAGGGCATGGGGCCTTCTGGAGTTCAAGCAATACTGGATTTCTTAACATAGATGCTGGTTATACAAGTGCATTCAATTTGGGAAAAATTATTGAGCTGTGTATTTAGGGTATGTGTACTTTTCAGTATGTACTACATTTGAATTTTTGAAGTTTATTTTTTTAAATATGGCCTGAAATGTGCAGATTATCATTTCCTTATGTTTTTTTATTTTTTATTATTTTTAAAAGATTTTATTTATTTATTCATAAGAGACAGAGAGAGAGAGGCAGAGGGAGAAGCAGGCTCCCCGCTGAGCAGGGAGCCTGATGCGGAACTCGATTCCAGGACCCTGGGATCATGACCTGAGCCAAAGGCAGATGCTTAACCATCTGAGCCACCCAGGCGCCCCTCCTTATAAGTTTTTTTAATGGATGACATGAATGATCTTGGCTGTATAAGGTTGTTTTGCCACATGATCCTTTTCTACCCCTAAACAGTCATAAAACTGAAGTCCAATTGAAATAAAGACCCCATTCTACCACTTAATTGAACCCTGAAGTCCTTTCTTTCCCCCTCACCTCTATTCCCCTTCTTCTAACCCTTTTGAGTTTCAGTTGACTCAAGAGAGACAATTTTCTCAGCGTAGAGTGAGATTAGGACCACAGTGGGTTTATATCCTATCTCTGCAACTTGGTGGTGGTCTGATTTGAAGTAACTTAGCCTTCAGTGCCTCCGTTTTCTCATCTGTAAAGTGTTTTTAATAAAAATGGTTCCTACTTCATATAGTTGTCGTGAGGACTAAATGAGCTAAAAGATGCAAAGCATCGAGCAGTGAGCTCATTAGATGACACTGGTTTGCATAAATTCTAGGATGCACCTTTTAATTTCTGGAAATCCAGAAGCATTCTACAACCAATGAAGTCTTACAATCACTGTTGGTCAGGTGACAGTTGTGACATAGCTGTCCCTGCCTGGGCTTCTGGCTTTTATTTTTCTTTTATGAGTGAAATATGAAAAATAACACTTTGTCTAAAAAAGCAGTTCTTTCAATAAGCACAAAATAAAAATTTTTGGAGCTGGCTTTTTCTTTCTTAGTGACAAATAAAATAACGGAGTATGTTAATGGATGGCATCTTAGATTCCATGAAATGTCATGAAATTCCTCATGAAGAAGCCCTTTGGCATTGTTGCATTTAAAAAAATATTTCCATGCTTTATTTGACTTCTATGTTTTAAAATAAATCATTTTAAACTAGGTATTTTCCAGTGATCTTTAAAGCTTCCCTAGGAACTGGGCAATTGAAAGACTTCCCAGGGATGCAGAGCACTGTGACCAGATGCTCAGCTCTCACTTGCTTCCTTCTGCTCTTAAAATGCCTTTTCTCCCTCCTCCACTGCCAATCCCAAAGCACCAGCAAGCACAAGACCCCGGCACAGTGTTCCCTCACACTCTTCTCTCCCTTCCCTCCTGAGCTCAAATGTCAGTTCTTCAGAAAGACCTCCATCGACCCCGAGCCCAAAAGCCCAGTGGTTCTCCAACTTTGTTACATATTGAAATCATTTAGACAACTTCTAGTAATACTGATGCCTGCGTCTCACTCTCAGAGATCCTGATTTAATTGTTCCTGGGCTGCTACTGGGGCACTGAGGTTTTTAAGAGTGCCCCAGGTGATTCTGCCAAGATTGGAAACCACTACATTACCCTGCTGGATGATTTTCTTAATTGCTTACTTGATGTTGTATCTTCCACCAGCTTCTGAAGACATGGAAGCTTATCCTTGTCAACATTGTCCAGTCTTGGATCCGAACACCCTCCTAAGAGCTGAGCCTCACAGTGCGCCTTCTAAGAAGTCTAGAGAGCTTCGGCTTCTTCGAGAGTTGCCATTAAGCCTTAAGGAATTTGGGAAGTAACTCAGATCGGGTCATTTCTTGGGCCTTTGGCAACACGCGATTTCTGCCCCGCGTCTGCCCAACTTCATCCCCACCCCCAGCAGCCCAGCCAGGCGGGATGTTAATGGGGCTGACGGTCCCCTCCAAGTCCTCCTCTTTGATCGGCCTTGGGACTGTCTAGCAGATCCCTCCCCGGCCCGTGAGCCCCAGGAGCACAGGTCAGGGTCCGAGAGCTTGTTTACCCGATTCTGGGGTCTGAGAGTACAAACAATGAGGGTTCTCAAAAGCAAGAAAACTCCCACAGCGAGGCCCGGGCGGGGTTCCGCGCACGCGGAGCAAGGGGGCGCTGCGCCTTCCGCGGCGCACACCGCTCCTCCCGCGGCGCGCGTTTCCGGGGGCGCGGAGCAGCAGGCGGGCGGCCTCCAAGCGGATCAGGGGATCGCAGCGTGGCTCGGCGTTGGCGCGCGCAGCTGCGAGGAAAGCCCCCAAACACCAATATAATTTATTTAAGCCTTTGGGGCACGCCCTGGGATGTGTTGAGTTAGCAAAACCTCCGACTTCCCCAGGAGCTAACTTGAAGACGTATTTTAAGTGAAAAAAGCAAATTGTTGAAGAGTGCGTATAAAAACATGCAGACGGGTGGGGGAGAGATAAGGAGGAATCCAGGTGCATACACACACTTGCTAGTGCAAAACAGGTAATAAGCCCCGGAAATACACACAAGAAATTAATCGTGGTTGCAGTCAGACCGAGGTGCGCGCGAGATGTTGCAACCCGGTGGCTTCTGAGTTCTTTAAAAGCCTTATGCAAGTATATGTAGATAGATAGATGATAGATAGATAGATAGATAGATAGATAGATAGATAGATTTTCTATTGTATTATATATTGTATGGTGTTGTTTATAACGTATTCTATTGTGAAAGATACATTTTATTATAACACCGTACAATAGGTTATGTAATATACATATACATTTATCTCTGGTTGGTAGAGTCAAAGAAGTTCAAGTTGGCCTCTGCCTTCCAGGCTTACCTAACATACAGAGAGAAAGGCTTGGTAAAAAGGCAAAGAGGGAGAACCAGAAATATGTGGGACACCCTCCTATCTTTTCACCCAAGGCGCGCCCCGGTGATTGTGGGGAAAGGGACAGGGGAAACAGGCGCTCGGCTGCCCGAGTGCAACCCCGAGTGCATTAGGAGTTCTAAGCCTGCGGCCGAGCAGAAGCCGAGAACCCACGCTTGGGGCGCAGAAGCCTGGGTTTCAGCCCCTGCCCGGAATTGCCTTTTTTTTTTTTTTGCTCGGGCCACACACACCGAGGCGTGGGTGGACTCTATCTTGCGTCAGAAAGGGGCACTCGCCGCGCGCCCGGGGCTCTAAGAGACTCCCTTGGCTTCTCTGATGGCGGGGCTCGGTCCCTGGGCTGCGTGTCGCCGGGTTAGGGTGGCCGCAGAAGCCCGGCGCGCCAGGGAGAGAGAGACCCAAGAGGCGGCCTCGATTCCCCGCGCATCCGCAAAGGAAAGGCTTCGAGCGTCCGCCAGATAGGCGAGAAGGGTCCCCAACAGCTCGCAAATCCCAGCTCCCGAGCGCGTAGGATGGGCGCTCGGCTGCGCGCTCCGCGGCTGGGAATGGGCAGGGAAAAGGAAACGCGACAGGCAGGGAGGCTGTTGCTTCGCCGCCGCTCTCTCTGCGGATCGCCCCTCTGTCAAAGCTCGAGCCCAGAAAGCCCGGTTTTCTAGTAAAGGTTTCAGGGTTCCCGGGAAAGAGCACCGCCTTCCCAGCTTCCAGGTCCGCTGGAGCGGCTGCTCACAAATGGTATGCCCTCAGGGAAGTTTACTTGACCTCTCTCAGATTCGGTTTTCCTATTTGTAAAATGGGGATGATAAAAAGTGCCTACCTCTGTGAGGTGGTAGCGAGGGTTTAAGTGGAATATTGTACGCCAAGAGCTTGGCCCAGGCCGAGCTTGTAGAGAGAGGTCCACCCCTGCTGTGGTTATCCCAAGCAAGAAGGACTAGCCAGAACCCAGGATTGGGATATAAGGTGGAGTTATGGGGCCCAGCTTCCATAAAGGAGACTCATTTTAAAGGTCCAGGGGCTGCAGATGCGCACCGAGCGCTGTCCACTCGCTTCCTTCGAAGCCACACATGATCCCCATTCCAACACTTACCTGGAAGCCTTACCCCTCAGAGAAAACAACGCCCCACACCCCGCCCCATTCACACGTCCTTAACCCCTCCCCTGGGAGCCCCGCAGCTCAGATTGCCAGGATTCAAACTCCCAGGCCACCATTTTTAGCTGTGTGCCTGTGGACAAGGGCCTTCATTTCGCCAAATACCGCCTTACCCTTCTGTAAAATGGGTTCTTAAATACATCGTAAGGTGCCGGTTTTAAAAAATCGTACAGATAAAGCCGAGAGTCTGTCCTATGCTGCTTTTATTATTTTCCTCCCTTGGCTGTGGATCAGAGGATCAACTCTATTCTAGAAAAGTGAGCCTCAAATGGATGAAGAAATAATGTCAGCTGCTCTTTGCTCCTCCCAGAAACTCCCTTCCCCGCGGACCCTTGTAATCTTTGGGAGGAGGGGGTTCCACGGACCTTCCTGGACCCTGCCCAGTGGTTAAGCGGTCCGGGCTGACCAGGACTTGGGGGCCTCCTCAACAGCAGCTTTCTACGGTTGCTCTTGCTTTGCTCTTGTCCTCTCAATTTGCAGATGCCGCCACTGAGGCCCGCAGGGCACCCCAGCGAGTGGGTCCAAATGGTGTCCTTTTGGGGACCCCCAGTTCAGGGTGTCTTCTCCAGGAGCGAGAGCCCTGCGGGAGGCATCCGACCATTCACTCAACTCCTTCGTGGTCGGGCGTTTAACCAAGTAGGTGGAGAACAAAACCTGAGCTAAATACCCTTTTTTTTTTTTTTCTATGACAAATAATCGGCCAGAAAGGCAAAATCCCGGCGGGAGGCGGGAGGGCAAGGAGGCCTGGGAAAAACAGAATGCTAATGCAGGCCTGGAGGGGGCGGAAGGCGCACCCGGGCTAGGGCTCCCCAGCCGCCTCCCTTTGAAGTGCACCTTTCCAGCCTCGCTCAAGGGGAGGGCGCTGGATTCCACCCTTCCCCCCCACCCCCTCCATCCCGCAAGGTTCTGGAGAAACTGAAAGAAGCTGTAGGAACAACTGGGGACTCTCCTCTCGGGTTCTAACCGACTCAGTCCTGCCTCCTACTTCTAGTTCACGTTGTTTTTGACCTGTTGGTTCCTGGCCTCCCCCCAGCAGATCCGGATGCATCCTTGTTTCGCCCCAGTATCTACTAAGAAGAGGGCGAAAAACGAGCTCAATATAAGTGTGATGGGGAGTAATAGGAAAGAGTTTAGACCTTCCTATGTGCCAGGTGCTGTTCTAATTGCTTTACATTCTGTATGCTATTATTACAAGTGGGAACTGGGGGACAGAGGGTTAAGGAGTTTGCCCAGACTCACAAAGGTAGTAAAAGGTAGAAAGCCACAAATACATAAAATTCTGCATACAACGTTCTGCTTTTCTCTTAGTTTATGGAATGATCTCTTTGGTGCCCTTCTTTCCTCCCTCCTCCTCCCCCTCTCTTCCTTGGTTCTTATGGGCTTAATGCTTTCTGCTGAGTAACTTCTCAACCAAGATTTCCCCTCTCCCCATTTCTCGCAGGGGGCCTGAATGGGAGATTCCAGCTGCCCTGTCATTCTGAAGCTTTGGTCAACAGGATTGGATTCTGCCCACCTGTTGTGTAGACATCCTGCCGCACGTGTACCATAGAGGTGGCTTCTGTAGAAACACTCATTGCCATAGGCTCTGCCGACTCTCTTAGTGATATGCAAGTGATTTATGGTCAGGAGGATATTTCTCCTTGGCTACATGTTGGTTGTTCCCGTTAACAGCTGTACTGCAATTCCAGCACTAACTTTTCTATTTTCCTGTGGAAGAGTGTTAACATGGAAATACACAGGAAAAGCCATGCAATCACGTAACAACTTTGGGTTAGGAAAGGTCTAGAAAAGATTTTTAAAATCCTAAAACGTCTTAAAAAGATGAAAATGCCAGGTCCATTAATTTAGGAAGATCTGTGTTATCTTTTTTTCTTATAGGATAGGGAAAATAGTATTTTCACTTTTGTCTTCATGGTTATAAATCCTGAGACCTGACACTGTCCTTGGGCTATTTTATCTGTTCTAGTTTACAGATTTAGTAACCCTTTTCCTTCAGTCAACAGATGAGCCCCTACTAAGTGTCAGGACTTTCAAGGTGCAAAAGTAAGCAAGACAGGTGGAACCCTGTATAACTCTTTCATATTTTAATGTAGCAATAATTAGCCAAATAGTCCCATAATTTATTTCTGAGAGTTTTTTACTTTATTTACTTTGCCCCACATGGCTTTCTTGTATTTATGTGAATCTATGTACTTCCATAAATGTGAATATAATAATGATAGAGCAGCACTGAAATCCAGGAATTCATTTGCTGTTTAAAAAATACTTCATAAAAAAAGATTCTTGACTCAATGTTCAAGAAAAGATCAGTTATTTTTTGTAATAAACAACTTTGAGTATGTTTCTTAACTTTCATTCCAGGATTCCCCCATCTCTTCATATTTTAACAGTAAGTTACAATTGCACTTAGCAATCTAAATACATAGATGGATAGCTAAGAAATAGTTTAAATTAGCCATGTTTGTTTGAAAAAAATACCATGAGTTTAATGTAACCCTTTGCCTCACGCATCTGTGGACCTGGAGATTTTTTTTTTTTTTTTAAAGCAGTGATCATTCTATTCCAGCGTCATGGTGAAATATAAATTCTTATAAAAGTGAAACTGTGTTGGTGGGTGTATCTTGCTGTTGCCAGCAGAATCAAAACTACTTGTCCTTGCCAAAATGTTTTATCTTACAGGACATTTTCTTTAAAAGAAAAAAAAAGTGAAACATGAACAACCTTACGGTGATGAAAGCTCCCTCCCCCTTTGGAAAGCACAGTGGAGGTGGCAGATCTGGCCAGCAGAGAACAAAGGGCCAAAGAGTTAACCTGAGATGGTGAAATAAAATGTAACATCAACAAAGAAAAGGCCATAGATAAATAGTAAAAGGACCAATTCACCACAAAACACCCATTGACGTTTTCCCAGAGTCCAGGCGAAGCGCTGGTGACCGGGTAATGTTGGAATGTTTTCCTAGGGTTAAAAGGAGAACCGGCAGCAAGTCTGCTCAGAATTTACAAAGTGTTTGAATAACACGGACGGTGTTTTGATAACACATTTTTAGTGAGGGTGAAAATAATAGACTTTATTGGGACATTTATATGGGCCCCCTTGGTTGTGTGTAGAGGGGGGCAGGGCAGGAGGAAAACCATAGATCATTGCACTCATCTATAACTCACTCCTGTAACTTATTCACATATATGTATATGTAATTGATGTGTAATAGTCTTGTTATAGCAAAATGTTTCTCAGTGTGGCTTTTAAAAGATGAATGCACTGATAGTGGTCACCTTTAAGCGGGGAGAAATGGGTAAAGAGGTCACCTGGCCAGGTTGGCAATAACTGTGTGTTCTCAGGATGAGATGGTGGCATGAAGCTGATATGATTGCTTGAACCAGTAGAGCATAAGATCTTCTATAGGCTCACACACAGGCTTGGCCTTGGCTTCCTTGTAGCCTTCAAAGGGTCCTGCTTGCCCCAACTCAGGCTGAAAGGTGCAAGATTTGAGTTAATCCAGCCGGCATTTGGGTCTGGGGTTCCAAGGGGTCTCCACGTTTCCTCCCCGGTGTTGATGTTTTTGTTCAATGTATTCCAATACACTGTCAGTTGAGCCACATAAAACCAGGCACCTTTCAATAAATGTCTCATTTGGATTTCATGAAGCTTGGGGTGTAATTGAAATCAAACAGCAAACAGGCTGGAAGGCGCTGTTATTTGCCCACCCAGTCTAAGGAGGGTGCTGCCTGACATGTTCACTGAAGCCAGTGCTTTAGCTTTCTTTCCTGTTCCTATTTCTGGAGAAGAGTGCTTGGGTTTTAAAGTTTGGCTGGGATACACGAAAATATTTTTTATGTCTCTTTCCCTGACTATAAGTAAAATGGAGCCAGCAAAAGAAAATCCATTCCAAGTAGGAAATCACAGATTTGCTCATCTATAACTCTCCAGGCATTTAGACTAGTATATTCCATGTGTAATAATAATAATAATAATAATGCAATTAGTCAATACAGGAAAACCATTCAGTGAGATTTCTTTATCTCTATGTTGTCAGGAAAAAATCATCTTTGGTTGAAACAGTGCTTTTCATTATGTTAAAAAAGAACTTGTAACTTATAAATGTACTATAAATCATGTATATGTTTTCCATGTTCCCAAAATGCCAGGTCTCAGAGTAGTTTTGTGCTAGCCCGAATTTTGATTCTCTTTGAATTCCTTTTTATTTCCCCATCTGTAAAATGTGTTAAAGTTTGGGTAAAATAATGGATATACTGGGGAGGTGGGGAGATGTAAACTGCAATTTCCTGCCCCAAGAGTCAACACTAATCTTGATCACGCATACGGTGTATATATTTAATAATTAGGTAGCACTCAGAATGAACCCACGCGCTTTCAAGAGCTTGCTCTGGGGCTGGAATAAAATCAACCCTTTCTGATGTGGCGCGGGGGACAGCTGGCCCGCGTTATTTGCGCCAGAGTGGGTCGGAACGATGCCTGTTGCCGGCCATGGCACTTTGCCACGCGCAGCGCTTCCCTGCCCGCCTCGAAAGCAATTTGAAGGGACACAGAGGCCCGCTTTCTCTCTGTGATAAAGCGCAAAACTGATACCTACCCCCAGCCACCCTATCTCCAAATAATGTGAGATTCCATCTCACCCCTACTTTTGCCTCACACATCCTGCAGCTCAGGTCAAGCCTAACGTGGAGGAGCCCGCGAGGCGTAACCAGGTTCCCCAAACCCGAGCTACGTCGCCAAGATACCCAAACCGCGCAGCCCCTTCCTTTCCTGTTCTCGCGTCCCCCTCACGGAATCTCCACTTTGAAAATCATGAAGTCTGCAAACGCACAAAGTACTTGAAAAATTCAATTCTTCACGACTTCCCTCGGTCAAAATAAAACAAAAGCCGGGAGGTGGGAGTGGACGGTGGGGGTGATCGGAGCAGGGAGCCAAGCCAAACCCGACCTCAACTAGCAGGACGAGATGCTAGGGGCGCTGGGCTCAGTGCGCTCTGGGCCACCTTTCCAGGGATCTGCTCCCGGGCTGCTCTGCCCAGGACCTGCGGGACCACCGCCCCGGCCCACTCGCTTAACGTGCTCCCTCCCCACTGGCTGTGTCCTGAACCTGAAAACCTTCTCACGCCCCCGGTTTTCACCACCCCGCAAAACTGGTAAATTCCCTGGAACGTCCGAGTGTATTAAGAAACCGTCTTGCTCTCTAACCCAGACGTGCAGCTGTTGGTTTATGCTGCTGTGGTTTGAACCTAGGTTGGAAAGCTTCGAGCTATTCTGCACTGGCGTGTGCGCGCTCAAGAAATCCTGCGGCCGCCTCATCTGTTGTGGGCTAAGAGTTTCCCGTGTGATCGTGTTCGGTTGGGGAAGCAGAGTCCCAACATCTCAGCCGGAAAATGCGCTCCCGGAGCGATTACAAGCCGCGTCTGTAATTGCTTATTAACAGCGAATATTCATGCTTCTCCCTATCCGCAATGAAACATGCCTCCCCCCTTTTCGGTAATAAAACAATAAAATAAGACGGCACCACTCTTGACTCTACTGTCTGCGGAAACGCAAGGGAGAAACAGGCAGCTGGGGCAAAAGGGCTTAATTCAGTATCAAACTGATTATTTCACTAATTATTCTACCTTCTGTGTTGCGCCGCAGAGGAGAGGCGCAGGGAATCTCAACCGCACTGCTGCTGGGGAACCTTTGTTTCTCGGTGCCAGGCCCCACTGAAGATGGTGTGTGGGGTGGAGGGAATCCGGGATTCAGGGAAACGGAGCTGCGGCGGATTTTCAGTTGTGGGGAGTAAAAGTGATTGCCTTCTGAAAGCAGGCGTGTTGGCAAGAGGGTGAGGGTGTCCCCAGTACCCCACCCCGCCAGGGCTTCTGACTCATAAGCCGGTCCTCAAGGATGGCAATGTGCTCTCGCTGTCCCCGGAATCCCAAACGCGGAGCGCAAGGTTTCCTCTTCACGAACCCTTCCCAGTTGAGTAAAAGAGTAGAACCGAACAAAATGGGGTTCCTGTAGGCTGAAGGCCTGGGAGCCTTCCACCATCGGGAGGAAAGTGTGCCTGGAGCTACAGCCCCCGATGAGGAAAGAGACCTCGCCTCGGCCTCTCTCCGACTCTCCCCAGATCCCCACCCTCAGGGACCGGTGCCTCTCTGCAAGACTTCAGCTTGCAGAGCCTTTCTCGCGCCAGCCTCTAAAACCTGCTCCCGCCCCCGCATCCTCCTCTCAGAGTGCTGAGATGACTTCTGTGCCAGGAGTGGACCCCGCTACGCAGACCCCAAACCCCGTTCTCCTAAACTCCAGCAAAATACGGACACCAGAATTGATTCTCACAGTAGGACAGAGTCTCAAAAAAAAAAAAAAAAAAAATAGACTAAAGGAAAAGAAAGTCGCAGTCGACATGATCCAATTAGTAAATGCCTAATTGAATTAGTGTCACCTCCGTCAGCCAATAGGAGAGTCCCCGGGCTGTGGGGCCGCGAAGCCCCTCCCTGGCCGCACATATATAAAGCAGCCAATGACAGCCCGCAAGTTTCCAAGTGGTCAACTTGACCCACGCTCGGGCAGTCGAGAAGGGCAGAAAGGCTAGCGCTGGTGGGTGGATGGGGACAGAGATCTAAATCCTCTTCTTCCTGGGTGTGAGCGTGGAGGAGGACGGGGGTGCAGAGTGGCAAGAAGGACGGGAAGGGAAAAGGAGAGTGCTTTTCGGTCAATTTCCACCTCCTGCCTTCAAACTCAGTGAGCTTTCCTCGCGGAAAGGACGCTGGGTTCCCGGCGCGCGGGTGCGCGCCTTAGCGGCCCGCGTGCGGCCAGGTGGGTAGCCCCAGCACCGGAGGTAGGGGAAGTTACCTTCCCCTCGGAAGAGGGCGCTGGCTCCCCCATCCTGCCTTTATATTAAGGCCGCGGAAGGAGAGGAAGCAGCCAGCTGCCGTCTGCGCTTTGCAAAGCATGCAGTTAGGGGAGCAGCTCTTGGTGAGCTCGGTGAACCTGCCCGGCACGCACTTCTACCCGCTGGAGAGTGCGCGAGGCGGAAGCAGCGGGAGCGCAGGCCACCTCCCTGGCGCGGCCCCCTCGCCTCAGAGGCTGGACTTAGACAAAGCGCCCAAGAAGTTCCCTGGCAGCCTCTCGTGCGAGAGTGGGAGCCGGGAACCCACGGCCGCCAGCGCGGGGGCCCCCGCGGCCATGCTCAGTGACGCCGACGCCGGGGACGCCTTCGCCAGCGCCGCGGCAGCGGCCAAGCCCGGGCCCCCGGACGGCCGCAAGGGCTCCCCCTGCGGGGAGGAGGAGCTGCCCTCAGCCGCTGCCGCCGCCGCCGCCGCCGCCGCCGCCGCCGCCGCCACCGCGCGCTACTCCATGGACAGCCTGAGCTCGGAGCGCTACTACCTCCAGTCCCCCGGGCCTCAGGGCTCCGAGCTGGCCGCGCCCTGCTCGCTCTTCCCCTACCAGGCGGCGGCAGGAGCGCCCCACGGATCCGTGTACCCTGCTCCCAACGGGGCGCGCTACCCCTACGGCTCCATGCTGCCCCCCGGCGGCTTCCCCGCGGCTGTGTGCCCACCTGGGAGGGCACAGTTCGGCCCGGGAGCCGGCGCGAGTAGCGGAGCGGGCGCGGGCGGCGGCGGCGGGGCAGGCGGCCCGGGGGCCTATCAGTACAGCCAGGGGGCTCCGCTCTATGGGCCGTACCCTGGGGCGGCAGCTGCGGGGTCCTGCGGAGGATTGGGGGCGTTGGGGGTTCCTGGTTCCGGCTTTCGTGCCCACGTCTACCTGTGCAACCGGCCTCTGTGGCTCAAATTCCACCGCCACCAAACCGAGATGATCATTACGAAACAGGGCAGGTGAGAGCAGCGCGGAGGGGCTCCGAGGTGAATGACAACTGAGTGACTGTGTGGTCCTGGGGAAGGCCGGGGGTGAGGGAGCTGTGCCCATTCGCTCCGCGATTTGTTGGGAGAGTGTTTTTCCGCGAGCATCTCCAATTCGGTGTCCCTCCCGGTCCGCGCACCGGTTTGTGCACGGTGCTAATGTTACAGCTGCCCCCCCCGCCCCCCTCCCCGTCACCCTCACCTGGACTGGCGAGAAGGAGGCGGAAATGGAAATTGGGAATTGTCCACAAAGCTGGATTTACTAGATCCGCCCGCTCGGCATACCGAGCTGGTCCCTGCATACCCGCGAGGAGCTGCGGGTGGGGAAAGGCGCAAAGGTTGGCTTCCTGAGCGCAGTAGATGGGCTCCCGCAGTTTTAGGCGCCAGAGTCTCCACGGGGCGCCTCGGGGAGATGGGCATCGGAGGGTTGGCTGGTGCGGGTAGTTGATTAGGCAGGCCCTGGAGCCAGACCTGGTGGGGTTCGGGACGTGAGAAGGTTCTGATACCCATCCAACTGCTAACAGTGGGTACGAATGGGAAATGGGAGGGGTGGGTGCTGGGAGAGGGGCGCTCAAGGGGAACTTTGAGCCTGACGAGTACCATTTAAAAATTTTAACACGAACAACTGAACGTTGTTCTCTGGTACTTAAACGTAGAAAAACGAATGATTTTTCATATCCTGGAAGAAAAATTAAGAACTTGAGTGGGGAGAGGGTGCAGTAGCACCTCAACTGGGGAAATGCTTACTTTGGGGCAAATTGTTTCAGAAAAGAGATGTTCCCAGAGTTGACAACTCAAGTATTTTGCAGAGTGAGGGGCCACTTTGTGGACCAGTATTCTGTTCTTTCTGTGGGCCTTTCAGTGTCCTACTCTGACCTACCCCAGGTGCCGGCAAACCTGGTCTGGTGCGGGCCTGCTCTCAGGCATCCGGATTTAAGCCGCTTATCCTGCTTCTGTTCCCTCATTCAGGCGCATGTTTCCTTTCTTGAGCTTCAACATAAACGGACTCAATCCCACGGCCCACTACAACGTGTTTGTAGAGGTAGTGCTGGCGGACCCCAACCACTGGCGATTCCAGGGGGGCAAGTGGGTGACCTGCGGCAAAGCGGACAATAACATGCAGGGTGAGGAGAGAGGAGGCCCAGGCAGGGAGGGGCGGGCACTGAACTCCTGACTCGGAAAGCTCACATTTAAATCGAGCACTTGCCCCTCATCTGGGGCCTAGAGGTGTTAGTATGAGTTTCTTGGTGTTGCTGTTGGAATGGGGGAGAGAGGGAGAGAATTGCCAAGTCAGATTTCTTGCCTAGGAATATAAACTTTGGTACTGTAACCATGACCCTACTCTTCCCCACCCTCCCCCACCAATTCCTACTAAATTCTCCTGGGTGGAAAGGGCTCCCAACACTCCAGCCTTCACTTGAGAAAGCCTTCCCCAAGGTTGAGTCCGCCCATGAAAACCCAACCACTTTCCATCAGATGTTGCCCTACCAGCTTTAGGAGGCCCCAAACTGACCTTCAAGAGACATCTCCTGGTGGCTCCTTTTATGTATTTTGAGGTAGCATTAAGATGACTGCCTTGTTCAAGGAGGGCCGGAAGCACAGGGGCCCTGGGAGGGCCGTCAGTGGAATCCCGGTGGAGAGCGAGCTCTGGGGAGACTTGTGCCTGAAGACTAGCTCTTGAATCTATATGTAACAGACATCCCTCCCCTATGTCCATGTGTAATCAGCCCTATCTGCTTGGGTTTTGTGTTTTGTTTCATTTTCTCTTAGGCAACAAAATGTATGTTCACCCAGAGTCTCCTAATACTGGTTCCCACTGGATGAGACAGGAGATTTCCTTTGGGAAATTAAAACTCACCAATAACAAAGGCGCAAATAACAACAACACCCAGGTAGAGTGACAGAGGACGGGGTGGCTTCTGGACATAGATTTCTTTTCCTAACAAGTTACCATACTCTTTGCTGTATTTGTAATATCTGCAGTTGTTTACCTGTTTGCTCACCTAGTTCTAACCTTTTTTTTTTTTTTCTTTTGACCTTTCATTTTCACTAGACTTCAGTCAACAGTGAGTTGACTATTAGGAGAAGAAATACTAAAGTCTTTGGGGGACTTAGTAACTAAGAGGAAAGAGTGTTTGTCAAACACGCATAGCCAGCCAGCTAGGTTTTAAGTTGCAAAAGCAGCAATGAGAAGATCTTAAAAATGGCTATAGAAAAAGGTAACTGTCAGTGGGCGACAAGCAGGAGTCCCATTCCAAAACATGTAGTTTGACAAGATTTACCTCTAAGAGACTTTATGGATTTGGCAGCTCTTTTTCTGTACCATTTCCAGATGATAGTGTTGCAGTCTTTACACAAGTACCAACCCCGACTGCACATTGTTGAGGTGACAGAGGATGGCGTGGAGGACCTGAACGAGCCCTCAAAGACTCAGACCTTTACCTTCTCTGAAACGCAGTTCATTGCGGTGACTGCCTACCAAAACACCGATGTGAGTGTCCCAAATGGCCCAAGAATCTCTACAGCTAGGTCCAGCGTGATAAAGCACTCATCAACTGACTGTTTTTCTCCCCTCTCTAGATAACTCAACTAAAGATTGATCATAACCCCTTTGCAAAAGGCTTCAGAGACAACTATGATTCGTAAGTGCAGCTTTTATTCATATTTGCATGGTCATCTTTGAACAGGACATACATAACCAGACACTTCCCAGAGAACATTCTAGGACGAGTCTTCACGTTTGTTTGGGATTTTCAGCTATTTTTATTTTTGCGTTTTGTCCCCCCTTGGCTAATCTTGCTTTAGAATTTTCACGGAAGGGTTTGTTAATTTTTAAAGCAATGTTAAGGGCTGAAAAATGAGGAGCTATTTTTTTTAACATTTGAGTGGAGATTTGAAATTTTCGTAATCTGCATTTATATACCTTCCTTTTCATTTGATCCAACTTTCTTATCCTCCGAGGAATAGGTATTATTACTCCCCCTCTTTTATTATCATTATTTTTTTTTTTTACATAAGAAAAACCTAAAACTAAGAGGATGTAATTTTCACAACATTAAACAGTAAAGCCCCACAAGGTCATTTACATGTGGGATTTCTAATACCACAGTCAGCATTCCTTCCCTGACATTGACAAAGGAGAGTGGCACTGTTCTTCAAGTTCTAGGACTTGCAAAGGTGGATTTTTCTATAGTTTAAATACTTAGTGCTTGGGAGGAAACTTTTTCCTTATGAGCCAAGCGTCGGGCTGAAATGGGCCAGTGCATCTCCTACCTCCATCCCTCCACTCCAGCAGACCAGTGCTCCCAGTACAGCCCACTATGTGAGCCTTTTTGATTTCTGGGAGGTGGTTATTTGGTAACAACATTAGGGTTTTTTTTTTTTTAAGTGTTTCTCTTTATATTGTAGCATGTACACCGCTTCAGAAAATGACAGGTTAACTCCATCTCCCACGGATTCTCCTAGATCCCATCAGATTGTCCCTGGAGGTCGGTACGGCGTTCAGTCCTTCTTCCCGGAGCCCTTTGTCAACACTTTACCTCAAGCCCGATATTATAATGGCGAGAGAACCGTGCCACAGACCAATGGGCTCCTTTCACCCCAACAGAACGAAGAGGTGGTCAACCCTCCCCAGCGGTGGCTTGTCACGCCTGTCCAGCAACCTGGGACCAACAAACTAGACATCGGTTCCTATGAGTCTGAATATACTTCCAGCACCTTGCTCCCATATGGTATTAAATCCTTGCCCCTCCAGACGTCCCACGCCCTGGGCTATTACCCTGACCCAACCTTCCCTGCCATGGCAGGGTGGGGAGGTCGAGGCTCTTACCAGAGGAAGATGGCTGCTGGACTCCCATGGACCTCCAGAACAAGCCCCACTGTGTTCTCTGAGGATCAGCTCTCCAAGGAGAAAGTCAAAGAAGAAATCAGCTCTTCTTGGATAGAGACCCCCCCTTCCATCAAGTCTTTGGATTCCAACGATTCGGGGGTATACACCAGTGCTTGTAAGCGCCGGCGGCTGTCTCCCAGCACCTCTAGTAATGAAAATTCTCCCTCCATAAAGTGTGAGGACATTAACGCTGAAGAGTACAGTAAAGACACCTCAAAAGGCATGGGGGGGTATTATGCTTTTTACCCAACTCCCTAAAGAGTTATTTTAACTACGTCAAAATGAGCTAACTTTTTGCAGATGGACTTGGTGGTGTTTTTTGTTGTCTTCTTTGCCTAGGTTTGCCAAAAAGACGTTTGCATTCCACCTTGATGCATCCCGTTTTGTGCAATCCTCTAAAAGAAGGTGCCAAAGCTTTTTAATTGCTGCAGGTAACTGAAACAAGCCTCGCATTTTTTTGTTTTTTAAATAAAATTAATGAAGGACTTTAAAGCGTTTTAAAAATTTGAAGGTTATTCAAGGTTCTGGATTTATTTATTGGAGGCACTAAACATTCAGAGAATCGGGCTGTGAAGATTCGGAGTGCTGAGCGCTAGCCAATGAGTTGAAAGATCTGGTTCTCATTCCTATGTGTAAATCTGTAAGCAGAGAGAATCCCGGAGTGGCAAGGTGTTTTGCTTCTGGAAGAGAAGGGCTGGGCCTTAAGCTTCAACAGGGGACTTTTTGCTGTTACTTTCTGCTAGGGACAAAAGATAGCTAGGCCTGGGAGGTGAGAAAAACCTTACGTGAAGGTGCTGGCTTTACCTGACTTTGATTCCTCCTAGGCTTTCGAAGCAAGCCATGTTTGGCCCTAGTTCAGGACTGTGTCACAGGCTAGGCCTCTGCTGTGGGCTGAGGTGGCTAGTAGGACTCAGGAGAAGGGGGTGGGGAAGGGAGTGGCCAAAAAAGAAAATAAGAGAGAGAATTTTAAAGTGTACAGTTTTGTGTGTGCTTAGATACACTGTAGAATACCATGGGATATATTGTACAAATAGTCTCCTTACGTGTCTGAGATGATGAAAATTGGTGCTTTGGCTTTGTCAAGAATTCACAGATCACCTGACAGCAGGGCTTGGGGGGGGATAGGTTCTCTCATCATCCCGGATATTGGGGAATATTCTGTTTACTTCTTAGATAGTTAAGAATGTATTCAGCTACAATGTACTAACTTGAAACATGTGTAAGGAAAACTCCCCTATTTCACCCTCTTTCTTTGCCATCCCCACTACCCAGCTCGGTAATGTGAAGAAACTAAAACCTGATGCCACAGCTCCTATAGGCTTTTTAGAGATCTTGGATTTTTATGTACAGTCTTAGTCATTTTTAATAAATGTGGTTCATTAAGGGAACAGGCATAGCTCTGTCTTCTGTACTTGGAGTTGTAATCTTTGTTTTAAAGATCTTATTTTTCTTCCCTCTCCACTCTTCTCCAGCATGAACAGTGTCCCCCCCCCACCCCACCCCCACCCGCAGGTTCTAGAATCTGTAAGTGGACACTGTAGTCATGAGGGGGTGGGGTTGCTTTTGTTTATCTTCTTTTTTTCTTGAAGATGAATGGGTTTATTTCCTCACCCCACTGGGAAGTCTGGACAATGGGTATTGGGCCGGTGGGGGTGGGGGTGGGGGAGAGGGGAGGTTGCAGAGATGCAGGATTGCCTATGTTAGGCTTAACCCGGCCTGGAAAACCTCGGCCACCAGCTCTTGGATTCCGGGCCCTGTCTCGGCCCGTGACCACTTCGTTCTCTGGGCTTTTTCCTAGGCTTTCTTGGGGCCACCCGTCCCAGGACCCACGTGGGCTCCCCGGGAACCCCCGCGGCCCTTTGAGCGCCCACGAGTTACTGGTCCCTGCAGCGCGGCGGGAAGCGGGCCGCCCACAACTCAGCTTCTGCTCCAACCTGCGGCTTTTTTTCTACATGGAGCCCCCAAGCGCACCCGCCGCTGCGGGCTGCTAGTCTCGGTAGCTGCTGGCCGGGGCGCGTCGCGGGCGGCCAAACTCGGCCACGGACGCTGGGGACGCTGCGGCGGCGGCGGTGCGGGCGAGGGGCGGGCGCGACACTTAGAAATGAGGATTCCAGTCGTCCCGTGCAGCTCCACTCTGGAAACAGCGGCCGGGAGCCGTTCGCCCTGAGTCTAGCTCCGTTTATTTGGCTCTCCTTCCCCAGGAGGCCGAAGGCCACCCCATCCCCTGGCTGAGCCCTAGGCCCGCCGAAAAGTTAAACCCAGGAGTGGGGCGGAGGGCCCTTTGTCCCCCCCCTGCCAGACGTCCCGCCAGGCTTATCTGCAGACGGCTTCTGGCCCAGCTTGCAAACCTTTCCAGCCCCTTCCTGACCCTCCCGGGGTAAAGGTCTGGCCGGGAGGGTCATTTTGCTAAACTGCGTGGCGCGGAAATGCAGTTGCTAAGAGGATTAGCTGCTGGGAGGCGAGCAATCAGCCGGGACCTCCTCCTCTTCCGCGCCCAATTAAGGCCGCTAGGAGCCTCTCCCCAGTTTCCCATTCCCTGTATCCTTCCTGGGCCCGAGCTCTTCCCGCGCCGCCCGTGACCTTGGGGGCCCCGACTCTAGCCCCAAGTCTATGACCGTGCCTCTTCAAAAAGCTTTACCAAAGCCGCCCGGAATTTTACGACGCTATAAGCGAAAGCTTGAAATCTGGTTTATGTATATTTATTATGGATAACAGATTCAGACTCTGGCGGGAGGACTCGCAGCCCCCCTAACCTGGTCAGCGCCCCCCTCTCCCCCCCAGGGACCATAACGTACTGGGAGCAGCGACAGAATTTCGAAACAGTGCTCTGCCCTCTAGAAAGCCCGGATAATGCTAATCACCGCCGGGATAAAGCAGACTCTGGTCCCAGTCTATTTCGAGTCCTGTATATTTTTGCACCGTACAGTAAAAAGAACCTGGTACTTGTGAAAAGTCCCTCACAGTGTTTAATAGAAACGTAAGTGGCTGAGTGGCCCCAATTAACACCTTGTGATAAGGCATTCCTAAGATGGAGTGTCAGACACCAAATTGTGAAGAGATGTATCTAATTAATCCTCCTAGGATGACACCGATAAACAAGCCTCTATTTAAATAATGATCAAGGGCTCGGCGCCCCGTTTGTTTACATTCTCTGCCAGGGTCCCCGCGTTTGCACCCGCTCAGGCGGCGTTCCCTGCGCAGGGTGGAGACCCCGGCTTGGGGGTCTGCTGCTCCGCCGGGATTCGCTTCACCTCCGTTCCTGCTCCAAACAAAAGCACACAGTAAAGCGAATAAACCGCAACGAAAGCCCAGAGGAAAACGAAGGGCAAAAAGAACCCGACTCTGAGTTGGAAAGGCTGTTGTTTGCCATTTTCCACGCTGTCCTTTACATAGCCATTTTTTTCGTTGTTCGAGTTTTCTTTTTTCTTTTTTAAGGCAAACGAAAAAAATAGCTCCCGCGTAGCTCCTGGACGTCTTTCCTGCTTTGGGAAGAACTCGGGGCGGGGCTTCCCTCCACTCCCCACCCCGCCCCGGCACAAGTTCGCTCCCCTTAGTCCCAGGATTCCTCCTCCTGGGTGCCGAAGCTGCGAATTGCTGGGACCTGGGGTAGCTGTCCTCAGGGTGGGCTGGGGAGCCGCCCACTGGGAAAGGCTGGAAGAGTACGAAAAGAAGTAGGCGATGGGAGAACCTGCATACTAGCGCGCCAACTGTTAACTAGGGCCGGGGTTTGGAATCTGCAGCAGAGCATCTCCCAACTCCGTAATGGAGAGTTTGAAGCTCCCGATCAGCTTTTGGTCCTAGCGTCCTTCTTCGGACACCTTTGATTAACTTTAAACCTGGAGGTAAAGGCAAACTCGCAGTCTTCCCTTTCCTCTGCAGTCTCTTCCTTCTTTCTGAACCAAACAAGTGTGTGTGTGTGTGTGTGTGTGTGTGTGTGTGTCGGGGGGAGGGGGGTGATGATGCGATTCTGGTAAAAATTTGCAGGTGTCACGGAAAAGCACCGGAGTAAAAACGTTCCCGCATTCCCCTTGATTTTAATCGAAATTGAGCCTCCAGTAGGGACAGAAATTAGAATCACTCGTTTTCCACTCGCCTGGACGCTGGCTGCATCCTTCATTTTTTTCACGTTCGCGCCGCGATGTCCCCCACTAAGCTGCAGGCCGACTCCAAAAGTTGGGCTTTCACCTCGCGGAGATTTCAGCGTCACCAGGAGGCGCTTTTTAAAGACAATTTGCAAAACTGTTGGTGAGCCCGATTGAGTCCCTTTCTATGAAATCCCCATCTCCTCCGTGCCCCATCCCTCAAGTTTTTTAGGCTTTCGAGTACGCGAGCTCCGGCCCGGGTGGATTCGAACCCGCGCAATCTGTCCACCTGCGCCTATCCTCTTCTGGGTAGAGGACGAGGCCTGCGCCCAGCGCACACCCTTGGGGTTCCCGCCCGCCTGAAATTGAATACCGCCTGAAGTTACGAACATTTTTTTTTTTTAACAAGGCGGGGAGGCTGACCTTGAGGGCCACTGAATTTCCCCTTTTCACGGCTTAAAGGAAAAGTAAACTTTCTCTCCTGGAGGTCCATTTACCCTATACCCTTTCCTCCTTCGACCCTAGTAGTCCTTTGCGCTTCGCCAAAGAAGAGCGTCGAGTTCCCCAGGGGAAGGATTTAGCAGAGCCACCTACGGAGCAGGCCCTCAGCAATGGTCCCCCAAGTTTCCGGGCTTCTGAGGGATCCCTGACCAACCCCGAAGCGCAAGTCACTGCTTATTTTAGGCAGCAAGGTGTGCATCCTCCACTTTAATCTCCCCACCTTCGGGTCTCCTTAAAAAGCCCTAAACTTGCTTCTATAAGCTTGTGGAGGCAGCAGGACTCGCGCAGCAACTTCTGTAACTTTAGGCTCGGCTCAGCTTTCCGCGCAGTGTCGGAGCGCCTTGCCCTTGGCCTTGGGTCTCCGGGCAGTTTCCGCGCCCGGCGCGGTTGTCCGCTGGGCAGCGAGCAGCCTTCGCCATCTGGTGGCCACGGCGAGTATCGGCCCAGCCGCCCAGGACTTCCTTCCACTCCCGAAGTCGCTGTTTTGTCAGGTCCTGGAGCGTTCTGTAAACAATTACTTTCTTTATTCCACTCCCACTCTTCCCTTTTCAAGCTTCTTGGTGTGGGGGGAGGAGCCCAGAATGTGGAATTTCTAAGACTCTACGTTCTAGTTCTGGCCCGTGGCTTCAAGGCAGCAATTGCCCTGGGCTTCCTTGAGCTTCATTCATTTCTGCGAAGTGACACAACACCGACCTCGCCCAGTAGTACCCAGGAGGAAGAAATGAGATTGTAAATGAACTGCTTTGTAAACTGTTGCGTAGCTCCAAGTCTTAGTAGGCATTATTAATTACTGATTTTATACATGATATGTGATGGTAAACTCAAATGCATTGGCAAATGAAAGATTCTTTATTTGCCCAAAAAATTACGGAAAATTTCAAACATACATCAAAGTAAAAAGAGCAGTGGACCCTCATTTATCTTCCAGCTACAACAATCATCAGCTCATGGCTGCTCTTGTTTCCTCCCATAACCCCCCACCTCATTCACAAATCCCAGCAATCCTGACATCTAATCCAGAATTATTTCCATACTTAGCCCTAAAACATAAGGATTCTTCAAAAAATATATATATACAGTCATAATTTATCACACCTACAGAATTAACAATAACTTCTTAATATCGTGAAATATCCAAGCATGTTTCCCTTATTGTCTCAAAGTTTTTGTTTTTGTTCTTCCGGTTTGTTTTTTTTTTTATAGTTGGTTCATTTGAGTCAGGATCCAAACAAGTCCCACATATCTGGTTGATGTGTCACTTAATTCTCTCATTCAAGACATCTTCCCCTTGCTCTCCTCTTTTATTTTTTCCTTACAATATATTGCAGAAGTCTGAGCATTCATTCTGTCTAATTTTCCAGGTTCCCACCTGCCCGAAACTGAATACCACCTGAAGTTAGGAACTTTTTTTTTTTTTTAACAAGATGGGGACGCTGACCTTGAGGGCCACTGAATTTTCCCTTTTAACGGCTTAAAGGAAAAGTAAACTTTCTCTCCTGGAGGTCCATTTACCCCATACCCTTTTCTCCTTGGTCTGGATTTTGCTGGTTGCATCCCCATGGTGATAACCCGATCCTCTGACCCTTATATTTCCAGTAAAGTGATAATTACATATGGAAACTGATCTAATTCAAGTTCTATATTTTGGCAACAATATTTCATGGGTAATAATATTCCATCAGGAGGTTCGTGATGTCTGGCTAGTCTCTCCTTGGGGCATGCCGTTGTCCATTGATGATTGTCCACTAGATCCATTATTTCATTAAGGGTTTCACAAAGTAAATAAATTCCAGTACATCTGTTATTATCAGTTACATATACATGAGAAAGTTTAACTTAATGACACTTTTTTTAACATATATTTTCCTCATATTTTGGGATATAATTGACATATAATATTGTGTAAGTTTAAGGGGTACAACCTAATAATTTAATACATGTATATTTTGTGAAATGATTATCACAATAAGGTTAGTTAACACTTCCATCACATCAAGTAATAACCACTTGTTTGTATGTGGTGAGAACATCTAAGATCTACTCTCTTAGCAACTTTCAAGTATGTAATACAGTATTGTTAACTGTGGTCACCATGCTGCCATATTAGATCCTCAGGACTTACTCATCTTATAACTGGACACTTCAGAATCTTCCACCATTTGACCAACATCTCCCCATTTTCCTTATGCTCCTGCCACCAGCGCTTGGCAAACAACATTTTATTCTCTATTTCTATGAGTTTGGCTTGTTTAGATTTCACATATAAGTGAGATCATACAATATTTGTCTTTGTCTGACTTATTTCACTTAAGATAACACCCTCTAGGTCAATCCATGTTGTCATAGAAGGCAAGATTTTCTTCTTTCTTAAATATATATATATATACATATATATGTCAGTTTTTAGTATCCATTCATCTATCAATGTACACTTAGGTTATTTCCGTGTTTTAGCTATTGTGAATAATACTGCAATGAACATGGGGGTGCAAGTATCTCTTCAGGACAGTGATTCTCAATGACACTTTGAATGTGATAAATGGAGTAAACCAAAAAGCTGAGATCTCTGGTCTTTCTGTATCATCACAAGAAAACAACTATGGCCCTCTGGGGAACATGGGCCACAGAAAATTGAATGAGAAAGTGGACAAAGTGCATGAATTGGTAAGATTTAGCAGATGATACACATTTATTGAAACAGTTTGCTACACACAAATTGCTAAGAAATCACATGAAACCAGTGCATAACAAAGTGATAAAATATGTTTCTATTTGCTTTTGTGCTCCCAGAATAAATTATCAATCTCCTAATCCCCTTACAGGTATGGTTCAAGAATTGATAAGGTGAAGCATCATATGCAGATCGTAAGTGATAAAAAGGACTATCGAATAATTTGATGGTTGTTCTAGGGAGGTGATGATTTCATCCATGACAAGTAAAGAGAAGTGATTCCTACCACTTAGTTTGGAGTGAAAGGAAGGTTTGAGGAGGAGATCTAAAGAAGGGAAGAGTCGGGGAGAGTCGTGGGACTGCCAGGGTACCCACAATTCACAGCCCAGAACTTCTGAAACTAAGGTGGAATCGGTGACTGAGAATATCATAGTGATTCTAAAAAGATCAAGGGTAGATTTTAACATGTAGATGCTGTTGCTATGATCCTACCCCCTTCCCCATCCCAGATACAGAATTGGAGCCTATTCCACGGGCCACCAGGAAGGCTATATCACTCTGTCTGTGATTGTCCCCATTTCTTTTTGTAATGTCCAACTTTAATGCCCTGAGAACATGGACTTCTGTTAAATAGGACTTCTTCCTAAGTCCCCAAACCAATCATCAGTCCCTGAGTCACTGAACCAGAGAGCGGGGAGGCACCTCGGACCCTGCTCTGGCTCCATCCCTCCCACATCACACAGAGGCAGAGCCGAGAGCCACAGTGTTCCCGGGTGGGCCATGGCCCCTGAGGACTCCATTAGCTCTGCAGCATACCATGAGTTGGACCCTATGCTTTAAACAAAACATTTCAGGGGCCTGTAAAATAGTCATGAAAACATTACATTCTAAAGCATAGTTTTTATTATTGTTTTTGTTGCTTTTCAGGGAATGAACAAGATTTAAGATCTAAATGGATCAATAATTAATAATTAATCTTCTGCTTCTTTATTTTTTTCTAAGGGGCACCTGGGTGGCACAGTCGGTTAAGCATCGACTCTTGGGTGGCTCAGGTCATGATCTCAGTGTCCTGGGATCAAGCCCCGGGTCAGGTTCCATGCTCAGTGTGGAGTCTGCTTCTCTTCCTCCCCATCTGCCCCCTCCTGCTCGTGCTGTGTTTCTCTCTCTAAAATAAATAAATAAATCTTAAAAAAAAAAATCTAAGCCTGTCATGAAGTTATGTCTATTTCTTCTTGCACTTTGACCTATACTCAGCTCTGGGGTAGTGAATCCACAGAACATATGTCTTGTATCCTACATCTTTGCTGGTATTCTTAATCTTGGCAAGCAGGTTTTATCTTCGGCATTTTACTTCTTCCAGGATTCCAGCTTTTTCCTGTGCAAAAAAAAAGGTGATTGTTGATCTAATGAATCAACTAATTAGACAATGCTCATCACTAAATATTTAGAAGGCTGCAGATAGAGACCACATAGCTGCAGAAGAAAAGCACAGAGAAACATGAATTGAGGTAGTGCACAAAAATTCATGTGCATGCCTGTTTCCACATACATGAGTGTGTATTTGTGCTCCAGAGCAGAATATCATTAAGCTGAGATTACAGAATATAAAATATGATTAGAATAGAATGGTATGGTGATATCTAATATTTCCTTTAGGGACTCCTCTGCTCAGAGCTGTCAAAACAGATTGTGTAAATAGACTAGACTGAGGAATGTGATCCTAGTCATATTGATGAAACACTCTTCTGAAAGACAGAACATAAACAGAAGAGAATCTCTAGGAATACAATTAAAACTTAATCTGGAGGTGGACGCCTTAAATAACTCCTTCCCACTACTCTGTCCCTGTCAGCAAAAAGAATTTAGCTTGTCACCGAGGAAGAAATGTTCCTGCAGGAGTCTCTATAATCAGGGCAATAATATCCATTAAGTATTCCATTGGTTTCTCTATGTTTCCTAGCCCCCTTGTACTTAGGCAGGGTCACTGGAACCCAGAGAGAGAGAACAGTGTGATAAGGCCACTTGCCAAAAGCTGCAGCCTTTCAAAGAAGGACTTGACCAACCTGTAGTAAGCTAGCAAAGAGGAAGCCAGACTCTCATCCTGCCTCCTCCCACACTGATCCCTTGCCAATGTCCCGATAGGCTGACCCCAGTGAGAAGCCAGAGAGCCAGGAAATCTTTTGATGCACTTATAGAGGTCAACCTCCTGGACACAGGAAGGGATGGAGAAGAATGGAGAGTGAAATTGGGGGCAATGAAGAAGATGTGCAGCCCAGGTCTTACCCCCATCAATTCACTCCCAAAGCCTTGACTGCTAGAAGTTAGACTTCTAAATACACTACAGTTGATTTGAGATAGTTCCAGAAAAGATGTTTCAAGAATAGCTGGAAATCTGGATTTTTATATGAAATTTTTTGTTATTTTTCAGGATTGACAACTTATTTGTAAACACCAAACACTCTTGAGAAAGATTCAGCTATGGAACAGCTAGCTTTTGCCCCCTGATCTAGATTTAATTCTAACTGAATCTCAAAAATGTCAAAAGCAGGGCTTCTGCTTCAAGACAAAATGGAGTAACAGGGATATGATTTATTCTTATGCCTGGGAAAATTTTTTTTTAACTAAAATCAGACAAAATATAAAAAAAAATGGCTTCCAAGATATTGAACATCAGGCAATGTAGAATAAGCATTTGTTAAAGAAAAGAAACAAATGAGGAGAGCCCTAACGTTGCTCCAATTTACTGCCTGAAGAGCTTCCAAACTGCAGTTCAGGGTTCGGCTGGGGGCTCAGACAAAGCCCAGCAGTCTCCTGGAGTTGAGGAAACAGAGTTGTGAGGCTGAGAGCCCAAGATGGCTAGAGTTCTCAGGGCAGAGTTCCAGAGAGGAGAATGCTACACAAAGAAACACCCAAGAACTGAGTTGGGTTCCTCTGAACTCTCAGAGTGCTGATCAGAACATGCATGTGAAGAAACTACCTAAAGCCCAGGGAAAAAATCACCCAAGAGGATTAGGCAGGGTTTCTTAACCTCAACACTCTTTTGGGACAGATACTTCTTTCTTTAGGGGCTGCATTATAGGATGTTTAATGACATCCTGGCTTTTCCCAACTAGATGTCAGCAAAAACAACCCCCAGCTTCTGAGTTGTGAAAACCAAAAGTCTCCAGACACTGCCAAATATCTTTGTAGGGCAGTATTGCCCCCAGCTGAGAATAACTGGCCCCCAGCATTCCCCCTGACTAGGGTATTTCCTGTTCCCACTAGCCAGAATACAAAACTTCATGATTCATGAGGTATTGGGAAGACTACTCAAAAGGGTCCTGTCTCAGGGGTGGGCTAAACTAGCCCTAGGCTAAATGCTGCTTCAGTCTCATCTAATACAACCAAAAAGTAAAAGTTGAAACTTAACTACATCCCAGAAGAAAGCTCAACTATATTTATAGTAATAAAAAATAACAACCAGCACATAGTAAGAAAAAATTAAAAATTTGTGGCATCCAATCAAAACTACCAGACATACAAAGAAGCAGAAAAATATGACCCAGAAGGAGGAAAAAAAATATTAAAACCAACACAAAATGACACAGATGATAGAATTACTAGACAAGAATAATAGTTATTATAATTATATTCCATATGTTCAAGAAGCTAAAAAAGAATGAATCGTTGAACACTACATCAAAAACTAATGATGTACTATATGTTGGCTAATTGAATGTAATAATAATAAAAAAAGAGTCTGATATCCAGAATATACAAAGAAAACTTACAACTCAATAATAAAAAAGATAAATAACTCAATTTTAAAATAGTCAAAGATTTGAAAAGACATTTTTCAAAAAAAAGTTAAAAAGGATTTGTATCTGAAAATAAGATATCAAAGTGATATCTACACCCTCATGTTCATTGTAGCATTATTCACAATAGCCAAGATATGGAAACAACCTAAGTGTCCATTAACAAAAAAATGAATAAACAAGGTATCTCACACACACACACACACACACACACACACACACAGAGAGAGAGAGAGAGAGAGACTGGAATATTATTCTGCTGTGAGAAAAAAGGAAATCCTGCCATTTGTGACAACAAGGATGGACCTGGAAGACATTATGCTAAATGAAATAAGCCAGACAGAGAAAGACAAATACTGCATGATATCACTTAAATGTGGAATTTAAAAAAAGAAAGAAAGAGAGAAAGAGAAGAAAGAAAAGAAAAGAAAAAGTCAATCTCATAGAATCAGAGAGTAGAAAGGGGGTTGCCCGAGGCTGGCAGGTAAGGGGAATAGAAAGAGGTTTATAAAAGGATACAAACTTTCAGCTGTAAGATGAATAAGTTCTGAGCCTCAAATGTAAAACATGGTGACTATAGCTGATGATGCTGTATTGTATAATTAAAATTTGCTAAGAGAGTAGAACTTAAATGTTCTCACACACATCCAAAGGTGATGGAAATGTTAACTAACTTGATGGCAGTGCGTTCTTTCACAATGTACATGAACATCAAATCACCACAATGCATACTTTAAATATCTTATAATTTTATATGTCAATTATACCTCAATAAAACCGAAATTTTAAAAAATACCAAAAAAAAAAAAAAAGGGAATAGAGCTTTAGTGAGCTGTGGAAAATTTCAAACAACCTCATTTACATGTAATTGCAGTACACAAAAGAGAATGGCACAGAAAAAATAAGAAAAACTGGTCAAAAATTTTCAATTTCAATGAAAATTATAAATACACCAATCCAAATAGCTCAATGAAGCCAATCCACAAGAAACATGAAGAAAACAACAAAAGGGCTCATGTTAATCAAATTGCTTAAAACTGGTGATAACAAGGAAAATGCAAAAGTCGCTGGGAGGGAAAAATGATACATTACGTACAAAGGAACAAAAATTAGAATGACAGCAGAAAATAAGTATACTAGATGACAGTGAAACATCTTTAGGGTACAGAAAGAATAAAACCATTAACCTAGAATTCTATACCAAATGAAAATAGCTTTCAAAAACAAAGGTGACATGAAAAGTTTTTCAGACACACGGAAGCTGAGAGAATTCATCATTAGCAGACCTGCACTATAAGAAATGTTGAAAGAAATGCTTCAGGGGGCGCCTGGGTGGTTCAGTTGGTTAAGCGTCTGCCTTCCTCTTGGGTCATGATCCCGGGGTCCTGGGATCAAGCCCCTCATTGGGCTCCCTGCTCAGTGGGAAGTCTGCTTCTCCCTCTCCCTCTGTCTGCTGTTCTACCTGCTTGTGCTCTCTGCTCTCTGTCAAATAAATAAATAAATAATCTTAAAAGGAAAAAAAAAGAAAGAAATGCTTTGGGTAGAAGGAAAATGATACCAGAGGGAAATCTGGGATCTACATAAAGGAATTAAGAGCCTTGGGAATGGTAACTACCTGGGTAAATATAAAAGACTTGTTTTCTTATTTTCAAAGGCTTTTTAAAAGAAAATCAACTGTTTAAAGTGAAAATAAGATATTGCTATATTTATAATGTATATAGAAGTAAAATATATGATTATAGCACAAAAGCTAGGAGGAGAGAAATGGAAGTATATTATTTTTTTTAAAGATTTTATTTATTTGACAGAGAGAGAGAGACAGCGAGAGAGGGAACACAAGCAGGGGGAGTGGGAGAGGGAGAAGCAGGCTTCCCGCTGGGCAGGGAGCCTGATGCGAGCCTCGATCCCAGGACCCTGAGATCATGACCTGAGCTGAAGGCAGACGCTTAACCGACTGAGCCACCCAGGCGCCCCTGGAAGTATATTATTATGAATTCTTACTCTGTACAAGTGGTATAGTATCACTTGAAGTTAAACTGTGATAAGTTAAAGATGTTTACTAAAAATCCTAAAGCAACCATTAAAATAACACAATAAAGAATTACAGCTAATAAGCCAACAAAGGAGATAAAATGGAGTCATAAAAAGTATTTCATTAATCCAAAGAAGGAACAAAAAGCAGAAAAAGGAAACAAGGAACAGATTGGACAAATAGAAAACAACAAAGTGGTAAATTTAAACCCAAAATATCAGTAATCACATTAAATATAAATGGTTTAACCACACCAATTAAAATTCAGAGATTGTCATCTTAGATTAAAAAGCAGGACATAGGGATGCCTGGATGACTCAATTGGTTAAGCGTCTGCCTTTGATTCAGGTTGTGATCCTGGGTCCTGGGATTGAGCCCCGCGTCGGGCTCCTTGCTCAGCGGGGAGCCTGCTTCTCCCTCTGCCTGCTGCTTCCCCTGCTTGTGCTCTCTCTCTCTCTGACAAATAAATAAATAAAATCTTTTTTTAAAAATAAATAAATAAAATGCAGGACATAACTATATGCTGCCTATAAGATGCTCACTTTAAATATAAAGACATACACAGGTTAAAAAAATTTTTAAAGATTTTATGTATTTATTTGAGAGACAGAGTGAGTGAGAGATTTATTATAAAACTTAACTAACCAATATAGTATATATATATATATATATATATATATATATATATATATATATATATTTGTCTAGCTAGCTGGCTAGCTAGCTAGCTAGATATATCTAGCTAGACAAATAGACAAGTGGAACTCAGTAGGTGTCTAAATATAGACCCTCATAACTGATACCTGACTTTCAACAACAGTGTAAAACAGTTCAATGGAGAAAGGGTAGTCTTCTTAACAAAAGGTGCTAGGATACTTGGATAATATGCAATCTATGCTTCACATTGTATTCAAATATCTGGTCATAATGGATAATAGATTAACTGTAAAACCTAGTATTATAGCATTAATAGAAGAAAATGTAGGAGAAAAGCTTTGCGATCGTGGTCAAGCAAAGACTTCTAAGGTCTGACATCAAATGTACTATTCTTAGAAGAAAATACTGATACATTGGACTTTATCAAAATAAGAACTTCTGCTCTTTGAAAGGCATTGTTAAGAGAAAAAAAAGACAAGCCATGGAATAGGGGAGATATTAATCTCTAAAAGTTTTACACCTTTGTCCTCACTCAGGGAAAAAAAATGGGTTGTGATTTTTAGTTATATTAATTTGGATCAAATTTGAGATATTAAGCCTTTCTAGCCAGGATGGTACGTTCACTTACTGAAGTCTTATTTTATATCTTTTAAAAATATGTTATGCTTCTCAACATCACTCGGCATCAGGGAAATCCAAATCAAAACCTCAGTAAGATACCACCTCACACCAGTCAGAATGGCTGAAATTAACAAGTCAGGAAATGACAGATATTGGCGAGGATGCAGAGAAAGGGGAACCCTCCTACACTGTTGGTGGGAATGCAAGCTGGTGCAGCCACTCTGGAAAACGGTATGGAAGTTCCTCAAAAAGTTGAAAACAGAGCTGCCTTATGGACCAGCAATTGCACTACTGGGTATTTACCCCAAAGATACAAATGTAGGGATCTGAAGGGGTACGTGCACCCTGATGTTTATAGCAGCAATGTCCACAATAGCCAAACTACGGAAAGAGCCAAGATGTCCATCTACAGATGAATGGATAAAGAAGATGTGGTATATATAT
>NC_138369.1:64809719-64819163 GCF_054177405.1 Leptonychotes weddellii
GAAGATGTGGTATATATATATATATATATATATATATATATATATATATATATGCAATGGAATATTATGCAGCCATCAAAAGGACTGAAATCTTGCCATTTGCAATGACATGGATGGAACTGGAGGGTATTATGCTGAACAAAATAAGTCAGTCGGAGAAAGACATGTATCATATGGTCTCACTGATATGAGGAATTCTTAATCTCAGGAAACAAACTGAGGGTTGCTGGAGTAGTGGGGGATGGGAGGGTTGGGGTGGCTAGGTGATAGACATTGGGGAGGGTATATGCTATGGTGAGCACTGTGAATTGTGTAAGACTGTTGAATCACAGACTATACCTCTGAAACAAATAATACGTTATATGTTAAAAAAAAAAAGAAGAAGAAGATAGCAGGAAGGGAAAAATGAAGGGGGGAAATCAGAGGGGGAGACGAACCATGTGAGACTATGGACTCTGAGAAACAAGCTGAAGGTTCTGGAGGGGAGGGGGGTGGGGGGATGGGTTAGCCTGGTGATGGGTATTAAAGAGGGCACGTACTGAATGGAGCACTGGGTGTTATGCACAAACAATGAATCATGGAACACTACATCAAAAACTAATGATGTAATGTATGGTGATTAACATACAGAATAAAATAAAATAAAATAAATATGTTATGCTTTTCTTTGATAGATCCTAATTTGTTGTCAAAAACTTGTTCCTATGTATTATATGGATTAATCATGAATGAGGACGTTTTTTATTTTTCATTTTAAAGTTTATTAATGATATTTTAAAAGCTCTTGATTTTTCCTTATACAACTTGTATTCAGCTCTTTTACCTAATTTTCTAGTTTACGCTAGAACTTTATAATAAAGTTTCTTAGCATTTCTAGATAGTCATCATGCCATCAACAAATAAAGGAGATCTTGTATCTTTTTTTCTACTATACATAATATTTATTTTGTTTTCTGTTCTTACTACTTTAGGTAGGATCGCTAAAACAATGTCTCCTTAAGCCACAGGGAGAATTTATTGAAAGGGGGTTGACAAAGGCTGAAGAACTATGCTTGACACTAGGGCATTACTTGATATTTTCTTCCATTTATACATAGTCTTTTCAAGGTTCAAAGTCATGGAAGGTAATTCCAACTGGCTGAACTTGGGTCTCTTGTCTACACCCGGCATTATTAGGGCAATGAAAGGATATAGGTTTATGTCAACTTTCCAATTGGGAGGTCAAGTAATCCAGATACAATGCACTAGAGTAAAGAGAATACACCTGAAAAAGACTAGATGCTGTTACAAAGAGAGAGTGGATGTCGGGTTTCAAAAAGTGAAAAATTTCTCCGTGATTATGTATCTTGTCGGAATAGCTTGGGTGTGAAATCAGTGCTACTGATCCTATTAGTCCTAAAGCTCTGTTGCCTTCATTAAAAACATTTCATAACATCCCCTGTATTAGTCTGATCATGCTATTATAATGAAATACCATAAACTGGGTGGCTTAAACAACAGAACTTTATTTCTCATAGTTCTGGAGGCTAGAAGTCCAAGGCCAAGGTGCTGGCAAGGTGGGTTTCAATCTGAGGCCTCTCCTCTGGGCTTGTAGGTGGCCATCCCCTCCCTCACTGTGAGCTCACATGGCCCTTCCTCAGTGCCTGTGTGTGGGGAGAGAGCAGGCTGGGATCTCTGGCGTCTTTTCTTGTGGGGCACTAATCCCATCATGACAGCCCCTACCTCATGACTTCCTGTCACCCTAATCACTTCCAAAAGGCCTCATTTCCAAATACCATCACATTGGGGGTTAAGTCTCCAACATCTGAATTTGGGAGGAGGGACACAATTCAATCCATAGCACACCCTTTATTATCCTGAAGTGAAATTCATAAATAGGATAGCTGCCTATATCACACTTTTATGAAGTATGATCACCTGAAGTATAAAGGAGACATTTAAAAAGTAATTCATAATAAAATAATATGAATATTGATAAGAGTGTTTGGGTACAAATCTACTAGAAAATATGAGTAGTTAAATATTTAATTACATGTAGAAATTCCACAACTATATATATATATATAAAATGGAGACTGACCTTTGTGGGTGGGCTGGTGATTCAAATATCATGAGGCTGAAATGAAAAACAACTCTTAGTAACATTTTGATCCAAACAAAATATAATTTTCTGTTTATTTAAATGATGGTTGCATTTCTATACATTCAGTTATTATTAAAACCATGCTATTTGGGGAGGGTTGTTTGTTTTTATATAATACTTGTGCTTTATTTGCATTTGTGAATTTAGTATTTTCTTTTCTTTTCTTTTTAAAAAAGATTTTATTTATTTAGGGGCGCCTGGGTGCCTCAGTAGGTTGGGCATATGCCTTTGGCTCAGGTCATGATCCTGTAGACCTGGGATCAAGCCCCATGTTGGGCTCCCCTGCTTAGTGGGGAGCCTGCTCCTCCCTTTCCCCCCCCGCTTGTGCTCGCTCTCTCTCTCAAATAAATAAATAAAAATAAATTAAAATAAAAATAAATTAAAAAAAATATTTTATTTATTTATTTGAGAGAGAGAGTGAGAGAGAGAGAGCACAAGTGGGAGGAGGGGCAGAGGGAGAGGGAAAAGCAGACTCTCCTGCCGAGCAGGGAGCCCAACTCAGGCTGGATCCCATGACTGACTGGGGGATCATGACCTGAGCCGAGGCAGATGCTTAACAGACTGAGCCACCCAGGCACCTCTAGTATTTTCTTTTCTGTTTAAGTTTTTATTTAAATTCCAGTTAGTTAACATACATGTTAGTTAACATGTAATATTAGTTTCAGGTATATAATATAGTGATTCAATACTTCCATTTAACACCCGGTGCTCATCACAGCAAGTGCACTCCTGAATTCCCATCACCCATTTAATACATCCTCCCACCTCTTCCCTCCCCTCTGGTAACCACCAGTTTGTTCTCTATAATTGAGAGTCTGTCTCTTGGTTTGCCTCTCTCTCTCTCTCTCTTGCTTTTCCCCCACTTTGCTCCTCCGTTTTGTTTCTTAAATTCCGCATATGAGTGAAATCATATGGTATTTGTCTTTAACTGACTTATTTCACTTGGCATAATACTTTCTAGCTCCATCCATGTCCTTGCAAATGGCAAGATTACATTCTCCTTTTTTACGACTGAGTAATATTCCATCATATATATTTAAAACATTTTCTTTATCCATTCATCAGTTGATGGACACTTGGGCTGTTTCCATAATTTGGCTATTGTAGGTAATGCTGCTATAAACACTGGGGTGCATGTACCCCTTTTAATTAGTATTTTTGTATTCTTTGGGTAACTGCCTGGTAGTGCAATTGCTGGATCATAGGGTAATTCTATTTTTTAACTTTTTGAGGAACCTCCATACTATATTCCACAGTGCCCGCACCAGTTTGCATTCCCACCAATGGTACAAGAGGGTTCCCCTTTCCCCACATCCTCGCCAACACCTGTTGTTTCCTGTGTTGTTGATTTTAACCATTCTGACAGGTGTGAGGTGGTATCTCATTGTAGTTTTGATTTGCATTTGCCTGGTGATGAGTGATGTTGAGCATCTTTTCATGTGTCTGTTGGTCATCTGTATGTCTTCTTTGGAGAAATGTCTATTCGTGTCTTCTGCCCATTTTTAAATTTGGTTATTCATTTTTGGGGTGTTGAATTTTAAAAGTTTATATATTTTGGATGCTAACCCTTTATCTGATATGTCATTTGCAAATACCCTATCCCATTCTGCCGGTTGTCTTTTGGTTTTGTTGGCTGTTTCCTTTGCTGTGCAGAAGCTTTTTATCTTGATGAAGTCCCAATAGCTTATTTTTGCTTTTGTTTCCTTGTCTCGGGAGACATATCTAGAAAGAAGTTGCTAGGGCCAATGTCAAAGAGGTTACTGTCAGTGTTCTCCTCTAGGATTTTTATGGCTTCAGGTCTCACGTTTAGGTCTTTCATCCATTTTGAGTTTATTTTTGTGAATACTATAAAGAAAGCGGTCCAGTTTCATTCTTCTGCATGTTGCTGTCTAGTTTGCCCAACACCATTTGTTGAAGAGACTTTTTTCCATTGGATATTCTTTCCTGTTCGTCGAAGATTAACTGACCATACAGTGTAGGTTCATTTCTGGGTTTTCTATTCTGTTCTATTGATCTATGTGTCTGTTTTTGTACCAGTACCATACTGTTTTTATCACTACAGCTTTATAATAGAGCTTGAAGTCTGAAATTGTGATGCTTCAAGTTTTGCTTCTCTTTTTGAGGTTGCTTTGGCTATTTGGGGTCTTTTGTGGTTCCATACACATTTTAGAATTGTTTGTTCTAGCTCTGTGAAAAATGCTGTTGGTATTTTGTTAGGGATTGCATTAAATGTGTAGACTGCTTTGGGTAGTATAGACATTTTAACAATATTTGTTCTTCCAATCCATGAGCATGGAATGTCTTTCCATTTCTTTGTGTCGTCCTGAATTTCTTTCGTCGGTGTCATATTGTTCTCAGAGTACAGGTCTTTTACCTCTTTGGTTAGGTTTATTCCTAGGTATCCTATTGTTTTTGGTGCAATTGTAACTGGGATTGATTCCTAAATTTCTTTCTGCTGCTTCTTTGTTGGTTTATAGAAATGCAGCAGATTTCTGTATGTTTATTTTATATGCTGTGACTTTACTGAATTCGTTTATCAGTTCTAGCAGTTTTTTGGTGGTCTTTTGGGTTTTCTCTATAGAATATCATATCATCTGAATCACAGACCTGTACCCCTGAAACAAATAATACATTATATGTTAATTAATTGAATTTAAATAAAAAAGAATAAACCTAGAGTGGAGTTGAAAAGAAAAAAAAAAGAATATCAGATCACCTGCAAATGGTAAAAGTTTTACTTCTTCCTTACCAATACGGATGCCTTTTATTTCTTTTTGTTGTCTGACTGCTGTGGCTAGGACTTCTAGTACTATGTTAAATAACAATGGTGAGAGTGGACATCCCTGTCTTGTTCCTGACCATAGAGGAAAAGCTCTCATTGAGGATGATGTTAGCTGTGGGTTTTTCATATATGGCCTTCATTATGTTGAGGTATGTTCCCTCTAACCCTACTTTGTTGAGGGTTTTTATCATGAATGGATGTTACACTTTGTCAAATGATTTTTCTGCATCTATTGAAATGATCGTATGGTTCTTATCCTTTCCTTCATTAATATGATGTTTCACGTTGATTGATTTGAGCCACCCTTGCAGCTCAGGAATAAATCCCACTTGATCGTGGTGAATGATTTTTTTAATGTATTATTGGATTCGGTTTGCTAGTAGTTTTTGAGAATTTTTGCATCTGCGTTCATCAAGGATATTGGCCTGTAAGTTCTTTTTTTTAGTGGAGTCTTTATCTGGTTTTGGTATCAGGTTAATGCTATTTTTGTTCTTATATGTGAAAAGGAATTAGATTCTAGGTTCAGATTGTTATTATAAGGGTGTTCTCCTGCAAGTAGTATAATATGGTAAGGTAGGTGCTGACCAATCAGATGGACAACAGCTTTAGAGCTGGTGGCCCACCACTGTGCTAACCATTAACCCGTTGATTGATGGATTGTGTGTGTGTGTTAGAGGGTTTCTAGGGGGTCCCTAGAAGAGGCTGTGGCAGTTGGGGGAATCTGGGAGGTACTGGCTGTTTACCAACCAGCATATTTGTATGTTATTCTTTTAAAAATTGCTTCAAAATGTCTATCTCTCTTTGGGTTAATTCTAGTGATGTTCTGCTAAAAATCATTCAATTCTTTCAGTATTCTCTTATAGCCATTTTATATTCAGATATGCCTGTGCTTACAGCTTTTTTAAATAATTTCTAATGTTGGGCACCTGGGTGGCTCAGTTGGTTAAGCGACTGCCTTCGGCTCAGGTCATGATCCTGGAGTCCCGGGATCGAGTCCCGCGTCCCGCATCAGGCTCCCTGCTCAGCAGGGGGTCTGCTTCTCCCTCTGACCCTCTTCCCTCTTGTGCCCTCTGTCTCTCATTCTCTCTCTCAAATAAATAAATAAAATCTTTAAAAAAAATAATTTCTAATGTGTATTTTTATTTGTTCTCTGTTTTCCCATGGTTTTCAGAGTTTTAGATACTTTTCTTAATCAGTGTTTGGTTTTTCTCTGTTTAATTAAGTCTTTATTGTTTATTAAATTCTCTTGATTGGAGGTTTATACTATTCATAGTTTCTTATGCCTACTTAGTTCATTTATTTTCATTTTTTAATTTTTACTGATAAAAGCATTTAAGGCTACATATTTTCCTATAAGTATCTGATTGTCTCAGTCTCAAATATTTTTTTAACCTTCATTCTAGACTCAGCTAATTTCCTACATTTCAATTTACTGACATTTCTCAAGTTTCTTTTTTTTTAAACCAACTTTACCGGAGTAAAACTTACATAAATAAAATGAACACATTTTTAAGTATGCAGTTGAATGAGTCTTAATAAACGTACAACATAAAACATTCCTCTGGTCACAGAAGATGTTTTTGTATCTTTTACCAGTCAAAACCCAATCTCCACACCCTGCCCCAAGGCATCCACTAATTTGTGTTCCATCCTTTTATCTTTCCACAATTTCATATAAATGAATCATACAGCATGTGCTGTTTTGTATCTAGCTGCTGTTTAATATTAATATTAAACAGGGAAATACATAGTCCTAAGCCTGCCACGTTTTAAGTGCTTAATAAATCTTTGCTATTTTTACTGTTACTCCCTGGCTGGATTATAAATAATCTTGTACCTCTAACTCTGTGCCATGCATTCATAGGTGGTCAACACACCCTTTTTAGTTCGACTGTGGAATATGGTGAATTTTAAACAAGTCTTTGCAAAAATTGTGTTAGATACTGTTGTAACCACTTTGCAAGCATTGATTCACTTATTGCTTAGAAAGACCCTATGAGCAAAGTATGTGATCCTCGGGTAACAGGAGGAACTGAAATACAGAGAGTCAGAAAACATGCCTAGATCATTTATCCAACAAATAGCAGAGCTGAAGTTTCAACCCAGGCTGTCTGGCTGCTGAATCTAGGTGCTTAAACACTGTGCCATGGGGTGGGTCCATGAAGTGCAATCTTAGCACAAATAATGTGTTCCAGAATGTCCTTCATTCTCATGTGTAGGTACTATTATCCCAACTGGACAGAGGAGATTGCTGATACTTGAGTGATCTAAAAGTCACATGATTCTTCAGTGCTGTGCAAAGCTGACTCCAAACCTAATAATTTCCCACTTCTTGATGTCATTTCTCTATTCTCCCACAAGCCATTACACTTACAGAGTCACAAGTCAACTTTCGGTAAACGTGGTCTGCATATTCAATCTGAGCAGTATTGGCAAAATCTTAATCTGCTGGTCAGTTTGGGGAACTGTGGTAAAATCTCAAGCAACCCTCTTCTCTGGGAGCTCCCTTGTTTTCACACTTTAAATGCTTCTCATTGCCCACTAGAGGGCAGACTTGTGTCACCGCTGTCTTTTCAGAGCAAGGAAAAATGATGCCCAGTGGAGCAGGGAGAACCACAAGCTGAGAGCAAACATCGCCCAGAAAATTAAAATGTGGGTGATCTTACCTCCTTGGTAGGAAAATGATGAGATGCAAGGTCAGAAGAAAAAATCTTAGGCGCATTTTAGAGCACCTCATGCCCTGTTGATCACTTTCTTACCTCTGCAGAAAGCGAAGGAAATGATGATTCAGGGATACCTGTTCCTGTTTCTCACTCTTTGTGAAACCTCCAGCCACTAGGGTAAGGACTGGGAGACATAGGAATCAGGAGCCAGTAACAAAAGGCTTGGGAGCAGGATGAGTTCTTCTGTTGGCTTGGAGTTCTCAAGCCTGGTGCTGAGAATAATGAGACAATGGGCTGCTATAATTGAGCACCTGAGCTCAAGCGCTTACAAATGCGATCTGCTCCCAGCAAAGTTCCAGTGGAGAGCTGTGGGACAGTCGTCCATGGCCTGGCTTGCTGAGCGTGCTCCCAGGCAGCTGGTACTCCCTGACGAGCCCCAACAGGATAAGGCAAGCGCCCACGTCTGTGTCATTGTCAGTCTGGCAGTCCCTGATTCCTATTATAAGCTACTTGGATTTGGTGGGGGATGGGGGAGGGGGAAGAGGGATGATTCAGCTACATGAGGGGCCTTTCTGAAGGTGCTGGAAGCCTGGAGCTTCTGTTTCCCACAGCCCTTTTTAAGTGGCTTATAGCTGAACCCGATCACAAGGTCTCCAAGGCCGGTTGGGGTGAATGCAAGGGCATCATTCTCTTCTCCAGATCTGGAAGTAGAAACAGTTTAAGAAAAACAAAATTAAGAGCAAAACCAAAACCACAGTCCTGGGGACTAAATGTCTATATATCTAGGTGGAAAGAATGGGTCTGTCTTGTTTGGTTCCATTCCCAAGCAAAGGTGCTATTTGCAGCCTATTTTGGGTGGTGGACCTTAGGCTCACCTCTGTCATTTGAATGTATGTGACATTCTTTTGGTTCTGTCTGTTCCAAGCACCCTGCTTCTCAGAGCTCAATTCTTTATGTCTGATGGCTTGTCCCACACCGTCATCTGTTTTAATACAAAAGTTGTCGGTGGAAACAACAGGCTACTCAAAGCAGGTTCCATGCAAGGAGGACCAGGGAGCCAGGGTGGATACATCCTGGGAGCTGGGGATTTAGGCTGCTCTGTGGAAGTAACTTAAGGCCGTTATTTACCCATTGGGCACTGGAGGTCCTTAGGAACCAGGATTTTTGTAATTTTATGGTGCGTCTTCCCTAAGGTTTTCTGCCAAGAAAAGAGAAAAGCTGTGTCTCTGGGTACCATTTATTCCACAAAGTAAATACAGTAAATACTATGGAGAGGTTAAAAGGATGGAGTAAGAGGATCCTAAATTCTAGGGCTGTTTCAATCTTAGAACAGCTACTTACTCTCTCTCAGCCTCAGCCTCCCCATGTGTAAAATCAGCATTTTGAAACGATCTAATTAATAGCTGGGGAAGGGGTTGAGTGAAGGGACATTTGTGAAGTGCTTAGTGTGGTGCTGGGCACAGTACCCATGCTCAGGAGAGGAGGCTATCTTATTATCACTTGAGAAATTCTACAAAGGGGAGTCCCTTTGTTAATCTGTGATGGCGGTAGCTACTGAAACACCCCCTCTCGGTGACTTCGACACCCTGAGTGTTCCCACTTGTTAACCGTTTTCTTTAAAACCTTTTTATTTTGGGCGCCTGGGTGGCTCAGTTGGTTGGGCAGCTGCCTTCGGCTCAGGTCACGATCCTGGAGTCCTGGGATCGAGTCCCACGTGGGGCTCCCTGCTCGGCGGGGAGTCTGCCTCTCCCTCTGACTCTCCCCCTCTCATGCTCTCTATCACTATCTCTCTCAATAAATAAATAAAAATCTTAAAAAAAAAAAAAAAACTCAGAATGAGGGCGCCTGGGTGGCTC
>NC_138369.1:64819263-64846028 GCF_054177405.1 Leptonychotes weddellii
AATGAAAAAGGAAAAAATCTAAACTAAAAAGTGATCATTATGAAATCAAATCCCTATATTCACAATAAGGTGGAAGTTTCTAGTACCAATTTCCTGCTCAGAAGGCAAAGAATGTAAGAATGGAGTGAGAGCAGGGGGACCTGGGTGGCTCAGTCGTTAAGCGTCTGCCTTCAGCTCAGGTCATGATCCTGGAGTCCCGGGATCGAGTCCCGCATCGGGCTCCCTGCTTGGCGGGGAGCCTGCTTCTCCCTCTGACCCTCCGCCCTCTCATGTGCTCTCTCTCTCTCATTCTCTGTCTCTCTCAAATAAATAAATAAAATCTTTTAAAAAAATAAATAAATAATAAAACCTTTTTATTTTAGGGGTGCCTGTTGGCTCAGTTGGTTGAGCTCCCGGCTCTTGATTTCAGCTCAGGTCATAGTCTCAGAGTTGTGGGATGGAGCCCTATATCAGGCTCCATGCTGAGTGTGTGGTGCCTGCTTGGGGTTCTCTCTCTCCCTCTCCCTCTCCCTCTGCCCTTCCCCGCACCCCCACTTGTGCTCTCTCTCTCTAAAGAAAAAAAAAGCTTTAAAATGTTTTTATTTTCCTTTTTTCCAAATTTTTATTTCAAAACTCGTTAGTTAAAATATAGTGTAATACTGGTTTCAGGAATAGAATTTAGGGATTCATCCCTGACATATAACACCCAGTGCTCCACACAACGCACGCCCTCCTTAACGCCCATCCCCCTATCTAGCCCACCCCCCAGCCCAAAACGTTTTAAAAACTCATTTTCTCTCTTTTGGTAGAGGTTGCCTTATGTGACTTTTGCACCACTCACACAGAGAAGCTGGAAGAAAGGGAAGGAAAATACGCCTCGCTCTGCAGAGGCCTTTTCCATGCTACCCAGCAGGAACGATGATGAAACCAAGGTCAGAGAGTTGGAAAGGCCTGAGGGGCAGAGCCAAGGCCTGAGTCATATTTTGTGCTGCTATTAAAATTCTCACCCGCCCAGATCCTGTTCCTTACAAGTCCTGTATAAGTTATTTCAGGGCCTGTGCCTGGTGAGTCTGTGTGTTTGCTCTAACATGTACTTATGATGCAGCAAAACTTCATCTCACTGTTTTTCCTCAGGAGCTGGTTCAAGGCACAGGCTATCCCCTCATTTGGGTTGGAGATTACTCACTGGGACGATCCTTTCAACTCGGCTTGCTCTCTCCCTCCTGGCTGGTCTGAATTTCCCCGTTGGGATGGGGGTGGAGAAACGAAATAGTTCTGTCACAGTAGTCAAGCCCTGACTGAACTCTGAGGATCTCAGCTGCTAGAACTGTCCTCACCCAAATAGGGCTTCAAGGCAACACACGAGATGGAGCTTATTCTGCGTCAGCGACTTCAGGACATGGGCATGTTTGGTTGGGGGTATGTGTATATGTCGGGGGCCATTGAGGGGAAACCGCAGAGCTGGATCATGGAGGCTGCAGCCCTTTATGTGTATCATCAACGAACCTTTATTTAGGCCTTAACCCACACACGTTGTTGGGATAAGGGGGTGCATTACATACAGTTCCTAACCTTGAGATCCATTATAATCAATGTGGAGAGAGAAGATATGTGAATATATTAGAAACAAACAGGATAATAATTGACGATAGCCAGTATTTCAGGAACTCAGATGAGGAAGGATGATGAGACCCTCTCAGGTCTGGTGGGATTCTAAAAGACTTAGAAAAAGGATAAAACAATATGGTAACTGGAACTTGAAGAAAAATCAGTAGGACTCAAGTAGGGCGTCTGGGTGGCTCAGTCGGTTAGGCATCTGCCTTCGGCTCGGGTCATGACCCCGGGGTCCTGGGATCGAGCCCCGTGTTGGGCTCCCTGTTCCGCGGGGAGCCTGCTTCTCCCTCTGCCTGACGCTCCACCTGCTTGTACTCTCTCTCTCTCTCTGACAAATAAATAAATAAAATCTTAAAAAAAATTAGGACTCCGGCAAGCAGAGAGGAAGGGCAATGTCTGCACAGGCTTGCTGAACAATACACAGAATAGATGTATGACTGGTGTTGTCAGTCAGAATTCTTGTGGTTTCCAGTGACCAAAGCCGCACTCAAATTACAGACAAAACCAAAATGACCCATATACCTGAGAGATTCAAGGCATTGTGCTGGCTTCAGTTCTCAGGGATGTCATCACGACACTGTCACTCTCCCTTTGGCCCTGTTCTTCCAGGTGGTGGCTTTATTTTCAGGTAGGCCCTCTTCAGAGATAGGGCTACTTGGGCTCCAGAATTTAATTCTTTGGGCACAACGTGTGCATCTTTTCCCCAGCAGTACGGCAGAGCTTCCTGGATTCTCATTAGCCTGGCCTGGGTCAAGCATCTGTCTATGAGTCAATGACCATGACCAGCAACATGGAATTCTCTGATGGCCAGATCGGAGTCATGTGCTCACTCCTAGAGCCAGGTGGTGGGGACAGTCCAACCTGAACCTCATGAACTGAGAGTGGGAGAGGAGAAATCAGGATGGCACTGCCAGAAGAAAGGAATGGTGTCTGGGCAGGCGAAAACAACAGATGTCGCCTGTCATCTCACCCATTAGCAATCTATTGGCAATGGTTCATATCAACTCCTTCTTGAGCTTTATAATTCCTTTATATGAATATCAGAGGTTCCTGAACACAACATATTCTCAATATTTGACTCTAAATCTCAGACAGCAGGGGTCTATTCTACTTTTCTAATGATAGGAGATCCATTTGATGATTAATTCAGGCCCTCAGAGAAAGGGATACTAGAAAATCCTCATTCATGAAATTAGGACCACACTATTTCCTTCTAGCTATGAATGCTTGTTTGACCAAATTACTGAGATAAAATACTACTTTGGCATTCATGGTGTTTCCTAGTGAGTTAACCTAACAGGTCAACATGGGAGAGTGTTCAACCCAATAGGAAATGGGAATCTATATATATTTCTGGATATTTTTGTCCCTAACGATGGTAGTGACCAAAATCCTAGCTCTCTCCAACCAAGAGACAATGTCATTGTTCTATTATTTCTTAATAGAGAAACACTCAGGATCAAGATAGAAGTGCAAATGAGCTGAATTGTGCTTGCAAATGGGGACTTGGCAAATGTATTTGGCAATGAGCCATGTTCTTTTTTATTCTGAAGCCTTGGAATTGATGAAAGATGCCTAAAGCTACACTCAGCTTCTGTATCATTAGGGTCTCAGAAACTCAGCAAATGCACTCATCTGTTGTTTTAAACTACAAGGCAATTTGTTCCTCTAGACATTAATACTCGAGCCTTTTGAGAAAAAATTATTTATTTATTTGAGAGAGAGAGAGAATGAGCAGGGGGAGTGACAGAGGCAGACTCCCCACGAAGCAGGGAGCCCAACGTGGGGTTCTCAGGGTTCGATCCCAGGACCCTGGGACCATGACCTGAGCCAAAGGCAGACGCTTAACTGACTGAGCCACCCAGGTGCCCCAATACCTCAGCCTTTAACTGAAGTAATATATATCTTTCAGATTCAAAACTATGTCAGGGTTGAAAGGATCCTCATGTTTGATTTGCTGTTATATTTTTTTTTTGTTTTCAGTCTTTATTTTAAGTAAAAAATATTTTTAAAGTCTTTACCATTTTGACCAGACAGTGACAGATACAGCGTTATGTACGTGTAAATGTAGGAAAAATGTTCATTTTAGTCCCAGGCCATACCTACTTAATGCCACCACTTTTGAAGTTTCCTAAATGAATCAGAGGTTTTGGTGGCATTTAACAAGCTTTTCTTTTCTTACAAAATAATTTAAATTTGATGTATCCATAACTACATTCTCCTTTAAAAAAAAAACAAACCATTACAGATACAGCTAAAATTCTCCTTCCTCCCTTACCCCTAACTCCCAATCTTGGCATTTCACCCCACCTTCTCCCTGGTTAGCTCCGTTCCCAGTTTTGGAGTATGTGCTTGCACACGTGTGCACACACACATATACATGTAAGTATACCCATAGAAACTTTAGAGTATTATTCAATGTATATTTACACAAATGATGTTATACTAAGTATATCTATTTACAACTTGCTTTTTAAGATTCAACCATATGTCTTTTAGATCTACTGTTATTTTTACCACATATACATTTAGCCAGGCTTCAGTTTATGAACATATGGGTTGTTTCTAATTTTTCACCATTATAAACAAACCCGTTGCAAATATCCTTGAACATGCCTCCTTATGTATGTGTGTAAATGATTCTGCAGATAGAAATGGAGAGTGTCTAAGTAATAGGGAGTGCTCATTTTTAGTTGTGAGTTTTTTTTAAGATTTATTTATTTATTTGAGAGAGAGAGAGAGAGAGAGTGCGTGCGCAAGCAGGGGGAGGGGCAGAGAGAGAGAGAGAATCCTCAGACAGACACCCTGCTAAGGGTGGAGCAGGAAGTGGGGCTCGATCCCAAGACCTGAGCCTAAATCAAGAGTCAGACGTTTAAGGGCCTGAGCCACCCAGGCGCCCCTCATTTTTAGTTTTAATAAATATTAGTAAACTGCTATAAAAAATAGATGTAATAATTAATCCCAACCAGAGTCCCAATTCTCTGTTAATATTTTACTTTTTTGTCAGTCAAATACGTATTTGCCAATATGAAACACCACCTCATTGCTTTGATTTAAATTTCCTCAGTTGTTAGTGAGGATGTTCCTAAGACAGAACTGCCCCCCAGAGATCTGAAGGGGCTCACTGGGGCATTGGTAACAGCCAACTTAGCCAGATGACTTCCCTGTGGTATACGATTTCTTGTTCACCTGAAAGAAACTCACTTCAGGTGCCCACATATACTATGTTCAGTACTGCAGATGCACAAGAAAGCAGTATTTGATAACTATGCAGTGAAGAAAGTTCCACAGAGGCGCAAAGGCCAGACTGTTACTGATTAACATCTTGGTTAGTCCATTTCTATTTGTAAGAAAACAATGGATTCTTTATAGAGAGTTGAAAGGCTCTATTTGAAAATCTGTGTGACTGTCACCTGTAAATAATTTTTTTTTGTCTTGCCCAAGGGACAATGTGTCCCATGATTTTGCAGGATTTCCAGGAAATAATAATATTGAACCTAGAGTCCTTTGTGAAGTGTACTGAGCCCTTTGAAAGGCAACATAGAAAAATAATAAGCTTTTTCCTGATGGTGCCTCTCATTGCAAAACATCTCCCTTTCTTTAACCTTTCACAGTCATGTTCCAACCCAGACCCACTCCCAAAGACAGACATTTGAAGGTCATCAGGAATTTGCAATGGTCAGATCAGTGGCCTCTTCAGGCTTATTCTTTGCTGCTCGCCATCATTTGCCTTTATTGACTACTTGCCTCCTTGAAACTATTTCCTTTGCTACTGGCTGTCATGCTCCATGAGGAGGAGCACGGCTCAGGAAATCACAGGACCCAATTTTGAGTCCTGGCCCTGCCACTTGGAAGCCATAATGTGCCTTCTAGGAAGTTCTCTGTATCGGTAAAATGGAAAATATTAACTAGATAATCTTCAATAGTCCTCCAGGCACTAAAATTCTATGGCCCAAGATTCTCTCTGTATATATTTTTTTCTGTTTTCTTTTGATGTTCTGTTTGTTTGTTCCCTCCACTCTTCGGCCTGGTTAAGCTTCTGGACTTGTCCCTGGCTAATATCATCTACTCCAAATGAGTGCTTCCAAGACTCCAGTATTGATGGCTCTCCCAAATGCTGGTGTCGAATCTCCAGCTGTATGCGGGTCCCCTGTTTCCCTATGGGATAAAGTCTGAGCCTTCTAGCCTGCCCTTCAGGGCACTACAGTTGGGCCCCAGTCTCCCCTATATGTCCTCAACTCCATTTCTTCCCTTTACAAGGCCACATCGTCTTCTTTCCCTCCCCCAGATGCAATTTCCACTTCCTTTGCCAGGCTATTTTGCTTACATGACTCATTCATCCTGCTCATCTCTGACTCCAAAAATCCCTCACATTCTTTAAACTCCAGCCTCAATTCTGGCCCCCATAGGAGTCTTCCATGATACCCCAGGGATCTCTTCTGTCTTGAAATTGTCCCTCTCCTACATTAAGCAATTATAAGGAGCACTTTTCCCCCCACATTTCAACACTTCTGGAATTTGGATTCATGTTACAATCACTATTGGCTATGTAACGGGCATGATATGCTTGTGTTTGCCTGGGTATGTGCATCAAAATTTGCAGATAAGTTTTCAGCAGCTTGGAAGAAAATTCTGGAAATATCAGTGGAAGGAACACTTTCCAAAAATGTGGTATCAACAAAGCTGTTGATAGGACAAAGGACAATACTGTGTGAAAAAGATTCAGAAGAGTTAGACTGTAATAAGAAAAAGTTTTAAGAATTCTTTAATTTATTTCACTTTTTCTTGTACATCATATACCATGCAAGAGTGATATATGATAAAAATCAATGTATAAATGAGTGTCTAAAAGAGGTCTCTCATTAGGTATAACATGAAAATTCTAAATGAAAAGGAAGCATTGTGCCATAATTTAATTGGCCACATTCTTTCTTTTCCTAGTGACACATTATATAATCTGTGACTTAAAATTAATGGTGTTTTAGATTTAGAGAAATGTGGCATATCAGTAATTACATTATGATTACTGGTTGCCTTCTTTTTTTTTTTTTTAAAGATTTTATTTATTTATTTGACACAGAGAGAGACAGCAAGAGAGGGAACACAAGCAGGGGGAGTGGGAGAGGGAGAGGCAGGCTTCCCGCGGAGCAGGGAGCCCTATGTGGGGCTTGATCCCAGGACCCTGAGATCATGACCTGAGCTGAAGGCAGTCGCTTACCGACTGAGCCACCCAGGTGCCCTATTGGTTGCCTTCTAGCTCATCAACTGGGTTAGAAACTCCTAGAAAGCAGGGCTGTGTGGTGATCAAAGCCCTCTGCACATAATACCCATTTTAAAAGATTATCTTAAATTACATTTATTTATTTGTCTTGAAATAGAAATATACTAAACATAGCTCAAAAATCAGGCATATAAAAGGGATTGCAGAGAAAAGTCTTTCTTCTACCGCTGTGCCCATCTGCCCAATTTTCTTCCTAACCTGAAATAAGGAAATGACCACTATTAGTTTCTTATTTCCAAAGATTTTTGATGCATGTGCATGCAAATAAGATAGACGTTTCTTGTTCTTTTTCTTTCCTATATATTTATTTGTTTATTTTGTTTAAGTAAGCTCTACACCCAACATGGGGCTTGAACCCCACAAGGGGTTTGAACTTACGACCCCAAGATCAAGCATCACATGCTCTACTGACTAAGCTAGCCAGGCACCCCTTTTTTCCCCCCATGCAAATGGTAGCTGGGTCTACATACTGTTCTATGCCTTGCTTTTGAAAAATTGAACAGTCTTAAAAATCTATCTGTATCAATTCCTCGAGGGCTTTTCATCTTTTTTTTTGAAGCTCCATTTCTTTATGTAGATATATTTAACTAGTTACTCACTGTCAAACATTTGGGTCATTTCCTGTCTTTTTCTATTATAATGTGCATATGTTAAGTCACCTGCCGGATACATTCTTAGAACCAAAATTTCTGGGATCAATATGCAGATCAAATTGTGTAATTTTGATAGAATTTTCCAAAATACACTACTAGTTTTTAGTCCTGCTAGCGATGTATAAGAACCTCCAATAAAGATGTGAAGAATAAAGAAGGGGGGAATATGAAGTAACATACTCATTTTGGGACCATAAAATTTGCCTTTCAGGGCACATAGATATCATTTAGTGAGCAAAATATCTCCAGTGTGGGGGCACCTGGGTGGCTCAGTCGTTAAGCGTCTGCCTTCGGCTCAGGTCATGATCCCGGGGTCCTGGGATCGAGCCCCGCATCGGGCTCCCTGCTCCGCGGGAAGCCTGCTTCTCCCTCTCCCGCTCCCCCTGCTTGTGTTCCTGCTCTCGCTGTGTCTCTCTCTGTCAAATAAATAAATAAATAAAATCTTTAAAAAAAAAATATCTCCGGTGTGTAATTAATTTTTCAAATGCTAAAAGATCAGTCTCCTTCAAGAGCCCCATAACATTCGTGGTTCTTAGTGTAATGACGATATCTCTGGTGGTGTTCCCTAATTATCTTCTTCTGAAAGTGATTCTCAATTTCATCTCTCACTTCAGCTAGTTAGAGCTTTGTTATTCCCCCAACAAGAGCCTTCCCTGCAGGCTTGAGCAGTCAGACGGGACACACCAACCCATATTGGTTGTGGCGGTCATCACAAATGGAGGGAGAGCAGAGAGGCAACTGGAGATACATCTCTCCACAATCGTTCTTGGGAAAGTTTTGTATCTGCTTCTGCCACCAAATCTGCCATCTAACTGTAGTCCTTAACATTCAGATAGTCAAGCTCTTCTTTGTGTGAACACACACAATAAAATGGGGGAAAGTAGAGAGTATTCCCGCCTTCGTGGAGTTGACTGAAGACACACATGAGGCAAATACAATTTATCCTGAGAAAATAAAATTTTAAAATTCAGATCTCTCATCTGGATCTGTGCGATCATAAATAAATAACGATGTTAAGCATTCCTACACGTACTCATCTAATATCCATTCAGGAGGGATCGCAAAGAAATTGTGGCAAAAAATTATCAAGGCCTGACCAGAATTGATGAGATGGCTCTAGAGTAAATCTGGGTCCCTTAGTCACAGGGGTACCTTAGGTCAGGTCCCCTAGAAGCAGGGCTTGAGGCGGCGACTCTCCTGAAGGTTAATTAAGGTAGTTCTCTCAGGAGAGGGGAAGGGAGAGAAGCAGGCTGGGGCGGGAGAAGGGTTAGTGTTACTCGTCATTCCACACAAATTTATGGAGAATGAATGATGTATCAATTTTGTATTTAGTAACATAATGAGAGTAATTTGGCCTTAATGATTCTCTTTTCCCTTAGATTCTAGGAAGCTCAGAGCTTAATATCATGCTCACAGTAACCATATTTGCCTACTTTGGGCTGATATAATAACCATCAGCTACCGCCCATACCCTCCCCCCACACATATCCCTTATATAGAGATTGTAATTTTCCACATGAGTTTTGCTTTTACCTAGGTATGACTTATTACCATTCATGATAATAGTTCCCATTTACTGAGAGGTATTATACTAAATTCTTTGCATCTGCCATCTTATTTAATCGTCACAAGATTCTTGTAAAGTCCGTATTGCACAGATAAGGAAACTGAGGCCCAGAGTGGTTACTTGCCCAAGATGATAGTGGTCATAGTGACATAGCCTGGAGTTACACCCAGGCGGTCTGATTTTTATACACTCGTCTTATACCATCGCCTCTGTTTCTTTTATTATTTGCTAATTAGTAGAACCAAACTATAGATAAATGTGAGTGGTAGAGCCCTTACTCATCCGGGAGCTGATGGTCGTCATGTGCCTGTTTCTACAGGTTGTCTTGTGCAGTCACTTCGTCTGGCTGTGGAGCAGAACCACACTCTCCGTAAGCACCTGGCAGAGCACCATGGCTTTGCGCCGGAGGTCCCTGAAGACACTGACAGATGGCTCCCCCACCTTCCATCACCATCTTGTTGGCGGTTGCAGCCTCAGGGAGGACATGCCACTGTGGACCACACTTGAGCCGCCTCCCGTGAGTCAGTGCCCTGTCTAAAGCTCTCTTTAATGAGCCCTGCCAGGCCTAATGAGCTTGGTTTGATACTCTGCTCTGTAAAAGGCTGTCTCTCACCGTCTGTCCTCGAATGACACCTGTGTCTTTGTTCTTGCTTTTACCTGAGTGGGGGTGATTCTTGGTGTTTTGATAATCCTGCTGTGCTTTTCAAAATTTCCAACATCAGCCATACTTTCCCATCCCATCCCACCCCAAGACAGGAAATATTTATGACTTGCCAGAACTGTCCTCTCTCCCGAGGGTGAAAGAGTAAATGAGGCAATGTCTGGAAAGTGACTGGAAAGCATGTCAAAGGTGGGCAGAGGTATACTGGTACTGAGGTCTACACACGATTTTAAATTGTCTCTGTTTTTTTTTTTTTAGATTTTTTTTTTATTTATTTATTTGAGAGAGAGAGAGAGAATGAGAGACAGAGAGCACAAGAGGGAAGAGGGCAGAGGGAGAAGCAGACCCCCTGCTGAGCAGGGAGCCCGATGTGGGACTCGATCCCGGGACTCCAGGATCATGACCTGAGCCGAAGGCAGCCGCTCAACCAACTGAGACACCCAGGCGCCCCTAAATTGTCTCTGTTTTGACAGGTTTAAATTTGATATTGACTTATGAAATAAATCCATTTATGTTTGTTTTGATGTTGGCTCTAATTTTTTTATTTTTTTATAAGACTATTAGAGGAAATTTTCATTTGCCAAAGGAAGCGTGTGCTGACCAGAGGAGCAGTACTAAGAACACAGTTCTCCCTCTGTATGTCTCTGAAGTGCCCACCTGTCTCCTCCCAGCAGGCTTGTCACCTGTTTTCTGCCATTGATAAGTTGGATACTCTTCTCACAGGATGACTCAAGTGTCTGTGTTGTACTGACTTGCAAAATTGTCTTAAAGTCTGAAAAGTGCATTGACAGTATCATTTATTCTGAGGTACTCAATACATTATTTCAATTTAACAATCTAGCCCCAGAGCCATGGCTTCAGCCTCTGATGTAGCCCTAGGAGCATGCTTTGAAACAAACACCCATGGTTTTTGCACAACAGAACAGACCCTGTGGGTCTGTGTCCTTTGATTCCCTGCTGGAGCAGACCCAGTGGTGTTACAAGTTTGGGGATTATTAGTTTTTATCTGTTCAAACTGAAGAATAGACAGACACCTACCTTCATAGGATGCGGTTGGATGGAAAACAAAAACTTAGGTAGACCAGATCTTGGTGGGGTGGGAAGGTGAGGGGGATAACAAGGTGAGGGAAAAGGGTGGGAATGGGGAGGAGTATGGGTTCTCAGATAAATGCTTCAAGGTTAGCTGGGGGAACAAAAATCTCAGGTTAGTTTCTGGTTCCCTTGGTTCAGAAACTTTATGTGCTATTCTAAGTTTTGTGCAAACAGATACAAGAGTTGGGTTTGGGGCTTGCTAATTTTAGCAGAGGTCTTTTTCCTCCCCTCTCCCCTCTCCCCTCCACCTCCTCCCCTTCCTCCTCTTCCTTCTCTTCTACTTACTCAAGCTCTGATATAAATATTGCTTGATGGAGTTTCCAGCTTTCAACTTTGAATGACATAATCTTCTACAGAAGCTACCCGTACTGTGTAGTGAAGTTTTCTGGCACTTACCCAAGTAATAAAGTTCAAGGGTCTAAAACGCCAGTTTCCCACAACTGCGAACACAATCCCTTTTGGAGAAAGGAAAACATGTCTATGTCCTGGTGAGGGTAAACCAATAGAAACTCAAGGGGAAAGGTCTTTTAGGAGAAACGGTATCTCACAATTCAACCTCTACTCTCTTTCAACACTGACGCAAGACTGATTTTTATAGCAGACCCTACCCATCCCCATTCGTGCACCTGATGGTCAGCATGCCCCAGTGATTTCCAGGTGCACCTCTGTGCCTGACTCCCCTTCCCCAACCACACACCCCTCTGTTCTTGTACCAGGAAATTAACACTCCCCAAGAGCAACCCTCAACTACAAACCGATGGAGTTGGTGTGTAAATACCCCAACACCCTCACTCTTCTCACGGGATGACTGAAGTGTCTGTGTTGTACTGACTTCCAAAGTTGCCCCACAGGGTCAAGCTCCAGTTGCCCACTATTGTGGCTGCCTCAGTAAATGTACTCCCCATTGGCTGCCTTCCTTCCCTACCTCAATTCCCACTTCATACTGGTGCTCCCTGCACCTCCTAAATAAACTACTTACCCTGGCACCCATATTTCAGGGTCTGCTTCCAGGGGAAGCCAACTAAGACAACTTTGAAAGATCCATTTAACCAACATTTATTGGACACCTATTGTATACCAGGCACCGTGATGAACCAGATGACATGGGTCTTGCCTGTTTGGAACGACACATGCTCTCCTCCCTCTCTCTTCCTCCTCGCCATTGAAATCTTCAGTCTGTTTCTCCTCCATTCTATTCTACACATGGATTCCCAAATCAATGATATTATTATCATTCTCATTATGACCCTTTCCAGCTTAAAAACCCATGATGGCTTCTCATGACCCCAAGCCCCCAACTTCAAGCATTTTGAAATGGTACTTGAGGATATCATGACTGAGCCCTAAACTTTGCTTCTCAACAGTCTCAGGTCTTATTTCTCCCCCTTTCCCATGTGTCCTGTGATCTGGCCTTTCCAGAGCAGTGGGATGAGCATAATAACACCAAGGTTAGGAGCACGGACTTCGGAGCCAGAGGCATGGCTCTGCCACCCAATGTTAATACCAGAGTGATCTCGGGCAAATTATTTGACCTATCTGTGTTTTAGTTACTTCACCTGTAAAATGGCATAGCATGACAGTCTCTAGAGTCACTGTGAGGAGTAAGTGAGAGAATGCATATAAAGCACATAGAACAGAAGCTGGGCGTGCTGTTAAGTACTGTCATTATTGCTAGTATTGGAGTCTGTCACATGTGGAACACACAGCACGTGTGTGTCTTGTGCCCTGCCCGGACAATATTCCCCCTTTTCAGTGCATTTAACAAACGTCTCACTCAAGACCCCACTCAAGTATTAACCTCTCAATACAGCTTTCTCTTACCAGCTCCTCACACCAATCCTAAGAAATCATTGCTCTCAGTTTTTCAATTCCATGGTATTTTATTTTATTTTTATTATTTTTTTTTAAAGATTTTATTTATTTATTTGACAGACACAGCGAGAGAGGGAACACGAGCAGGGGGAGTGGGAGAGGGAGAAGCAGACTCCCTGCCGAGCAGGGAGCCCTGATGCGGGATTCGATCCCAGGACCCTGGGATCAGGACCTGAGCTGAAGGCAGACGCTTAACCGACTGAGCCACCCAGGCGCCCAAAGATTTTACTTATTTATTTGACAGATACAGCGAGAGAGGGAACACAAGCAGGGGGAGTGGGAGAGGGAGAAGCAGGGTCCCCGCGGAGCAGGGAGCCCGATGCGGGGCTCGATCCCAGGACCCTGGGACCATGACCTGAGCGAAGGCAGACGCTTAACCGACTGAGCCACCCAGGTGCCCTCCATGGTATTTTATATATATTTTTGTACTAACACTATATTATGGCTGAGAGAGAGAGAGAGAGAGTGTATCTCCCATGTAGACTATGAGCTCCCTCAGTGTGGGGACTGTATATTATTTGTCTTTATGTCTCCAATGTCCAGTATAGTACCTGGAACGTGGTTGGTGCTCCATGAAATTTAATGTAAGAAGGAGCAAGTGTATACATGAATGAATGAATGGATTTGTTGCAGGATATAGAGTAGGAGCCACATCTAAAGCCCACCTATCTTCTGCCTCTCTCTTGAGAACTCCAATAGAGCAGGCAAATCTGTCCTGATCCTCCAACAGTCTATTTGCTTCACATCCTTCATCAGTCCTCACCCCTCCCCCTCATTACACCTCCTTTCTAGTGCTTTTCCTCTGGGCCCATAGAACGTAAGGATGTGATACTGAAAGACTATCAGCATTTGAGCAGAGAGGCAGGTTGCCATGGTAACCACCCACAAACTACAGTGCCAGCAAGTGCAACTACAGACCATCCCTGACTCACAACTCACAGTTTTTCTGTTTATGATGTTGTGAAAGTGATAGGCATTCCGTAGAAACTTCCAGTTTCGAACTTGGATCTTCTCCTGGGCTGGCGCTATGCCCTGTGATCCTCTCCGGTGATGCTGAGCGGGGGCAGCCCCTGCTCCCAGTTGGCCGTGCGATCCCAGGGGTAAACAACCAGTAGGGATGCTGACAATCTGTACCCATACAGCCATTCTGTTTGTCACTTTCCGTTGAGTGTTCCCCAAATTACATGAGAGAGCCAACACTTCATTGTCAAGTGGGCTTTGTGTGAGATGATTTTGCCCAACCGTACGCTAATGGAAGTGTTCTGCGCACACCGAAGATCAGCAGGGCTAAGCTATGACGTTTGGTAGGTTAGGGGTACTAAGTGAATTTCAACTTAGGATATTTTCAATTTGCAATGGGTTTCTAGGTGGGTAACCCCATCATAAGTGGAGACAGATCTGTTTCTCACTTCAGGCCTCCATTCCCAGCCTGGCCATGGCTGATGGGAGGCAGCAGAGGGATACTTCAGAGCATTTCCACATTAAGTGTGTGCTGTGCCCCTTGCCTCTTCATTTCATGCTGCTGTTGTGAGTTTTTAGAGCTTGCTTTTCTGTGGGGATTTTGTTTCCTTGGAAGTGGGGAGGCATGGGCATTTAACAAACTTCTCACTCAACACCCCATTCAAGTCTTGACCTCTCAATACAGCTTTCTCTTACCAGCTCCTCACACCAACCCTAAAAAATCATTGTTCTCAGTTTTTCAATTCCATGGTACTGGAACCCAAGTCACCTTGTTAAATGGTTCTTAAAATAGCAGGAGCCTACCCTTGGTCTCCTGTTCTCCTGCCTTAGAAATGCTTTGGGGATTAATGAGAGGAAACTTGCTTGGTGCTTATGAGCTCCTGTGTGTGAGCAAAGTATCATTCCTGTTGAGCCAGAAACAAGCCACAGGTGCGTCATATTCAGTCTCGGGTTGGAGGATCTTGGGAAGGACTAGTTCCTCCGGCATTGTTCTCAGGACTGCTGTTTACTGGGCTTTGCACCAGAGTCACATGGGAAATGTCTTTGCATTTCCTGTAAAAACGGCTGTAGGGAAACCTCCTTACAATAAGCGAGAGTCTGATGACAAATTCTGAGAACTCAGGGCCCAGGAAATGTTTATTTATTTCTCTTCGTGAACCATGGCTTATTTTTTGTTGTTGTTCCCTACTAATGGACGGTGAATGTCATATGGCTGCTGGAAGCTCTGAGCTACACATGAGATTCCCGGTGCTATTCTCCTCAGCCAGTACGTCTTGTCACAACATCCTTTTATATATATATATATATATACACACACACACACATATATATATACACATATATATACATATATATATAATATATTCCCCTTTTTGGCCTTCTTTTGAAGCTGTAATTTTATTAGAAATTACCATCTATCTTGTCAGTGACTGGGGATGAAGCAAAAATGGTATGAGTACCCGGTATATTGAAGAATCCGAATCATGACATGTTTTCCCCATAATTTCAACTGACTGGGCTGGATTAAGTCTCCCACCTAACACTATAGCCTTTTACTTTCATTTGTAAAACAACCCATTTTGGTCTTAAAATTCAGTCTTATTCATTGAAAACTTCTCTCTCATTTCTGAGTCACATGATTTCTCCTCCTTCTCAACCATCCCCCATAGACTAGACTTGGGGGTCTATTAGCTAGGAGTGAAGTGGGGGGTGGGGGGGTTGTAAGCCTTTGCCCTCACTCTTCTCTGTGAGCTCCAATGGGCCCTGCTGACAGGGGGTGCCTCTAAGTAGCCCTCCAAGGTGTGAGTGGTCCCTCTGGAAATCTAGCCACTTTGTCTGGCAGACCCCCAGCTCGTGGCAGCATTGGTCAGATGTGGGGGCACCCCTTACACTGCTGTGGTGGTCTCAGGCAAGGCTGTGGCCATAGAGCTCACCTTCCATCCCTTGGGCCTTTGGGCATGCATGTGCCTCTTTCTTACTTCCTGGGAGCGGGGAAAGTGGGTTGTAGTGCCGGATGGCGAGTGTGGTGGCAACACAAAGAATAAAATGCCTGCCAGCCAGCCTCAACCATCCCAGGTGATTCTCTTAAGTTCCCCTGCACTTGGGTTTGGGGGTGTGGAAGCAGGAGGAGGAAAGGCAAAATAGTTTCATTTTGCAAATGCTTCCCACCGGTCCACCTCAAAAAGTGACGCCTCCTCTCTCCTCAGGTCCCTCTTGTGTGGACAGGGGTGCATTGGAGGGAGGAGATGGTTCTGCTAAGATGGCCCCTTCTGGTAAGTCTTGGAAGGGGGCATTTGGCCCCAGCTTCTGCACGTTCTCTGACGTGAGACTCTGCGCTCCCTGGTGACTTTTGTTTTCAGTGATGACCCTTATTCACAATTCTGGGAAAATGGGGGCAAACATCACACATGACCCACAATCCCATCCTGTGACATAAGGAAATTGTCAAAAATTGTTTCCTGAGTACATGAAGGTTTTATGGCACCAGGGGGAAAAAAACCAGACTTTTGTTTCATTCATCCATTCATTTATTCATGCATTCATTCATTTATTTTTAAGTAGGCTCCATGCCCAGCATGGGCACAAACTCCCAACTCAGACATCAAGAGTTGCATGTTCTACTAACTGAGCCAGCCAAGTGCCCCATATTTTGTTTTGTTTTGTTTTGTTTCCTGGTAGTCCTCTCCTTTATGGATGTCAGACCTTTTTATTTTAAGGAAAGGACTAATAACAGTCTTGTCCTTTCCAATCTTCCCTTTGCCTGTAGGGGACAGTGGATTCATCTAGAGCTCAGGATTTTTTTTTAAATTTCAATTCAATTAATTAACATATAATGTATTATTGGTTTCAGAGGTAGAGGTCAGTGATTCATCAGTCTTATATAATACCCAGTGCTCATTACCTCACATGCCTTAAAGTCTATCACCCAGTTACCTCATTCCCCCACCACCCTCCCTTCCAGCAACCCTCAGTTTGTTTCCCATGATTAAGGGTCTCTTATGGTTGGTCTCCCTCTCTGGTTTTGTCTTGTTTTATTTTTTCCTCTCTTCCCCTATGATCCTCTGTTTTGTTTCTTAAATTCCACATATCAGTGAGATCATATGATAATTTCTTTCTCCGATTGACTTATTTCGCTTAGCATAATACCCTCTAATTCCATCCACGTTGTTGTAAATGGCAAGATTTCATTTTTTTGATGGCTGAGTAGTATTCCATTGTATATATATACCACATCTTCTTTATCCATTCATCTGTTGATGGACATCCGGGCTCTTTCTATGGTTTGGCTATTGTGGACACTGCTGCTATAAACATTGGGGTACAGGTGCCCCTTCGGATCACTACATTTGTATCTTTGGGGTAAATACCCAGTAGTGCACTCGCTGGGTCATAGGGTAGCTCTATTTTCAACTTTTTGAGGAACCTCCATACTGTTTTCCAGAGTAGCTGCACCAGCTATAATTCCCACCAACAGTGTAGGAGGGTTCCCCTTTCTCCGTATCCTTGCCAACATCTGTTGTTTCCTGACTTGTTAATTTTAGCCATTCTGACTGGTGTGAGGTGGTATCTCATTGTAGTTCTGATTTGTATTTCCTTGATGCCAAGTGATGTTGAGCACTTTTTCATGTGTCTGTTGGCCAGTTGTATGTCTTCTTTGCAGAAATGTCTGTTCATGTCTTCTATCCATTTCTTGATTGGATGATTTGTTCTTTGAGTGTTGAGTTTGATAAGTTCTTTTAGATTTTGGATACTAGCCATTTATCTGATATGTCATTTGCAAATATCTTCCCCATTCTGTCCGTTGTCTTTTGGTTTTGTCAACTGTTTCCTTTGCTGTGCAAAAGCTTTTTATTTTGACGAAGTCCCAATAGTTCATTTTTGCCTTTGTTTCCCTTGCCTTTGAAGATGTATCTAGTAAGAAGTTGCTGTGACTGAGGTCATAGAGGTTGCTGCCTGTGTTCCCCTCTAGGATTTTGATGGATTCCTGTCTCACATTTGGTTCTTTCATCCATTTTGAGTCTATTTTTGTGTGTGGTATAAGGAAATGGTCCAGTTTCATTCTTCTTCATGTGGCTGTCCAATTTTCCTAGCATCATTTACTGAAGAGACTGTCTTTTTTCCATTTGACCTTCTTTTCTGCTTTGTTGAATATTAGTTGACCATAGAGTTGAGGGTCCATTTCTGGGCTCTCTATTCTGTTCCATTGATCTATGTGTCTGTTCTTGTGCCAGTACCAAACTGTCTTGATGATTACAGCTTTGTAATAGAGCTGGAAGTCCGGAATTGTGATGCCGCCAGCTTTGCTTTTCTTTTTCAACATTCCTCTGGCTATTTGGGGTCTTTTCTGGCTCCATACACATTTTAGGATTATTTGTTCCAGCTCTGTGAAAAAAACTGATGGTATTTTGGATAAGGATTGCATTGAATGTGTAGATTGCTCTAGGTAGCATAGACATTTTAACAATATTTGTTCTTCCAATCCATGAGCATGGAATGTTTTTCCATTTCTTTGTGCCTTCTTCAATTTCTTTCATGAGTGTTCTGTAGTTTTCTGAGTACAGATTCTTTGCTTCTTTGGTTAGGTTTATTCCTAGGTATCTCATGGTCTTGGGGGCATTTGTAAAGGGGATCAACTCTAATTTCTCTGTCTTCTGTGTCTTTGTTAGTGTATAGAAATGCAAATGATTTCTGTGCATTGCTTTTATGCCACTTTGTTGAATTCCTGTACGAGTTCTAGCAATTTTGGGGTTGAGTCTTTTGCGTTTTCCACATAGAGTATCATGTCATCTGTGAAAAGTGAGAGTTTGACTTCTTCTTCGCTGATTCAGATGCCTTTTATTTCTTTTTGTTGTCTGATTGCTGAGGCTAGGACTTCTAGTACTATATTGAACAGCAGTGGTGATAGTGGATATCCCTGGCGTGTTCCTGATCTAAGGGGAAATGCTCTCAATTTTTCACCATTGAGAATTATATTTGCTGTGGGCTTTTCATAGATGGCTTTTATGATATTGAGGTATGTTCCCTCTATCCCTACACTGTGGAGAGTTTTAATCAAGAAAGGATGCTGTACTTTGTCAAATGCTTTTTCTGTGTCAACTGAGAGGGTCATACGTTTCTCATCCTTTCTTTTATTTATGTAGTGTATCACATTGATTGATTTGCAGATGTTGAACCACCTTGCAGCCCAGGAGTAAATCCCACTTGGTCGTGGTGAATAATCCTTTTAATGTACTGTTGGATCCTTTTGGCTAGGATTTTGGTGAGAATTTTTACATCCCTGTTCATCAGGGATATTGGTCTGTAATTCTCCATTTTGGTGAGGTCTTTGGTTTTGGGATCAAGGTAATGCTGGCCTCATTGAAAGAGTTTGGAAGTTTTCCTTCCACTTCTATTTTCTGAAACAGCTTCAGAAGAATAGGTATTAATAGGTATTAATTCTTCTGTCCATACTGATTAGGTCCCTAATAGTCAGTACTGCTTCTTGTTCTCTTTTCTGAGGTGAGGTTTTCTGTCTTGTCCTTCTGTCCAGAGAAGAAATAATGAACAAGAGAACAAAATACTAAAATGGCAACAATGACCCTAGAGAAATATACACTAAACAAATCAGAAGAGACCCGAAACCAAAAAAAATAAATAAAAAAAATAAAAATTTTTTAAACATTTTAAAAAACTTAAAAAAGAGAGAATATAATCAGACAGGTGAACAGAATAGAGCAATACACTGGATCCTGTGTGTGTTTTGGTCTATTTGTTAGAGAACTAGATTCTAAAATTGTAAAGAAAGAAAAACTTATATATATACAAAAATAAAATTAAATACATTGAAAGGATAGACTAACTATAAAGATGAAAATTTAAAAAGACTTTAACAAAACAAAACAAAAAAAAACACAAAAAAAATGGAAGAAGAAAAAAAAGAGAGAGAGAATATGATCAGACAGATGAATAGAAGAGAGCCATACCCTAGATTTTGGGTGTATTTTGGTCTGTTAGAAGAAACTGCATCCCAAAATTGTAAAGAAAGAAAAATGTATACATACATATACAAAAATAAAATTAAATACAATGAAGATAGAATGTAACTGTAAAAATAAAAAATTAAAAAAGATTTTAAAAAGAGTTGATAAAATAAGAAATTAGTTGAAAAAGGAAAGAGAAAAAAATTAAAAAAGAATTAAAGTTGAAAGACTAAAGAATCCTGGGGAAAAAGCCATGAATTCTATGTACTGTATTCTGCTAGCGCGGGAGTTTTGCAGTTCTCATTGATCGGTAAACTTGGTCTTGGCTGAATGTTCTTGCGGATCTTCTGGGGGAGGGGCCTCTTGCGTTGATTCTCAAGTGTATTTGCCCCAGGCGGAATTGCACTGCCTTTTCCAGGGGCCAGGCTAAGTAATCTGCTCTGGTTTGCTCTATGTGGCTTTTGTTCCCTGAAGGCTTTCTGCACAGCTTTGGAGGACAAGAATGAAAATTGCGGCCTCCCAGTCCCTGGCCCTGGAGGAGCCGAGAACTTGGGGCCCCACTCCTCAGTGCGCCCTCAGGGAAAAACTGTCAATCACTCCCGTCTCCCTGGTCTCCAGCCTGACTCCATGCTCACCTGGACTGTGACTGAGCATTTCTATCTCTGGCACACGACCTAGTTTGAAGTCTCCAAACCCTGCAAATTCTTGTGGTGCGCTCTGGCACCGCTCTTCCCGGGGGGAGAGAGTGGGGGCATCTCACTGGTTCTGCCACTTGTTGGCCCCTGCTTGGAGAGCAGTTGCCTGACCATGCTGTGGTTCATGGTTTATGGCAACTCTGAGCTGAGAGCCCACTCCTGGGCTCACTGTTTGCAGTCGGCTTCCCAGATCCAATGCCTGAGAGCTCTGCAGCACTCAGGCACCTCCGGTTCTTCCTGTGACCCCGAGGATTCTGAGACCACACTGTCCCATCTAGGGTTCTGCCATCACTTAGCCACTTCAGCACCTTGCAGGCCAGGACGTCCCTCAGCGGAGCAGACTTCTAGAAGCTCTGATTTTGTGCTCTGCCGCTGTATCACTTTCCAGTGCCAGCTGATGGAGTCTCCCTCCCCCTTGCGGTTTATCTTCCCATTTATCACCTCAGATTCACTTCTCCACACCTCCTACCTTGCAGAAAGTGGTTGCTTTTCTATTTGTAGAGTTGCAGCTATTCTCTTCTTCCATCTCTGGCTGAGTTCGCAGGTGTTCAGAATGATTTGATAGCTATCTAGCTGAATTCCTGGGACCAGATGAAACAAAGGTCTCCTACTCCTCCACCATCTTGGACTCCTCTAGAGCTCAGGATTTTGTGACATCTGTTTTGTGGGCTCCAGAGGGAGATTTTTTGGGTCTCACTTCCTAATTCTCAGTTCTCAGGTATGTGGTTGCTAAATATCTCTGGCTATCCATCATTGACTAGAGAAAATTTCCATGTTCTTTTCAGTCCACGAGTTGGGAAACATGCTACGTGGTGAAGTTCAAGAGGAACCTGTTTTCCTGCTGCAAGGGATTAAGGAAACTGATAATAAGCAGTTGGGTAAATCCCTATCAAAAAAGGACAAAAGGCATAGAAATCTATGGGAGAACAATCCTCTTTGTATAGCTCTACAAAACTAGTTCGGATGGGACATTTGTTTTGTGGCTACGGTACTATTAAAACAGAGAGAAACCTACCTCCTGTAGATAGATGGGATGGGGTAGCATGGTGGGGGGATGCACTTAAGAAGTAGGATTATCTCTATTGTCAGTCACCTGAGGAGCACACACACCCTCCAGAACCTCAACTGAGGTCAATGTCCCCAGGTATAAAGCACAGTTACCAGTTCTCAAACATTAACTGTGTGCCAGGTTCCATCCGAAATGGTTATCGAGTATTATCTCATGTATTCTCCACAATAACACCATGGAGGGCATCCTATTAATATAGGTGGGAAAGCGGAGGCATAGAGAAGTTAAGTAACTTGTCTAAGGTCACAGAACAAGTAAGCAGTAGAGTGTGGATTTGAACCTGAGCAATTTCCCTTCAGAGCCCAAATTCTGAACTCTCTGCTATATTATGGCTGTCCTGGTGTGGGCAGGATTCTTTGGGGCTGGGGGTTGTGCGATAACCTAAGCTGGGGAACTAGAATAAAGTCCACCAGCCAGGGGAGCAGAAACCAGCTCATTGTATGGCTCATGGTTTTTCTTGTTTTTGTTTTTGTTTTTTACCTACACATTTTTTTCCTGTGGGTTTTGTGTGTGTGTGTGTGTGGTATTGATTATACCCTTTTTAATTTAATTAGGGAGTCCACGAGAATGGGGTTTTTGGGTCAGACTGACACAGAGGGATCAGAGTACCTTGAGGCGACCATGATGATGGCAAGGTGGGGTCGAAGTGAGACAACACCAAAAGCATGTTGGCAAAGGAGGGCCTGGTCCCCGTTGCATGGTTCATTCACATTTGTCCCCATCTGGGCATTCTCTCTCTGTGGCCAAAGCTTGGAGTTCCTGGTTTGATTTTGTTGGAGAACACAGTACTTTTTAAAATAATAACTTTAGAAAGAAGTTAGTAATTTAAAAAAAACAAACAATTTGGAAAGTTTTGGTCAGAAAGGAGATGTTAAGCTTTGACCACACGGAAAAAAGAATCTAGTCCAGGCAATGTTCCTAAAGCGCACCAGCAATTTGTCTAACGTGATACAGATTCTTGTTATAGCAGCACCTCCTCAGGCCATCATTTGGGAGAAATGAAGTATTTCATAGTAATGAGTGTCACAGCTAATGAGAATTACTTCTTCCAATATTGTTTTTAAGTTTATACACCTTTGCCCAAAGGAGGGTTTTGTTTTGTTTTGTTTTTTCAGGTGATAGATCTATCAGTCCTGCATCCTGATGGTGGTGGTGATTACATGAATTAATTACATGTGTTAAAATTCTCAGAACTGTACACACTGCCAGTAGTCAATTTTATTGTGTGATACTTTTCTACGTGAAAAAAATTTAAAGGAAAAAAAATCCTACACTTTCTAAGGGAAATATTAAAATGTGTACCTCCTAGGGGTACCTTGCTGGCTCAGTTGGAAGAGCATGTGACTTTTGATCTTGGGGTCTTGAATTCAAGCCCCACGTTGGGCGTAGAGCTTACTTAAACAAATAAAATAAAAATAAAAAATAAATAAAAGACAAAGACTCTTCTTTTAAAAGAAGTGTATACTTCTCAGCCTTTTTTAACAAGGTAAACTGCATATGAATTTACCTCTTTTGTGCGTTTCAGGGGCATTTGAGGAGCGGGCAACCAATGTTCCCTCTGTAGAAGAAAAGTAATGAAATTTAAGTGCCAGGACCCGGCACTATCACAGGCCCATGAGTGTGGGCTCTAGCTGAGCATGTTTGAGGTGGGGAAGGAAGCAAGGTTGCAAAGGAATTATTTGCATGTAAACACTTCTGTTAAATTGCTGAGAAATCTCAGTAAAAGGAGATGTAACTCTTCAGAACTCTGGTAATTCGGTATGTGTGTGTTTTTACCAGTGGAAATAAATATTCACTTTTATATCTAATTGTGCATTACATACTAGTGTTCTTTTTCTTAAAGAAAGTCCTTTAGCAGACGCCTGGGTGGCTCAATCAGTTAAGAGTCTACCTTCGGCTCAGGTCATGATCCCAGGGTCCTGGGATTGAGCCCCACATCAGGCTCCCTGCTCAGCGGGGAGTCTGCTTCTCCCTCTGTCTGCTGCTCCCCCTGCTTCTGCTCTCTCTCTCCCCCCTCTCTCTCTGACAAATAAATAAATAAAATCTTAAAAAAAAAAAAGTCCCTTAGGGGCACCTGGGTGGCTCAGTTGGTTAAGGGACTGCCTCTTGGTTTCAGCTCAGGTCATGATCTTGAAGTTATGAGTTCGAGCCCCACATCAGGCTCTGGCTTAGCTCAGAGTCTGCTTGGGACTCTCTCTCCCTCTCCTTCTGCCCCTCCTCCCTGCTCTCTCTCTCTCCCCCACCCCCTGAAATAAATAAATAAATCTGAAAGAAAGAAAGCAAGAAAGCAAGAAAGAAAGAAAGAAAAAAGTCCTTTAAATTATATAAGCTTCAGATCCTACAAAATCCGGGTCCACTCCCACTCAAGGGTTACAGAGGTGTGTTGGGCATTTGATGACCCACTCAGCGGTCCTCTAGTCATGGAGCTGGGTTCTTAGAGGTTTTTGTCATTGCTCCATTTTTTTTCCTGTGGCAGTCTGCTTACCTCCAATAGTACTCACATTTTCTTGTTGATTCCCTTCTTCGGATCTAGCTGGGGCTAGAAAGCCATATAATGAAGCTTTTTAGAATGACTTAACTCTGGGTTAGAGATTCACAAAGTTTCTTGTGTTTGACCATGATGCCTAGGATTTTTTCTACTCACTTCCCAGCACCCACATATCCTTCAGATGGGTGATGTTCCTACACAAGTTATTACCATGTGAGTTAGATTTTTATCATATTTTGCTTGTTAATAAAACAAGACGTTTCATTTTGAAAAAAAAAAAAAAAGAGGCAGTAGGGTGTTAGGACTTCATAAATGTTTATGAAGCTTTAAGCTACTTCATATAGCCATTCTGATTCTCCAAGGAAGCACTCAACAGTGTACAAGCACATACATACTTTCCATCAACATTTGGGGTTTTAGAGGCTCTAGGAGCACCTGGCTGTGTCCATTTCAGGCTCTGGCTGTAATAAGTGGGGTGAGCTTTATAAGTGATGCCCCTGCCCCATTCCACCGCCCCCAGTGCTCCTCTGGATCGGGTCTTCAAGGCCAAGTTCAGTGATGTCACTGTAGCTTGTGGCCAGCAGGGGGCTGTGGCACTTAGTGGCCTCCCAGACTTTAGGCTGCAGAATTGACGAGAAGCAGAGGGTGTGCATCCAACCTAAGAGCCTCTCACTACTATTCTTTCCAAGCCTCATTCTCCATCTCCACCCTAAGTCTGACATAGAAATAGATACCAGTAATGAATAATAACTACGATTAGTGTTAACTGCTATATAATTGACAGGTTGTAAAGAATGCTTATTATTTACAGCAAAAACCTTATGACACTTCAGTCCTGATCTAGACAACATTTCTTTTCCAGGTGCCTGACTGAGTTAACCTCATTGAGTGAAAAGGTGGAGGACTGCAAGAAGCCAACAATTTCCTCCAATCCGAGCCAGGAAGGGAAGCCATTCTTCCTTTCCTGCAATACTTGACATAGTTATAATAGGTACACCATGACTCACAGGTCTCACATCTAAGAAGTTTTTGGGCCCATTTCTGCCTCCAAAGCTGATGTTTCCAGTGATAAGAACCTAAGAAGTCTTAGCTGTTTGGTTACACTTTAACCTTGGCCAGACGAGATAATGGGAAACATTGGGTACAGGACCAGGGAAACCCACAATCTTCTGTCTTCCTAAGGGGCAGAGGATGGAAGACCCTACTGAGAAAGGCTTTCTTGTCTAAGTGAAAATGAGGCAGCAAATCTAGTGACAAGAGCATGCGTTCCTTATTGGGCACTTGATGTTCAAGTCTGGCTACTAAGTTGTTATATGATCTCAGCTCTTCTCTGGACTTCCCCTTCCCAGTCCTCATCTGGAAAATGGGCTTTTACCACACCAGGACCTTGCTTAACACACTCGTGTGTTTTTATTTATCTTTTAAATAACTAATTGTCATTGCCATCAGTGTGGACTATAGAATTCCAGGGAGCCCATAAAGTAAAGCTTATCACCACTGTACCTGGCGGTGTCTGATGGTAATGTTGCTCATATTGTCCTTCACCAGACAGGAATGAGCCACCAACATGTGTCAGACATTGTGTTGGGCATTGTTTTTGTATAAATCAAAGCAGTCATAATCTTTACCCTCAAAGAATGTACAGGTTAGTGGGGGGTTCCGGTGCAACGTTGTGGGTGTTGTGTATGTAGGGAACACAGTGGGCCACGTGGAGGGTCCCCTGTCTCATACTTGGGGCCAGAGAAGACTTGAGGAGCTGAATTTTGAAGGAAGAGTAGGAAATAATGGATGAAAAAGAGCAAGGGGGCATCCAGGGAGCAAGAACAGCATCGCCACACAGAAGCATACTGTTCATTAGTGACAACCTGAGTGTCTCATGAAGAAAATCAAGAGTAATAACAGCTCTCTGGGCCAGAGGTCAGGAAATCTGGGGTTGTGGCCTGACACTGTCAACAGCTTTGAGAAACTGGTCCACCCCGTCACTTAATCGCTCTGGGCTTGTTTACTCAACGATCCATGTGAAGGCAGGCTGGTTATGCTCAAAGATGGCCCTGGGCCTAACTTTCTTTCTTTTTTTTTTTTTTAAAGATTTTATTTATTCATTTGAGACACAGAGATATATATAGAGAGAGAGCATGAGCAGTGGGAGAAGCAGAGGGAGAGGGAGAAGCGGACTCCCCGCTGAGCCAGGAGCCCGATGCGGGGCTCGATCCCAGGATCCTGGGATCATGACCTGAGCCGAAGGCAGACGCTTAACGACTGAGCCACCCAGGTGCCCCAGATTCTCAAACTTTTAATGTGCAAATTCTGATGCATTAGGTGTGGGGTGGAGTTGAAGTCTGCATTTCTAACAAACTCCCAGATGATGCTGATGTTGCTTTGTCCAGGGACCACATTTTGAGTATCAGGGGTCTATAGAACATTTAGGGCACATGCCAATCTAACTTTTTTTTTTTTTTAAAGATTTTATTTATTCATTTGAGACACAGAGATATATATAGAGAGAGAGCATGAGCAATGGGAGAAGCAGAGGGAGAGGGAGAAGCGGACTCCCCGCCGAGCCAGGAGCCCGATGCGGGGCTCGATCCCAGGACCCCAGGATCATGACCTGAGCCGAAGGCAGACACTTAACCATCTGAGCCACCCAGGCGCCCCTGGGCCTAACTTTCTATACAGTTCTGCATTTTGGGTTAACCCTAAGAAGCCAAATGAGGGTTCCAGGCATCCAGTGACATTGTACCTTGGCTGGCAAGCCAAAGGTCATCAACCAAGCCTCCTGAATGCCGTGGTGATGCACTGACTATATCTAGCTCAGGGCCATGCACAGCACAACTGCCCAGTGTTCTGTAAAACACTGGTCCTCGGCACTTCACC
>NC_138369.1:64846528-64938254 GCF_054177405.1 Leptonychotes weddellii
TTCTTTCTTTCTTTCTTTCTTTCTTTCTTTCTCTCCCCCTTCCTCTCTCTCTCCCTTCCTCCCTCCCTTTCTTTCTTTCTTTCTTTCAAGTAGACTCCATACCCAACATGAAACCCAACCCAGGGCTTAAACTCATGACCCGGAGATCAAGACCTGAACTGAAATCAAGAGTTGGATGCTTAACAGCTTAGCCACCCTGGCGCCCCAGGCCCTCGATATTTCTGATAGATGGGGATCTCCAACACACATTCAGCTTCTGGAGGATTAAGATGTTAACCTTGGATGTGGCTTTTGAAAAGCTCAGAATCCAGTTTCTTCTGACTCATTTAGATATGATACAGTGTTTACTGGGCTGCTGTGAGGGGAAAAATAAATTCTTGGGCTGGAGGTGGGAGCTGGACAGCAAGGGTGGTCAGGCCCGATTAGTCCGCATCTGTTCCTAGGTCCAGCAGCCAGTGTTTCCTTAACGGATCACAGCAAAGGGCCTGTAACATCTTGTATCCCTCACTCCCTACTCTCCCCGTTGCCTCATATTCTGGAAATAGCTCCTGCCCTTTGTGGGTCAGATCCTTTAACTCTTTAGATCTGGTTGTGAACAATCTTGGTGTCCTTTCCCCTAAAAGGAGCCCTTTCCCCATTCCTGCTTGAAGTCAGCCGAGAAGGCAAGGGAACAAGGACTGGGCCAGAAATGGACGTTCTCATTGCTTGACCAAATGATGACAGACATAAGGCCAAGGGCCTCAAGCTCTGAAGCTGTTCAACAGAAAGTAGCAAGAGCAGTTTTGTTGTTTTTTTTTTAAGATTTTATTTATTTATTTGAGAGAGTGAGAATGAGAGAGAGTACATGAGAGGGGGGAGGGTCAGAGGGAGAAGCAGACCCCCCACCGAGCAGGGAGCCCGATGTGGGATTCGATCCCGGGACTCCAGGATCATGACCTGAGCCGAAGGCAGTTGCTTAACCAACTGAGCCACCCAGGCGCCCACAAGAGCAGTTTTAAACACATAAAGAGGTTATGAGGATTGGGGAAATTTTGCTTGAAGTTTTAACATTATTTATCATTCTTTTAAACTGAGTCCTTCATGACCTTGCAAGGTCAAATGGCGCTTCTCCATCAATTCTGAGAAAAAGTTCTAATGATAATCAGTGATCTCCAGAGAGACTTACAGGCTAAATGAACCACACCTGGAGGATATTCTAAGAGTCTAATTTAAGAACTTCAAGTACCGGGGTGCCTGGGTGGCTCAGTCGATAAGCGTTTGCCTTCGGCTCAGGTCATGATCCCAGTGTCCTGGGATTGAGCCCTGCATCGGGCTCCCTGCTCCGCGGGAAGCCTGCTTCTCCCTCTCCCATTCCCCCTGCTTGTGTTCCCTCTCTCGCTGTCTCTGTCAAATAAATAAAACTTTAAAAAAAAAAAAAGAACTTCAAGTACTGTTTCCTTGTCAAGGACAATGTGGGAGGAAAAAGTAAAGGGAGACAAAGGATCAGTAAGCAGAACAAGGGGGATATGTTCAAGGGTTTCTTCTTGGAGCCAAAACCCCATTAAAATCACCTTTGTTTCCACTGCAACCCCTGAGTTCAAAAGAGGTCCATTTGAGATTTTTTGTTCTCCTTCAAACCCTTGAACTATATTTAAGCCTCTGGGTTTATGATGGTATCCGGTCTAAAACTGCCAGTTTCAGAAAACCTTTGTACCTTATTGCTGATTTAGGCAACACTGAGGATTAATGACATATTGGGTGGAGTGTTTGAAATGAGATTCAACTGTAGCCGAGCTAATTGTTGCTTCAGCTTGAATTGGTGAGGGATGGGCCAACCTGGGGCGGGGGGGGGGGGGCTGGCGCGGGGGCAGGGGAGAGTAAAAGTCTTACTTTCCTTGCCCTGAGAAAACCGCTTTGAACAATAAACAAAATGGCTCCCTGCTTTAGATAGGTGACTACACTTGGAAATCTGTAGATGAGTCTTTGGCATTGTGGCAAGCACAGTTTCAGATATAAGATGGTATCTCTTAATTAAAGCATATAGCTACTGTCTTGAGGATCCTTTGGTTGCTTGGAAGGCCAAATTGAAGAGGTAGCAGAAGGTGGGGGCAGGGAGCTTGCCTGATGTGATGAAAGCAAGGTCTTCCTTTTCCACATAGGAATGCTTCTCAGCTCGCATTCCACCCTACATCGTGGTGCTCAATGCATCTCCACTATATTAGAGGCATCAGTTGTGAGAAATAAAAGATTGTGTTTATAACAATGTATGAATCATAGAGAACATATCTTGGAAGGCATTCGCTCTGATTATTTTGCACCATAATTGGAGCCAACTGCTATTTTTTACAAGTCATGGATGAGTTCCACGGCTCCCTAAAGCATTTTTGTTTCAGTCGTTTGGAATATGGCATAACGTCATATTATTCCCTGTCAGGTGCATACTTGGGATTACCTGATTAGAAGGTGAGGAGCAGTTTAGCTGCTGATGTTCAGCTTCATGTGTTATTTGCACTGTGCTGTCTCTCTGCCTCTGTGTGTAAACAGCATGGTTATGAGAAGCTGCTTCTTTCATTATTTCTGTGGTCTCTCTGAATAAGGGATTATCGTTAGATTGGATGAGAAGTACCTCTGAGAAGTCAATGTGACGCCCACATACAATGTGGTCCCAGAAGGTGCCCTCCGGGATAGTGGTTCTCAGACATGGCTCATATTATAGTCACCTGGGGAGTTTAAAAAAATCCAGATGCTCAGACTGCTCCTAGACCAGCTTAATCAGATTAGCTTGAGGAGGGACGCAGGCTCCATTATTTCTTAAAATGTCCCGGCTGATTACAGCATGCAACAAAGTTTGAGAACCAGCTCTCAAGAATCCCCAGAGATTTAGTGTCGAGACCTGATGATAAGCTCTGTACCTCACATAGGGGACTGGTGAGGCTAGAGAGGGCATTTGTCTGAGACAAAGAAAGTGGGGTATGGAGACCTTACAGTTGTGAATGTCGATGCCCCACAGACCATGTGAGGTGCAGTGTGCCCCCTCAGGGCCTCTACCTTTGCTTCAAAAACAGCACAAACATGTCTCAGAATGTGGACCTTGGATAATAGGCTGACATGTGACATGTCAATCTTAATTAATTTCTTTTTTAAGTCGGTTCCACACCCAGGGTGGAGCCCAACATGGGGCTTGAACTCAGGACTCTGAGATCAAGACCTGAGCTGAGATCAAGAGTCAAATGCTTGACTGAGACACCCAGGCGCCCCTGACATGTCAATCTTGACTAAATAACTAAGCAGACATTTTAAGCATACCATCAGCCCAAATGGATATGAGTATTCTGTCCATTTGCTTACCAGCTATTTCTGAGCATGAATTTATGCTGTGAGCCATGATCCATTTTTCTCAAACAAAACCCCCCTTTTATGACTGGAAATGTATTTGAGTTGAGTAGCACTAAACACGCACACACAGACAAGAATACAGGTTCTTTAGGGGCGCCTGGGTGGCTCAGGTCATGATCCCGGAGTCCCTGGATCGAGTCCCGCATCGGGCTCCCTGCTCGGCAGGGAGTCTGCTTCTCCCTCTGACCCTCCCCCCTCTCATGTGCTCTCTCTCTCAAATAAATAAATAAAAAATCTTTAAAAAAAAAAAAGAATAAAGGTTCTTTAATGAGACAGCTAAAAAGATGATCACAAACAGCTCTGGGACCAATTCCATCCCCTCCCCCCACTGGATTTTCACAGGTATATCAGAGGCCATTCTCTCTTATCTGGGACTGGAATGCTGAGTGAAGCATCACACCTCCCCCAACACAGCTATTCACATCCGGGGCTTGGGTTTGCTGGCTAGGGAGCTGGAGAACACAATCTCTCTCATATCTATTTTCCAATTAAAAAAAAAAAGTTCAGTTGCTTCTCTGGTAGGGGAGTGGGGAGCATGGGGAAGTGGCTGTTACAGATGCCTAATTTTGCTCCTGAAAGAGACCATGGCTTGATGGGAGTTTCACCTTCTAGGATTTCAGTGGAAGGGGTGAGAAGTGACATTTGTGGAAGGTTCCTGGACATATGTGGGTTCCTGTTCTCTACCATCAGGCAAAAGACCGGGAAAGTCAGGACACCCTGAAGAACAAATGTATTAGCCTCTGAGAAACTCCTAGAAAAGGTGAGCTGGTAAAGCATATAAATCCTTGAAAGCATGACCACTGCAGATTTGCAATTGGAAATGGCACTACTTTGTATTCTCATATACAACATTAAAAAAAGAAATTGAGGGGCACCTGGATGGCTCAGTTGGTTAAGCGTCTGCCTTCGGCTCAGGTCATGATCTCCGGGTCCTGGGATGGAGTCCTGCAGGAGTCTGCTTCTCCCTCTCCCTCTGCCCCTCCCCCTGCTCATGCTCACTCTCTCCCTCTCAAATAAATAAATACAATCTTTAAAAAAAATTGAATCAGTACAGGAAGATAAAATAACAAAGTATACATTTTCTGAAATTCCACTACCAAGAGGAAGCCCTTATAAAAATCTTTCAAATATAAATGGGTGCATTTGTGCGTGTGCATGTGTGTGTGTGTGTGTGTGTGTGTGTGTGAATGTCAATATAGCTATACATTTCACAAACTTGAGCCTAAGGTGCATGCTGTTTTGAAACTGACTTTTTCAGTCAGCAATGACTCCTGAGCTTGCTCTATGTCAGTGAATTTAAACCAATCATTTTCAATGTCTGTGGCATGTTCCCTTGTATGTATGTATCATAATGTGACCAGCCTTTTATTACAAACAAAGCTGCTAAGCACTCTCTTGCACATGCCTTTTTTGGACACACATCTCATTTCTCTCGAGATATACCTAGGAGGGGGATTGCTGGGGCTATTAGCTGTCAGTCCCTCTTATGGGACATTGAGGTTTTTTCCTAATCTTTCTGTTTTCTCAAACTCTTCTGCAGTGACCTTTCTTCTGCTAGAATGTAAGCTCTGCAAGGGCAAGTTCTTTTTCTGTTTGCCTCAGAGATGAATTCCAAATGCCTATGCTGCTGTTTTCAACATGTTTGCTGAAAGAACTGAATGAACATGGATTTTTTTCACATCTGTAGGTACACAGACAATCAATTCTTAACTCAAAGTTTTTGCTGCTCTACATCCATGGATGACCGTGAAAGCGCCATGAATAAGGGTTTGGGGGTTACAAATTCATGGCAGTGAGTAGGCAAATTTGCAAATACAGAATTCATTAAAAACAAGGATCAACTATATTTCATAGGATATATTCCTAGATTTGGACTTGTTGGATAATAGAATATACACACTTTTTAAAAAAGATTTTATTTATTTATTTGACAGAGAGAGAGCATGCTATAAGTGGGGGTGGGGGGGCAGCCAGAGGGAAGGGAGAAGGAGGCTTCCCTGCTGAGGAGGGACCCAGGATCATGACCTGAGCCGAAGGCAAATGCTTAACCGACTGAGCCACCCAGGCACCCCGAGAATATTTACACTTTAAGTGCCAATAGTTACTGTCAAATTTTCACTACCCTACATGAAAAAATATATATATATATATATTTTAAGATTTTATTTATTTATTTGACAGAGAGAGACACAGTGAGAGAGGGAACACAAGCAGGGGGAGTGGGAGAGGGAGAAGCAGGCTTCCCGCGGAGCAGGGAGCCCGATGCGGGGCTCGATCCCAGGACCCCGGGATCATGACCTGAGCCGAAGGCAGACGCTTAACGACTGAGCCACCCAAGTGCCCCTATGAAAAAATATATTGCTTTACTTTTCCATCAGTGTTATGTGAGGGTGCTCACTTTCCCATGCTCTTGTCAACCCTAGAGCATATCTGTTGTTGTTGTTGTTGTTATTGTGGACCTGGTTTGGGGAGACTTAGATTTTTATTGTGATGACAAAAATTACACAGGGAAGAATGAAAATTATAACTGACAAACTGGGAATGAAGTGTGGGCCGGGCAACATGGGGAATCGGTGCCCAGAGTCCCTGGAATGCTGCCTGGATTTCCTTCTGGAGTCCTCCGAGTGCCCTGGAGGCCTCCTGGAACCATGCTCCCAAGGATTCCACGGAGCCCAGTTTGAGAACCAGCACTCTAGGCCAAGATTTTATTGTACAAGGAGGTGAAGATGTACAGGGATGTACGGGGATGTTCAGAGAGTACATCCTCCTCCTCCAGCAGGTCTGGCAGGGGCGCTGCTGTGTGTGAGCCAATAGCTTGACCACGCAGTTGTGCAGCTCAAAGGACTGGCCCAGTTAGCACCATTTCCTCCGTGTAACTGGTATCCAGACTGAGCATGAAGGCAAACAGGTCCTTCCAGCTCATCTTCTTCTCATAAGAGTCATTGTGGATACAAAGGATGGTGAAGGAGAAACGGCCAGCAGAACATTTTCTTCATGTTCCTACAAGGAGACGAGTGCCTGGCAGGACAGATGACTGGAGACAGCACATGGTCAGTGACCGGCGGCTCAGTTTTCTTCTGGACGAGGCTGAAGAGAGCTTCTAGTTTGAACATGGAGCAGAAGGCTGTCTCTAGGTCTAGAGGCAGTTGCCGAGGCTCTTGGGGGTTGGCAGTCCAGACAATGAGGCTCCGTCCTCCCTCACCATCACCAGCGAGAATTTGTGGCTCTTTTCTATCTTGGGTTTTGTCCGAAGGAACATTTTGATCATCTTCTGGGAGACAAGGGGGGCAGATGATCACCTCCTGGACAGTTGACACCTGGCCCCTCCACCAGGACCTCAGGGGCAGGCATAGGCCCCTGCCAGGGTTTGGAGCTGGTTCCGAGAAGGGTGGAAGTCGCCTTGTCAGCAAGGCCTGCCTCACTCTCAGCCTTGCTGTGGCTGCCCATGCTGGCCTGGGCCCCCCGCGTCGGGTCCTCAGCTCCCCAGGGTTGGCATGCATGCAGGGCCACCTCCTCCAACTCCTCCTCTTCCTCCTTTCCTTCCTCCCCCTCCTCCTCACAGCTGGAAGTGGTGCAGCCAAGACACCCCAAATCTTTAACCCTATATTTGCAGAGCCTAGCATGCTGTCAGTCTTGAATCAATGATGGTTGCTTGGTCGGTTGAATAAATACTTCACTTTAGGTTCTTCACTGCTCTCCCATTTAGTTGTGGATTTTTTAGATTTCTCTGAATCTAATCTTTTTTTTTTCCTTAAGATTTTATTTATTTCAGAGAGAGAGAGAGAAGCACAAACAAGGGGAGCAGGGGGAGCAGGAGAGGAAGATGCAGGCTCCCCGCTGAGCAGGGAACCCAATGTGGAGCTCAATCCCAGGACCCCGGGATCATGACCTGAGCCGAAGGCAGACGCTTAACCAACTGAGCCACCCAGGCACCTCTCTGAATCTAATCTTAACAATAGTCCCTGGATATCTGGGTATTTTACTCTGACTTTTAATGAGTACAAACAGCAGTGGGAAAGCAAAGGTTCTGAAAAGCAATGATGACCCAAGGGCCCAGCTTTTTCTCCACAAAGGCTAAGAGCTACTAACAGAAAATGCAGTTACCTTTACAAAGCTGATAAGCAATTGATTTTTCAATTCAGTAAATTATGGAACATTTCTTAAGCCAACGACAACACTAATTAACACCAAAGAAGATTAAGCATGCGCTCAAGTTTTCCACTAACTTTAATGAATTAGTTGAGTTGCTGGGACAGTACTCAGCACAGGAAGAATAAAGGACAGAGATGTGCTCCCCATTCTGCTGAGCATGATAATGAGGTCTGCACCTCATTTGCAAGGAAAATGTTCTTTAGTGAGCATCCACAACTGACTGAGGTAATGAATCTATGCCCAATTTTACTTCCAATTTTATTAATAGATTATTTTAACGACAAATGCAATTATAAATTAGCTATTCAACAGCACACAATGAAATTCATGAACAAATCTGGTTAAATGCTTTTCTTGATTGCACTGTGTGTATAACATCTTTAAAACAGGGATTCGATTCTTAATTCACACCATCAATTAATGTTTGCGCACATTGTATTAATCAGTTCCTGTTGTCAGGAGAAGTCCCAGTTGTTTATTGGTAGGGATATATTAGCATTTGCTGGCATCTCTAATTACAAATCTGAAATTCCTAGGGAAAGGGGGAGAAAAGCTTTTTTTTAATTTGTGTTTTTAAATATCAAAATACTCTCTTATGTTCATGATATACCAAAGGAAAAAAAGCAGATTCAAAACAATACAAATTGCATAATGCCATTTTTTTATTTATTATCTAAAAGAGTCTAGAAGAAAGTATCCTAAAATTTTGACAATGGTTATTTCCAGGCAATAGACTCCCTGATGACTTACTTTATTTTGTCTTTGTTTTCCTGTATTTCTGGATACTTTTCTCCATTTGAACAATAGATATATAAAGCCTTACATATATACATAGACTAAATTACACTGAAAACATTCAAAGCATTATATGGCTTCAGGAGTCCTAATATTCAATAAATCCTTGTGCAAATGGACTATGAAAATCTCTCACATCCCAGAATGGAACACTAACTGTGCTAAACGCACTTAATTATTTCACAAATCTAAGCTATAACCTCACCAAAAGGGGGGAAAGAGCTGAGCAATGGTAGCTTCTGAAAATGGTACTTTGGGTACTGTAAGCCTAAAGACAAAAAGAATTCTGCATAAGCATCTTACTCCAGTTGGTAAATTTGTTTCTTGCAGGGCTGTGGGTTAACAGTGTATACTGGGATTGAATGAAGAAGTACTACTGTCAGAGTAAGAACCAAGGTTGCTTACAGAAAGGGCTGGGACAGGGAAAATGAGCTTGGGGCATCTTATAGTTTCAGAAATGAACAGATTCTCACCCTCCACCCCCATACACAAAAAGGAATTGAGCATGTCACCAGGACATAGGAACCAACCTGCAACTGCCCCCAGTGGCCAAAGCTGGAGTAATTTGAGCAAGAAAATAAATAATGATAATATTGGATTATAACACGAAGAATAAACTTAATATCCCTGGTACATATTGATATAAAAATGATTGAATGAATAAATAAATAAGGAAGAAGGGACAGATCTTCTATGCAGAAGAATTCCAGTTAATAAATGTAGACACTCCCTACTGCAGAAAGTGAAAGTTAATTCCTCTTTCCTTGAGTATGGGCTGTACTTAACCATGATTCACTTGCAACAATAGAGCATGGAAAGCAGAAGATAGCACACACACCCTTAACCGGGTGGTCAAGGTTAAGATCATCAGTGACAGGTCACATTGCTATCATACCCTCCCTAATATAATGAGATGAGAAGGGCACTTCATCTCTCTGGTTTTCTTCCCCCAAACCCAGTTTTCCAGTCTTGTCATGAGAAAACTTGTCAGACAAACCCAAAGTGAGGGGCATTCTTCAAAACACCTGCCCAATTCTCTTCAAAACTGTTAAGATTATACACATCAAGGAAATATTGAGAAACTCTCATGAATTGGAGGGGTCTGGGAGGCAGGACAGCTGAATGCAACATGGTATTCTGGATTAGATCTTGGAATAGAAAAAGACATTCAGTGTGAAACTGGTAAAATTGGATAAAGTCTGTAGCCAAGTTAACAGTGTTAATTTCTTATTTTTGTTAAATGTGTCATGGTTAGATGTTAACATTGGAAGAAGATGAGTGAAGGATATCTGGGACTTCCTGTATTTTTGCAAATTTTCTATAAATCTAAAATTGCTCTGAAATTTCAGATCTATCTATCCTAGTATTTTATAATTCAGTATTTTATAATTTCAGATCCTCTATCCTAGTATTTTATAAATATTCTAATTCTGCTATTGAAAGAAATTGTTAATAGTCGCTAGCTTATGTTTCCATATTTAGTAGCGGCCGCTGAAGACTCAGGCTGCCTGGATTTAATCGTCCTCATTATATGTGACCTCAGAAAGTCATTTAACTTTTGTGCCTCAGTTTCTTCATCTGTAAAATGAGAGTAATGATGTATCACAGGGACAATGTGGGGGTTAAACGAGATAATACTCAAATAGTAGAGATCTTCTCAAGTGTTTCAGAAATAACCTGAAAAAATCAGTTCCCACCACCACCAAATTCTTTTAGTTATGAGTCAGAAAATGGGCCAAAAAGTCAGAGATAGATAAAAAGAGGTGAAATGAACCTACAGTTGGTAAGCCCCAGTGGGCACGAGAAGGAGAATCCATGTAAATAAAGCAAACATTCATTTCACTCTTTTTCTGCTTTTGTAAGGTAATTTTTCTCTTGAAGGATAACAGAAAGTTTCCTAAGTTACTCCATTTCTTCCATTTTGTTGTTGTTCTGTATTCTTTCTGGGTCAGAGGGCCCAAACACTAGAATGTCATCTGTGAGATGTCTTGCCCAGCTAGATGCAAGAAATATTTAGGACTTATTATGAATAAACAATCATATTTTTCTAACATTCCTAGTATTGCAAAATTCAGGAGTGTTCCTGTAAGGCTAACTCTATAACTGTTGGATGTTTTACCTTTGAGGCCCCTTAGTCACAATTATTACTAAGAAGGATTAAAGTACTAAGCAGAGTTGAGATTTCATTTAAAAAAAAAAAAAACTGCATTTGCTGGTGTCTGATTGAAAGAAACACTTCCACAAAAATTCGGCCTTTTGTATCTGCTGGCAACAAAAGGAGAGAGCTTTTCAAGAATTCCCTCGATTTTGGACACCGATTCTCCAATTTCAGCCTGCAAGAGAATCCCGTGGAAGAGGAGAGAGAGAGAGTCTCCAGCAGACTCCCTGCTGATCACGGACCCCAAGAGGGGGCTTGAACTCACAAGCCTGAGATTGAGACCTGAGCTGGAACCAGGAGTCAGACACTTAACCGACTGAGCCCCCCAGGCTCCCCAGGAATTGCATTTCTAATAAGCTCCCAGGTGATGCCGGTGCTGTCAGCCTGACCATCCTTTGGGTACCACTTTCTATGGTTTGAGAGGACTAATGCATTTTAGGATTTATTTTACCTAATGGTCAATGGGAATATGGCTAAAACCGTGGATGAAAAAGGGACAAGTGTGAGCCCGTAAGCAGGGAATCATCTGTCACTGTCTTCTCCAGAACTCTGAGAGAAAGCCTTTGTTTCTCAAGGCTTCTCCTGCAAAAGATGTTCCGTGGCTTATCTGCTGGGCTAGAGTAGGCTTTGTAAGATGTTCTCTTTGTGAACAGGAACGCCAAGGGGTGTGTCTCTAGTTCAGCGGTTCTCAAATTTTACTGTGCATGAGACTCACTTGGTGAGCTTATTTAAAAAGCATATTTCTGGGCCCCACCCAAGAAACTTTGATTTATTAGATAATAATAATAGCAAGCATTTATTATACATTTACCGTGTGCCAAGCACTATTATAAGCACTTTACTTGTATGAACTGTTTTATTCCTCACAACAACCATATGCAGCAGCTACTATTGTCGTTCCTATTTTATAGATGAGGAGCCTGATGCTCAGAAAGATTGATATCTAGTTAACTACTTATTAACTAGTTGGTGGTGGAGCCTGGATGTGCACCCAGGCAGTTGGCTCCAAAGTCTCTTACCCACTATTACTCGACCACCTCTTGTCCAGTGAGGCTCTTCACTCTGAGTTCCTCAAAGGGAACCCCTAAGACAAAGATGTAGATGTAGGCAATTTATTGGACTGATGGTTCCAGAGACACAAACAAGCAAGAAGAAAAGTGAGGCAGGGAAACTGTGCATTAATGAGCTGGTTGTTGGCATGGGTAGCCAGGGCTCAGTCTCGATAGGGACCCTTCAAAGGACCATGAAGAGCATGCCTTAGAATTGCCCTACTGAAGTTGGAGAAGCTAGGGTAGGTACTCCGACTTCTTCCCCTTCTTGGTTGAGGGTTGTCTTGCTGGGCATGAATTCCATGTCACTTACATACTCCTCTGAAGCCAGAAAAAGCCCTCGGGAGAGATCAATGCAGGGAACCATCCATCATAGCTGCAGGCAAACTCTGAAGTAGGTCACAGGGATTTGGGGCAGAGTTTTGATAGGAATCTGCATTATATATATATATATATATTTATTTATTTATTTATTTATTTATTTTTGAATTTTTTATTTAAATTCAATTTAGTTAACATATAGGGCATTATTTTTATTAGTTTCAGAGGTAGAATTTAGTGATTCATTGGTTGTGTACAACACCCAGTGCTAATTACGTCAAGTGCCCGCCTTAATGCCCATCACCCAGTTACCCCATCCCCCTACCCACCTCTCCTCCAGCGACCCTCAGTTTGTTTCCTAGAGTTAAGAGTCTCTTATTGTTTGCCTTCTTGTCTCTTTTTATCTTGTTTTATTTTTCCTTCCCTTCCCCTTTGTGCATCTGTTTTGTTTCTTCAATTCCATATACGAGTGAAATCATATGGTATTTTTCTTTCTCCCATTGACTTATCTCACTTGGCATAATTCCCTCTAATTCCATCCATGTCGTTGCAAATGGCAAGATCTCATTCCTTTTGATGGCTGCATAATATTCCATTGTATATATATACCACATCTTCTTTATCCATTCATCTGTCAATGGACATCTGGGCTCTTTCCATAGTTTGGCTACTGTGGACATTGCCACTATAAACACTGGGGTGCAGGTGCCCCTTCAAGTCACTATGTTTGTATCCTTTGGGTACATAAGGTAGCTCTATTTTCAACTTTTTGAGGAACCTCCATACTGCTTTTCAGAGTGGCTGCACCAACTTGCATTCCCACCAACAGTGTAAGAGGGTTCCCTTTTCTCCATATCCTTGCCAACATCTGTCATTTCCTGAGTTATTCATTTTAGCCATTCTGACAGGTGTGAGATGGTATCTCATTGTGGTTTTGATTTGCATTTTCCTGATGCCAAGTGATGTTGAGCGGAATCTACATTTTAATGTACTGTTCAGGTGGCTCTGGGAACACACTTTGAAAAAGTTTTTTAAAATTTGAGGATGACCTTGGGCTGCCTCAATATGGTATCTCAGGTCATGACAACAGGGTTCTAAATGATATGAAACTGAACAATTTCCCATTGCTCTTTTCATTGCCAGCCCCCAAGACCCTCCCCTAAGAAGTGAGTCACACCAGACCACTAATTTATCAAGATCCCACCATGTGGTTGAATCCTGCCTTCTGTCCTAGACTGGAACATGGCGCAACCAACCAGAAACAGCCCTATCTAACCAATCCCAAGAAAATGAAAGTTCTCTGGATGGATGAGGAAAGGGGAGAAGTTTCCGTGTCCGTATTGCTCTTAATGTCTAGGTTTCACATTTCAAATATGCTTAAAAATTGGTCACAGCCTCTCTCACCAATAACATTAAGCCCAGAATTCAGATCATTGGGAGGATAGAGGATGGAGCTTTAGAGACATCCAAAAGTAATATATTTAACTCCTGTCTCCCATGGCACTTGCTATGTCCTGTTTAAACAGCACAATGCAGGGCGCCTGGGTGGCTCAGTTGGTTGGGCGACTGCCTTCGGCTCAGGTCATGATCCTGGAGTCCCGGGATCGAGTCCCGCATCGGGCTCTCTGCTCGGCGGGGAGTCTGCTTCTCCCTCTGACCCTCCTCCCTCTCATGCTCTCTGTCACTCATTCTCTCTCTCAAATAAATAAATAGAGTCTTTAAAAAAATAAATAAATAAATAAAAATAAAAAAACAGCACAATGCTAAGCAGGCAATGAGAAAGAACTAGAACCAGAAATGTCAGAGCTGAATGGGGGACCTAGGAAAGCTTCAAATTCAGGGCCTGCAAACTCAGAGGCCATCACGGGCCAGGCAGGTATGATGGCTGGTTATATAAATGAAGAAAACACAATACAGAGGGGGAGGCCTTGCAACTGGAGAATGCATGCTCTTTCTAATTTTCAGCAATGCTGGATTGACCAAAAGTAAACAAATAAACAATCAAAAAATACACTGGGGCTCATGTTTGCAGACTACTAATATGTGCATATTCAATTTCATTTGTTCCCTTTAGTTGAGAGGAGACTGTTTCCAGGAGTCACTCAGGGACTTATGTTCAGCTGATACACGTCAAAAAGGCCATACTTGTTCTGAATGATCAGGGCCTGACTATAAGTGTTCTTAAATATTTGACTATCACCTCTGAGTTCATGCAACTGGCAAACCAAAGGACTGAAAATACATCCCCACTCTCTTCTATCGTCTGCCCTTAAAAACTTACATTTTGCATTCATAATATGGAAAAAAAAACAGAAAACTTTAAAAAAACAATAAGGAGTGCATAGATAAATGTATTTATATGTGTAAAATAAGAGAGTTTTCCAAATGCAAGGGATCTTAGGTTCTATTACAAATTCTTTAGAAGGGGCACTTGTCTGGCTCAGTTGGAAGAGCATAACCTCAGGGTCGTGAGTTTGAGCCCCACGTTGGGCATAGAGATTACTTAAAAAAAAATTCATTGTAAGGGTAAATCTATCAGCAGGATACCATAAGTGATCTAAACATTTGTTGATCCTCCTTTCGTTGACAATCACATTCTCAATAGAATATCAGTACTTATGTTCTCATCAGGGATATATCAAAACACAGTGAAAAAAAAAACAACCTTTCTATGTTTTTATTTTTTATTTTATTTTTTTTAGAGAGGGAGAAGGGGAGAGGCAGAGGGAAAGTGAGAGAGAGACTCTTAAGCAGGCTACACCCCCAGCATGGAGCCCGATCTCATGACCCTGAGACCATGACCTGGGTCAAAATCAAGAGTCAGATGCTTAACCAACTGAGCCACCCAGGCACTCCTTTACCTTAATTTTTTTTAATGTATGTTTATAAGTACAAAGTTTTGCTGTGTTTACTCTCAAGGAACTTCAGTAAAAATCCCCAAGGTTTGGTAACAGTCAATAGTTAAATAAGCCAATAGGTTGTGCCACCAAGATGTGAGCTTTAGGAGGTAAGGATATTTTTTGTTTTGTTTACCTTCCATATCCCCAGGCATCTAGAATCATGCCTGTCACAAAGACACTCAGCATGTTGCCATGACTCTCACTTGCCCCTTGATGGTGGATATCAGCTGCCTGGAAGATTTAAATTCTGAAATATTTTAGAACCAACTGCTGCTATGCAGAGGACCTGTATCTCCAGATGCTGAATAATGAGTGAAGTAGAAGAAGGAATGAGAAAGTGGGGACCATCTGGAAAGGTTTCAGTAAATAGCAGAGGTTGATGGCAGAGTTTGAAAGGACAGGGGTTAGGGGTTGAGTTGAGGCAGAATCAGGAGAGATGAGCATTCTGAACGTGTATGCCATGATTCAGAGTGAAGAGGTGAGAGAATGGGGAGCAAAGTAGGATTTTCTCAGTTGAGCAAGCAGTACAGGCAGAAGGGAAGGAAAAATAAAACTAGGGATTGAGGAAGAGGACTAATTGGCAGAATAATGGCAGAAAAGCCATTTGTCAGGAGTTCCTAGTATCTCTCTAAGCTTTGCTAGTCCATAGTGCTCCATATCCAGGGAATGCAAAGTGTTGGCTAGATAATATATAATTAAGCTTAAAAATATCCTATGGGGGGATATCTGGGTGGCTCAGTCAGTTAAGTGTCAGACTCTTGATTTCAACTCAGGTCATAATCTCAGGGTAGTGGAATCAAGTCCCATGTCAGGCCCCACGCTCAGCACAGAGTCAGCTTGAGGTTCTCTCTCCTTCTCCCTCTGCCCCTCCCCCTGCATGCTTGCATGCACTCTCTCTCAGTCTTAAATAAATAAATAAAATCTTAAAAAAAAAGAAAAAAACAAACAAACCCTGTGGCGTACCTGTCTGGCTCAATTGGTAGAGCACACGACTCTTGATCTCAGGGTCATGAGTTTGAGTCCCACACTGAGGGTAGAGTTTACTTTAAAAAATATCCTCTTAAAAAAAAATACCCTGTAAGGGAGATATTGCACTACACTCTGGAAATATGAGTTGGAACAGTTAGAAAGAAAGACAACTGGCCAGATGACTGGCCAAGAGGCCACTGCCCTAGACATGAGGGGAGCCCACCCTGAAGGAAGTGCCACGTGGGTAATGGATAGCTCTTCCAAGCTTCCTACAAAGATGGCCTAGAGAATGTCTGTTCCCAGAAACACAGGATCCCAAATGACTGTGTACACTGTCACTCTTTTTCTTCAATAAGTATGCCCACAGAAGTTAGATCAGGCATTACTTCTTTTTTTTTTAACGACACCACAAACATGTTCTGCGAAGCTCTGTATCAGCGTAATTAGGCAGAGGAAAGCTGGATCTATGGAAGGCTCAAGAAACTTTTGATCCCATTAGAGCTACTGGGAGATTTGCAGAGCAAAGCAGAGAAAGTTAATGTCTATCCAGAGCTTAATTTATGATCTGAGTGTACAAACCTCTTTCAAGACCATACAGCTGACTAATGAATTTATTAGGGAGATTAATGCTTATTATCTGCCATTTCAAGCTGTGCTGGTATGTGCTAACTTGATTCGTATACCTTGGAACATGCTGAAACGTCCCCAGGTGCATCTGACCGGCGGCTGTGTTTCCCAAGCCTGGTGCTCCCACAGTTTAAGGGGGGGAGGTTGAGAGGAGCCAGTCCCCACTCCTGTGTTGGCTTCTGTGCCTTGAAGCCCATTCCCAGGGGTGCTAACACACTCCCCCCACCCCATCAGCCCTGCTCAGGGCTTGCCTTGAGTAGGTGTAAGCAATGTACCCACTGCAGGTTATTGTGGCTACTCTCTGGCAGTCAAGTGACTGGAAAGCGAACAGATTTTTCCCATTGACTCTCATCTTCAGCCCCCTAGACACCTGAGCAAGTGAACCACGCTGTATATCCAGATGGAAGTAAACCTCATTAAGGCAGAAATTAGCAAGGCAAGCCTAATCACCCGCTTCACCCACAGAGTCACATGTGCAAGGGTTCAGTTGGGTCCTCCTTGTCCAGGAATCTCTTTTCCTTTGACTCGGGGTCACATGAAAGCAGCCAGGGGTTTTGTAAAAAAAAGACTGAATCTATGGGGCACCTGGGTAGCTCAGTCCGTTAAGTGTCTGCCTTCGGCTCGAGTCATGATCTCAGGGTCCTGGGATCGAGCCCCACATCGGGCTCCCTGCTTGGCGGGGAGTCTGCTTCTCCCACTACCCCTCCCCCAACTCATGCTTGCTCTCACTCTCTCTCAAATAAATAAGTAAAAATCTACAAAAGGAAAAAAAAAAGGAAGACAATCTATGCGATGGGGTGAAAACCATATGCATTTGGCCTTTATGTTTTACCTAGACCAGGTAACTCTTGTGGCCCAATTGATCAGCTCAAGTGGATTCAACCCTACTTATATTATCAAGAAACACAGCATCTCTCTCAAGAACCAACTCACCACTCCTTGAATTGTCTAAGAACCTCGGGGGCTTATTCAAACCAAAGTGGGGGAGAAAGCTGCAAAGTACCACAGGGTCTCATGCCACTGGGGCCTTGGCTGCAGGGATGGCTATTGAGTCTGATCCTACACAGGCTGAGGGACCCTTTTCCCCTTAGGACAGTGAGACTCTCACTGGGCCAGTGATGCCTGGGCCCATAGTGCCCTGACTCCAGATTGATTCAAGATTACAGCTCTTTATGGGCTTCACATAATTCCTGAGGTGTGTATTTGCCTTCAGCTGTCTGCCGTGCACTGCTAACCCTTCCCCACAGCCTCTCCCACTTCTCTCTGCTCCGAACACCGGTTACCAACCCCGACATTCTATTCCCTCCTGGTGAGTTCCTTTCTGAGACTTTTCCTGATGGCAGCTGTCCGTGGACCTACCTCAACTGAAGAGAGATTCTCAATGTGTTCAATCTCAAAAGAATAAGAGCTGGGGCTTCTCAATCCCTCTTGTCGCCTACAAAATTTTCCTACATCTCCCTTGGAGGACAGCTCTGTCACAGGGGACGATCCAGAGCAATGAACACCTCTCACCTTCCTTTGCTCCTAAGGATTCCTGAAAAGAGACTTCCCTGAACATTATAATCTGGACATTTTTAGGGGCGCCTGCGTGGCTCAGTCGTTAAGCGTCTGCCTTCGGCTTGGGTCATGATCCCGGGGTCCTGGGATTGAGCCCCGCTTCGGGGTCCCTGCTCCTCGGGAGGCCTGCTTCTCCCTCTCCCGCTCCCCCTGCTTGTGTTCGCTCTCTCACTGTGTCTCTCTGTCAAATAAATAAAATCTTTAAACAATTAATTAATTAATTAATTAATTAATTTTAAAAAGCTGGTCATTTTCCCTGCCCTGTCCCCACTCCCTCTCAAAATAACAAAAAAGAAGAATATAGTTTCTGCTCTGCTAGGCACCCCATCAAGAGCAATCTGTAGCCATTTCTGGTTCTTTCCGCTATAGAATTACTGTTGAGTATTAGCGGGTAGATGAGGGGTCTTAGCTGAGGGAATCACCTCTCTTGTGCTATGGTCTGGATTTTTCTTCTTCAGGGTTCCACTAATTGTCTTCTGTCTGCTCGCTCTGCAATATCCCAATGCTCAGGTCTGCTTATGCATTTATTTAACGTTTGAATTTTATTCTTTATTGCTTTATTGCTTTCTTCACCTGCCGCTGTGCTCTGGAAGTTTGGGCTGCTCTTCCACTCATTATCCTAGGTAGATTTATCTTCTGTCTGTTGGCAAGGCACGGCAGGTCTGCTCCCCAACCTGGGCGGGGGTCCATGTTTGGACTACGGGCTGGTGTTCCTGCAAACTTCCTATGTTGAAATCCTACCCCCGCCCTCACCGAGATGATGGTATTAGGACGTGGGGCCTTTGGGAGGTAATTAGGATTAGATGAAGTCATAAGGGTGAAGCTTTCATGATGAGATTAGTGTCCCTGTAGGAGTCAGGAGGAGCTTGCTTCCTTACCCTGCTCTCCGTGGTGCAAAGATACAAGGAGAAGTCAGCAATCTACAACCCGGAAGAGCGCTCTGACCAGTACCTGACTACGCTGTCACCCTGGTATCAAACTCCTAGCACCAGAACTGTGAGAAATATATTTCTGTTGTTCATAAACCACTCAGGCTATGGTCTTCTGTTATAAGCAACCTCCTTCAGACAGCAGTCTCATTTAGTGTCCTGGCTACAGGTCTGGTGGGAGGGCAGGAGAGATCTTTATTTGGCTGCCTTTGACATGAAGAGTTATTTCCTGATTGGAGTCTGAGCTGAGAACAGGTTTTCCCCCCAAGAAAGGCAGAAAGGAAAAAGGACACTTCCTGTGTCACACCACTGAACAGCAGCTCCTGCTTCTCCAATCCAAGGCGCGCGTCTGTTGGAACATCTCATGAGCTATGTCATGTGGTTTTGCAAACTCAGTTAAGTTTTGTCACTGGCAAGTTATGCACTCCTTTCCAGATCTGGCAGAGGGAGGAGCCATTCATTCAATTGACCACAGGGTCCAGGCCGTAACCAGGGTCCTCAGTTATCTTTCAACATACACATAGTTTGCATATGGAATGTGCAGGAATGTTCCAGAAGTCCAAAAAGAAATTTGTACACTCCCCTTTTCCCAGAATCATTATTCTATCTTTTTGCTACTTGACTCTTAATAAAGACATGGGCCCAGAGAAATATTTCTCTACTTCAAGAAAAATAACAGCAAGTACAAAGATCAAGAAATGAGAACCCACACTGAACAAGAAAATTCATTTCTTGTGTTTCACCTTTACTCTCACGCTACTGCCACACTCACGCTTCTGACACTAGAGGTGTGGATTTTTTTCCCCCCCAAATACCAAGTAATTGTCTATGAAACCAGCTGCGTGTCCTACAAGTCAATTCAATTCTGACACTAACTGCAGGTAAGGTGGACCGAATGGGTGAAGGGCTCAGTCTCAAGAGACTGCCCCCTGCTTCAGACGCTAATCACCAGGTGGTAGGTCCTCAGGTGACCTACAACTTCTGTTAAACTTGGCTACACATCAGAGGTTCCCATGAGCCTCCCCTGGGATTTGAGTGTTTGCGAAACAGCTCACAAAACTCAGGGAAACACATTTACCATTTATTCTACTATATAAGGTATGATAAAGGATACAGATGAAAAGCCACATGAAGGGAGACATAAGGTGAGGTCTGGAAGGGTCCCAAGCATGCGAGCTTCTGTCCTCATGCAGTTGGGGTGTGTCACCCTATAAGCGTGTAGATGTGTTTACCAACCAGGAAGCTCTTTAAATCCCATACTTTGGCATTTTTATAGGGGGTTCACTGTGTAGACATAATGGATCATTAACCCCTTTTTGAGCCCTCTCCTCTCTCTGGAGAGTGGGGGCAGGGCTGAAAGTTCCAAGCTTCTAATCATGGCTTGGTCATTCTGGTGACCAGCCCCCATCCCAGAGCCCACTGAGGGTCACCTCACTGGAACAAAAGACATTATTATCACCCAGGAAATTACAACGAATTTAGGAGCTCTGTGTCAGGAACTGGGGTCAAGGGCCAAATATTAGAATAAAAGATGCTCCTAGTTCTCTCTGACTTAGGAAATTGCAAAGGTTTTAGGAGCTCTGTGCCAGGAAACAGTCGGAGACCAATATATCTGTATCTTTATCTCTATATTTCTATATTTACTTTGTATTATTTCATAGGCTCTCAGCCTCAAGATCAGGGAAATGATTGGGAATGATGGGGACCATGGCACCCTGGGGTACTCACTAGCCAGTTCCAGCTGGTCATTGTCATACAAGGAATGTGTGATTTCCCTATTTTTAAATTTTGGCTGAAATTCTGTAAGAACACTGGGTAGTCCAAACTAAATATGTCCGCAGGCCAGGTCTAGCTTTCAGGCTACACGTTTGGAACCTGAGATGGGAAACAAGAATGGCTGGGAAGCACAGTTAGCCAGGCTTGTAAAATAAGCTGTAGGCCACTGACCTCACTTCACAATTGTTTCCTGAGAGACGAGCCAGAACCTCTCAGCATCCTGGGCACTGAAATTCATCTGAGTTACTTCTTTTTCTTGAAGAATAGATCACGCATACTATGAAAAGCAATGTGTGCAGTTTTCATCATCCCCTGGTTTTAGCAGACAGAAAGGAACTGTATTCTCTCCTTTTGTCCAGGGAGAAAAAGATTCAGAGAACAGTTTTCCTTGGTCCAAATTAGAATTTCTAATTTGGAAGTAGCCAGGTGATGATGGGTGGATTGTTTTCACTGGTGCTTTTTCCCCTTGCATCTGGAGGAGACAGGGCAAAAGTAGAAGAGTGCCTACCTGGTGAAAGAAAATGATGGGATGAAAATGGAAGAGTTATTCAATCATAGGATATTTGCAAATATCCATGAGGCTGGTATCATGTAGTCAAAACATCTGGATGAGTCACTGAAACTGTCAGCCTCTGGATATCTGCCTGGCAGATGAGTACCAGGAGGGTGTTCTTTCCCCTTACAGATTCAATGCCTTTCCCTTTCTTTCTTGATTCTTTACGCCCAACAGAGGAATCCAGAGTCGCTCAATTTAGAATTCCTGTACTATCAATAAGTCACCCATGATGGCTAGTCTATCCCTATCATAGCCCCAGGGTGCCAGACCATTCTTACTGGTCCTCTCTATATATTTTTAAGATTTTATTTATTTATTTGACAGAGAGAGAGAGAGCACAAGCAGGGGGAGCAGCAGAGGGAGAAGGAGAAGCAGGCTCCCCGCCGAGCAGGGAGCCCGATGCGGGGCTCGATCCCAGGACCCTGGGATCATGACCTGAGCCAAAGGCAGATGCTTAACCGACTGAGCCACCCAGGCGCCCCACTGGTCCTCTATATTAAGTAACATCCTAGGGGCTCGGGGAGTACACATGAGTGTAACACTCATGCTGTCCAATGGTAACTGAATAGGTTACACACTGAGGAAGCTGGCACCTTGCTTGCAATGGCCCTATCAATGAACAATGTCCAAGGTTACATTAGAAAAATAATCCAGATTAAATAATGAAGAGGGAAGTGGATATGAGTAAACACAACCAACGTTTGACTTAGCAAGCAGGAAAAGACAACTTAATTATTCTCAAATGCATAAAAATAATGCTAATGGGTACATCAAACTAGGCCAACAAAACATGTGATCTGACAGTGTTTTAATTAATGGATACAATTTTTAATTAGACTGTCAATTATCTGTAGGCAAATGAGTGTTGGAAAATTACTTGTTTTCTTTGGTCTCCTAAATTTGTATTCTTGGAGTCATATTTGAGTCATCCCTATCTCTAAAAATATCAAGATTTCAAAGCCTGCTTGTTGTTACCTTCTTAGGCTTTTCAAATCTACCCTTCCCTCATTCTCTCAGCTAACAGCCTAGTGCAGTGCTCCCCAAAATTCAATTATACTGACAAATCTTCTGGGGATTTTGTTAAAATATATATTCTAGTGCAGATCCTGTTGGTCCAGAGGCCACACTTTGAGTAGCAAGGCCCTAGCCTATGCTCTCCTCCCTATCCTACCCTAAATTCTAACCACCCTACCCTCTACCCTCTACCCGCAAACCTTACTGGCCCTGCAGGTAAGCATCTCTCTCCCGGGCCCTCCTGTATCTCATTGGCAGAGAAATGTTTCTTCAGTACAGCGGTGGTTTCAAAAAAGGGATCAACCAAACTCCCTGAAACAGAAAGCGATGCAGAGCACTCCAACAGCTTCGGGAGAAGTATTGACTAGTTGACCCTTCTGGAACAGCTCCACTGAGCAGGTAAACATGCAAGCTCCTCCTAATCTCCCTCTTGTCTGTGCAGTCTTTTTCTAGTTGTGATCTCTGCTGCAGTATCACAACCAGTCCTAAAGTGTGCTCTGCTGCCACTTTAAAACCCTTACCTGAGGGGCGCCTGGGTGGCTCAGTCGGTTGGGCGGCTGCCTTCGGCTCAGGTCATGATCCCAGGGTCCTGGGATCGAGCCCCGCATCGGGCTCCCTGCTCCGCAGGAAGCCTGCTTCTCCCTCTCCCACTCCACTTACTTGTGTTCCCTCTCTCGCTGTGTCTCTCTCTGTCAAATAAATAAAATCTTTAAAAAAAACAAACAAAAAAAAACAATAAAACCCTTACCTGAGAGGGGCCCAAAGCTCCCCACCCATTATTTTTTGGTTTTACTTAGCACAAAAAGGAAGTAGTGATTGAAATTCTAAAGTACGTTATGGGAATCAGATTCAAGTATCTGATCTTAAGGCAATACACTCCAGCCCCAAAGCCCAGTATAATTTACTTAGAAGACATCTGAGTTTCCTTTTCAACTCCAACATCCATTGTGATGAGCATCATCTTATTTCTAGTGTCTTAGGAGCTGTTTCCCCAGTGACTGGGCCCAGATAAAAATCTGTCAGACACACTACATTCTCCCACTAAGTTCTGCTTTCCATTTGGGGTGGGGGGGGGAAAGAAGGCAGGACACATTTCATGGTCATGGCCAAATGGTAGACACAACAAATGATCTCATCCTTCCTGAGCCAGCTTTGCCATCATGGAAGTATTTTGTGATCCAGGTGAGACCTACCTTTCCATATACAGAAAATGGTTCATCCACATATAAAAAATGGCCATAACAATTATTTAACCATAAAATCTCCATAACATATCTAAAACATACACTAACAAACATTAATTAGGGCCAATTTATCTACCAGACACAACAGACACAATGTCTAAGGCCCATGATACTTTTAGGGGACTGTGAAAATGTTTTAATTTTAATTTCTTTTAAAATAGGAAGAAAAAATAACTATAATAATATGAATGTAATAATAAATTCAGTCTGGACTACATTAATCTTCATACTAATGTAGTCATAAAATATATGTTTTTATATTTTTTATAAAGGAAGGGACCCACAAAGACAACAGCGCCAAGGGCCCATGAAAGTCACATTGTAGTCCTGACTGTAATAAGACGGTCATTCTCTCTGAATTTATCCAAAGCCCTGTGGCTGACTGTCAAGGTCTTCTGAACCTGTCTGGGTCTCACTCCACACGGACAGATTATTACTAACTTTCTTCTGCGTGGACCCTCCATGCTAGCCAACCTGGTCCTTTCCCAGGTATTATTTGGGTGAGAGCCCCAGGTCAAATGTTCTTTTGGTAATGCGTCTTTATTCATCTCTTCTTCCATATCTGGAAAGCTCTCCACGCTACTAGTCTAGAACCTACCCATTTTAATCCCAGCATTTGTCATGAACCTTCCCTGACTGCCACCACCTGCATCGATCTAGGTTCTAACCAACAGCACAGTGAATTTACCGTACATACTAGAATAACAGGCAACCCCAGATGGGCAGCAAGCACTCATTTTCTCGATGGGAAACTGCCCCCACCAGAGGAAAAAGAGATTTGGCCAATTTAAGTTCATAAGCTTTTGGTGATGTAGATGAAATAGTCAAATGTCTATTTAACCATGTTTAAAGTATTCATTTAAACACACAGAAGTTTTTAAAATAGCTTTTTATGTAAAATCGTATCTTGATTTGGAAATACTCTCTTTTGGTCTTATCTCACGTTTCATGAGACAGTTTTATTTAGAATTTCATTGCAGCTGAAGTTCTTAGTCATCACTCGGGCTACATTTTGAGTCATTAATTGCAGTGTCCAGATGATATCATCTTGACTTCCAGCTAAGTCTTTATTTCCAAATAAGTCCTTTTTGAGATCTTTTATGGGACTATTGCTAGAAAATATATCCCAAGCTACAGGTAGCTATTCACATAATAGTAGGACTGCTTGCTTACATTTGCAATTTCCTCAATATAATCACTGAGTTGCTTTTAAAAAAAAGATCTTATTTTAAACTAGCTTCTTTATAATAAACCGCCAACATTTACAACTGAGAGGAATAATTATTACGTCTTTATTAAATTTCTTCATTTTAAAATAGCTTCACCAATTGATATCTGTAAATTTCAAGCTAGTATTGATTGAAGGGGTTCCAGGTTAATATATTGTTCCCCATTAATACTTGCTGTTCAGAATAAAATCTCTATACCCATGACAGAGACGTGCAAGGGTTAGAATTTAAGACCACTCACTTACCCCCGGTTGAAACGTAGTTTGGGGAATAAAATTTGGTCTTTTGAGCCTGTATATAGGTCTTAACATCTAACTGTTTGGCATGATTTGCTAACTGTTTCAGATGTGTCAATCTTTTTCTTCCACCCTCAAATAGATTGTTTTTATTTTCCACTTTTTGTGATGGAAATTCTTAAACATATACAAAACATAGAGGCACTGTCTTAATAAATCAGACATACTATAACCCATCTTCAACAATAATCAATATATGCCCAAACTTACTTCACCTATAACCACACCCAGTCCCCCCCACCCTGATTATTTTAAGGCAAATTCCAGACATTGTATCACTTCATCTGTTAATATCTCAATGCTCCCCCAACACAACAACACTTCTAAACTTGAAAAAAATTAACAATAATCCCTTAATATAACCAAACATCCAGTGTTCACATTTTTATTTTACATACTGTTTTTACATTTTGTTTATTTCACTCTGGATCAAAGTAATGTCCATACATTGTGATTGTTTGATTTGTTCCATCTCTTAACCTATAGATTCTTCTAACATCCCCCTTTTATTTTTTCTTCTTGCAATCTTCTGTAGAAGTAACTTGAGTTGTTTGACTTGAACTTTCCCACAGTCTGAATTTTGTTACTGCATCCCTGTGGTGTTATTAAACACATTTCTCTATGCCTTGTATTTCCCGTAAATGTGTAGTCCGTTCAGGAGACTTAATCAGGTTTAGCCTCAATTATTGTTACTTTGGCAAAACTACACCATAGGTGGTATTGTGCATTTCTCCTGGGAGGTATGTAATGTCTGGTTTTCTCTTTTTTTGTGATGTTATCAACCCTTAATGATCATTAATCGTCTAGTAATTCAGATGGTAGTATTTTAACTCTATTACTCATTCTTTTTTTTTTTTTTAAGATTTATTTATTTATTTGAGAGAGAGAGCGCAAGCGCAAGCGGGGGCTGGATAGAGGGAGAAGGAGAGAAGCAGACTTACCTCACCACTGAGTGCAGAGCGCAATGGGGCTCCATCTCAGAACCCTGGGATCATGACCTGATACGAAACCAAGAGTCAGACGCTCAGCCAACTGAGCCAAGCAGGTGCCCCGATCACTCATTCTTTATTTATTAGCTGCAACTTTTCAATAAAGAGTAACTTCCCATATCAACTACTTGGTCATTTTTTTGCTTAGTACAGGCAGCATAAACATTTGACTTTTTATTTGCCAGCTTAAAAAATAATGAAGTAGTTCTCTGGCAGCTCCAAAGGAATCCAGTTAGTTGAGTTGATGTTTTTTAAGTATTGTAATGACCTTGTGGATTTAAACATATCTGAGGGTTTTAACTTATTATTGATGCTTAATTTGCTGCATCTTTGACTGGAGCTTTCGTATGATGTTTGTTTTTTTTAGAACAACCCTAGGGTCTTTAGAACTATCTTGCTTTATGGCATGACAAAATGCAGTAGGCTCATTTTGTATATGGAAATGTACATGCTTCTGGTTAGAATTCGCCATTTTTCCAAGGCTTCACAGTCAGAGTGCTAGGGTATCCATTGGCAATGAGTTAATCACTAGGCCTTCTCAATGGACAGACCTAAGAAACATACATTTCTTTTAGGTCAATTTTACTGAGGTGTAATTAATAAACAATAAAATTCACACGTTTTAAATATACAGCTGAAGACTTTTGACAAAGTTTACGTCTATGCAAGTACCACTCCAATCAAGATGTAGAAAATTTCCATCATTCTAAAAAATTCCTTTGTTGCTGTCTTCCCTCTTTCTCTCAGGCAATCACTGATCTGATTTATAGCACTATACATTGGTTTTGACTCTTACAGAAGTTCATATAAATGCAGGCAGGCAGTATGTACTCTTTTGAGTACATTCTCTTGTTCTGCATATTTTTGAGATTCATCCTTGATGTTGTGTATATCAATAATGCATTTATTTTTACTGCCAAGTAGTTCTCCAATGTATATCTGTACTGTAATTTGGTTATCTATTCACCCATTGATGGTTATGATGGTTATGTTTGATTTGTTTCCAGTGTGGGACTATTATGAATAAAGTTATGCATACAAATCTATTGCTGAGCATATATTTTTGTTTCTCTGTGATAAATACCTAGATATACAATTGCTGAATTATTTGGTAAATGTATAAAGTTTAACTTCCTAAGAAACTGTTGAAATGCTTTCCAAAGTAGTGTTATCTAACACTCCCAATAAAAAAATTTATGAGCCATTCAGTTGCTCCTTATCTCAGCCAACATTTGATATTATCAGAAGTTTTCATTTTAGCTATTATACTCAGCATGAAGAAAATTTCACTGTGGTTTTAATTTTCATTTCTTTTATGAACACTTTAACGTGCTATTTGGCCACATATATGTTTTTGTCCATATGTGATGTGTCTGTTTAAGGTCTGTGATGCTTTTTTAAAAATTGATGAACTAATTTGTTAGTTTTTTAATAATGTGCCAGTACTAGGAGTTACAGGGAATAGAAAAAAGTTAATTTATGTAAATCATTAGATTGCATCATTTCCCTACTTAAAACTGACCAATTTCTTATCACATTAGAATAAAAATCAGACAAAAAAAAAAAAGAATAAAAATCAGACAACAAACACCTGGAAAAAAGAAATCTATTTTTAAAATTACAATTGTTTCGACTTGACCATTTTTTAGTTGGGTGCTTGTCTCTTGAGTTGTGAAAGTTTTTTATATATTCTGAACACAAATCATTTGTCAGATATAAGTATTGTGAATATTTTCTCCCAGTCTGTGGCTTATTTTTTCATTTTTTTGTTTTCTTAATGACACTTTGGAAAAGAAAGTTTCAGTTTCAATGAATGTAAATTTATTATTTTTTTCCTTTATACATAATGCTTTTGTGTTCTATCTAAAAACATTTTCCCTATCTCAAGTTCACACAGATTTTTATCTTATGTTTTCTTCTAGAATTTGTATAGGTTCATTCTCATGCTTCGATGTAGGATCCATTTTGAATAAATTTGTGTGTATGGTGTGATGTACAGAGAGATGGTAATTTTTTCCTTATGGATATCCAGTTATTGCAGCAGCATTTATTAAAGAGACTATCTTTTCTGCCATTGAATTGCATTAATCTTTTTATCAAAAATCAATCAACCATAGGAATTTCTATTTGTTTCATTGATTTATTTGTCTTTACATATCTTTACACTGATAACTGAGGTTTCACAGTGGGTGTTGAAATCATTCCGAATAACTTCTCCATATCAGGGTTCAATTATATAGAACCATTTGAAGATTATATATAATTAAAAAGGGATTTATGACAGGGATTTGATTGTGTGCAATTGGGCTAACTGGTTAAACAATCTCTGTAAGACTAGACATCAGACACTGGAGCTTGGAGCCCATGGGACAGGTAGGCAGGAAAGGAAAATAGATGTAAAGCTGGAATCCATGAGTATGAGTTGGAACTCTAAGTCAATTTTACTACCTACAATCTTCATAGATGTGGCCCATGACTCAGAGAAGCCTCAGGAGGACCCAGGAGAAGGTGCAGGCCTGGCTGTTGCCCATGGCAGCCATATAATCCAGCAGATAAACAACAGTGCCTGTGTGCTATGGAAGAACGCTTGCCCCAGCCTTCTGACATGCCTGAAGCTTCGCGTCCTCTCCAAATCCTACATACAAAAAATTTCCCTTGAGGCCTTGGAAACATACAAAGAAGAAAATTCTGGGAAATGTAGTTCAGCCTAGCCAAGTTGACACATTACAAAGCCACCACATCATCCAACTTTGTTATCTTCCAAACTTTTTGGTCTATTTTAGATCCTTTGTGTTTTCATGTAAATTTTAGAATAAGCTTGTCATTACCTTAAAAAACAAAACTGCTGGTTTTGGAATCACATCAACTTTATAGAACAATTTAGGGACACTGGACCTCCTTCTAATCCACAGATATGTCCTTCAATTTATTTAGATCTTCCTTAATTTTTCTCAACAATATTTAGTAGTTTTCAGTGTAAAGAGTTTCCACATCTTTCAAGAAATGTATCCCTATGTAATTTATGATCTAAAGCTATTGAAAAGCTTGTAAGTAATATAAAGTTCATTTTCTTTTTTTTTTTTTTAAAGATTTTATTTATTTATTTATTTATTTATTTATTTGACACAGAGGGCGAGAGAACACAAGCAGGGGGAAAGTTAGAGAGAGAGGGAGAAGCAGGCTTCCCGCCAAGCAGGCGATCCCAGGATGCTGGGATCGTGACTTGAGCCAAAGGCAGACACTTAACCATCTGAGCCACCCAGGCTCCCCTAAAGTTCATTTTCTAATTATTTGTTGCTAGCACATACATATCCAATTGATCTTGTATCCTAAAACATTGATAAATTCACATATTAATTCTTGTATATTTTTTTATAGCTTGCTTAGGATTTTCTATGTCAACAGTCATTTTGTCTGTGAATAGAGAATTTTATTTCTTCTTTTCCAAGTCTCCTTTCTTTTCTTTTCTTTTTCTTTCTTTCTTTCTTTCTTTCTTTCTTTCTTTCTTTCTTTCTTTCTTTCTTTCTTCTTTCTTCTTTCTTTTTCTTTCTTTCTTTCTTTCTTTCTTTCTTTCTTTCTTTCTTTCTTTCTTTCTTTCTTTCTTTCTTCTTTCTTTTTCTTTCTTTCTTTCTTTTCTTTCTTTCAAGTAGGCTCCACACCCAAGTTGGGGCTCGAACTCAGGACCCTGAGATCAGGAGTCACACTCTCTACCGACTGAGCAGATAGGCACCTCAAATTTTTTATTTCTTGCCTTATGTTTCTGGCTAGAACCTTCCATTCTATGTTGACTAGAAATGGTAAGAATGGATAGCTTTTGCCTTGCTTCCAATCTTAGAAGGAAAACATTTACTCTTTCATCATTAAGTATATTGTTAGCTATAGGTTTTGTAAATAATCCAATTATTGGATTTAGGGATTTGTCTTCAATTTTTAATTTGTTGACAGATTTTGTCACAAATGAGTATTTTTTTCAAGTTTTTTTTTTTTTAAAGATTTTATTTATTTATTTGAGAGGCAGAGAGAGAGAGCGAGAGCTCAGGAGCAGGGGGGAGGGGCAAAGGGAGAGAGACTCCCCACTGAGCAGGGAGCTGGATGCAAGGCTTGACCCCAGGACCTTGAGATCATGACCTGAGCCAAAGGCAGACATTTAACTGACTGAGCCACCCAGGTGCCCCTTCAATAGTTTTTATTCATCTCTAAAATGGTTATATGATTTTTCTCCTTTATTCTACTAATTTCATAAATTACATTGATTGATGCTTAGATATCAACTCAACCTTGCAATTTTGGGATAAATCCCACTTGATCATGATATAATATCCTTTTTACATATTGCTGGATTTTACTTGCTAATTTTTTAAAACGATTTTATTTATTTATTTGTCAGAGAGAGAGAGTGAGCGCACAAGCAGGGGGAGTGGCAGGCAGAGGGAGAAGCAGGCTCCCCCCCAACCTTCCTCGCTGAGCAAGGAGCCCCATAACAGAACTCCATCCCAGGACCCTGGGATCATGACATGAGCTGAAGGCAGATGCTTAACCGACTGAGCCACCCAGGCACCCCTACTTTCTAATTTTTTTTTAGCATTTTTACACATATAGTGATTAGGGGGTCAGTAATTTTCTTATAATGTCTTTGTCAGATTTTGATAAGAGTTATATTGGTCTAAAAATGAGATAGATGCATTAATTTCTATCTTCTAAATGAATTTTTTTATCTTGCTATTATTTTTTCCATAAATGTTTGATAGAATTTACCCATGAAATCATTGGGTTTTGGTGCATTCTTTGTGGGAAGATTTTAAAATGTTGTGTTTAATTAACACATATAGGGCTATTCAAATTTCCTTTTTTCTTCTTGTTCAGTTTTCATAAGTTGAGCTTTTCAAGAAACTTGTCTATTTCAATTAAGTTATTAAATTTCTTGATGTAAAGTTTTTGCTAATATTCCCTTATTATCCTTTTGATGTTTGTAGGAACTATAAAGATAATTCCCTCTTTCATTCCTGATATTGATAATTTTTGTTTTCTCTTTTTTTCTCACTAGGGGCTTATCAGTTTTATTAATCTTTTCAAATAACCAACTTTAAGGTTTTAAAATTTTTGTTTTTTGTTTTCTTTTTTTTCTTTTAAAAATTTTATTTATTTATCTGAGAGAGAGAGAGACCACGAGCTGGGGGGAAAGGCAGACTCCCCACTGAGCAGGGAGACTGATGCGGGACCTGATCCCAGGACCCTGGGACCATGACCTTACCCAAAGGCAGACGCTATCCAACTGAGCCACCCAGCACCCTTGTGTTTGTTTTCTTTCACTGATTTCTCTTCTTCGCTTAAACCTTTGCATTGAAGGGGCCCTTGGGTGGCTCAGTTGGTTAAGCATCTGACTCTTGATTTCACCTCAGGTCATGATCTCAGGGTCGTGAGACAGCCCTGGGTAGGGCTCTGCACTTAGTACAGAGTCTGCTTAAGATTCTCTCCCTCTCCATCTGTTCACATGTGTGTGCATGGGTGCCCCCCTTTTTCTCTCTCTCTCTAAAAAAAAAAAAAAAAAAAAATCCCTAATACAAAGCTATGTGGCTAAAAAAAAAAAAAAAAATCCCTAATACAAGGCCATGTGGCTAAAAAAATACCTTTGCATTGAAAACTACTAAACATTGGTGAGAAAAAAAAGAACTATCCAGAGCTGTAGACTTATAAAGAGCAACTTTCTTTCCTTCTTTTCTCTTTCTACATGTTTAATTAATTTTTTTCCTAGTTTACCAAGATGGAAATTTAATTAATTGATTTTAAACTTTCTTCCTTGGTAATATCGGCATTTAAAACTTCAGTCTCTAGGAACTGCTTTAGCTGCATCCTACAAATCTTGAGATATTGTTTTTAATTATCATTCAGTTGAAATATTTTCTAATATTCCCTTGTCACTTTTTCTTTGATACAAGAATTATTTAGAAATCTCTAATTTATGTACATTGGGGGATTTTCTAGAGATCTTATTATTGATTCTAATTGAATTCTGTTGTTGACAGAGAGCTTTATATACTCTATAATGTTTCATTCTTTTGAAATCTAATACACTTACTTTTTAGTCCAGCATATAATCTAGTCTCTTTAGGTGACCTTAGATATGATCTCTGTCACCTCAGTGAGGTGAGGACACCTCATTCTTCTTGGACTCTACCTTGTTGTACCGTGATCAGGACATTTTCCCTCAGCAGAGCTCGGACAACCATAGGGCTTGCTTGGTGAACCTCCCTGTTTTTCAGGACTCTCAGGCTTACCTGGCTTCTTACCTAATGCCAGAAAACATCTGCTTCTTATATTTTGTCCAGTTTTATGATTGTTTATGGTGGAAGGGTTAGTGTAGTTCCAGTTTCTCCCATCAGAGCCAGAAACAGAAATCTCTTTGTTTATTTACTTTGTTTTTGTTTCCTTTGCCTTTCTTTGTAGGTGTTACCTATGGGGCCTATTTCTCTGTTGCGTTTTAGTCTTTATTTATAGAATGATTTTTTCCTCATATTTCTAATTCTTTCCTATGTTAAGTCGCCATTATTTTTCTTTTTTTTTTAGAGGGGGTCAGGAGCACAGGGAAAGGGGGAGAGAGAGAATCTTAAGCTGGCTTCACACCCAGTGCAGAGCCCAATGTGGGGTTTGAGCTCACAACCCTGGGATCATGACCTGAGCTGAAATCAAGAGTTGGACACCCTACCAACTGAGCCACCCAGGCTCCCCGAGTCACCATTATTTTCAAATAGTCCTTTTCTCTAGTCACCTCATGGCTGAGTTTTTCTGGTTTCCTCTTTCAGAGCTTCTGTTATTTTCTTACTGTACTTTAGCTCATTTTTTAAAAAAACATTTTCTTTATTTATTCATGGGAAACAGAGAGAGAGAGAGAGGCAGAGGCAGAGGGAGAGGGAGAAGTGGGCTCCCTCACGGGGCTTGATCCCAGCACCTGGGATCACGACCTGAGCCAAAGGCAGATGTTTAACCGACTGAGGCACCCAGGCCATGTGTTCCTGGCATGATTCCATAGTCTATGAGGATATTATTCTGCTCCTTACTCTCTTTTTTTCTTTTAGTAATTTTTCTTTTAGTAAATTTAGTAATTTAGTAATTTCTATTCTAAATTTTAGTAATTTTCTATAGGATTCTACCGTGACTTTTTTCTGTTTGTAACTTTTTAAGTGAAATAAATGTCCTTTGTGTTTAAAAAAAGAAGGATGGCCAGAATAGCTTTCCTAATTTCAGGGCTCTAGAACCATCCTGTTTTTTTCACAGTGATAAGAAACTCTGTGTGTGTGTGTGTGTCCTCAAACTTTCTGAGACCTACTCATATCTGGGCTGCTTCCTTCCCTACTAATATTGGGACCTTATTTTTCCCTTTGCCCCCAGTGTCCTAGACCTGCTCAGCTTGGATTCAACGTCCAGCAGTTTCACCTAACTGCAAGGCTTTGCCTTGGAAGGGAGCTCCTGTCTGTTAGTTTTGAGGGTTTTCAGGGCCCCAGGTGGCTCCCGGGGCTGTCAAGATCTCTTGCTTCACCATCTCCCTGCATGCACACCCACAATGGATCTTGCAGGACTGCCTTCCAGTTGGAGCCGCTGTTCTCAGACTGACCCACTGTGCTTCCTTGTGAGTGCGTGTTTGTTTGTTTTTAAGATTTTTAAGATTTTATTTATTTATTTGTCAGAGAGAGAGCACACAAGCAGGGGGAGAAGCAGGCTTCCCGCTGAGCAAGGAGCCCGATGTGGGTCTTAATCCCAGGACTCTGGGATCATGACCTGAGCCAAAGGCAGACACTTAACCGACTGAGCCATCCAGGCATCCCATGTTTGTGACTTAGGGGTTGTCTGAAGCCCAGTTCCCTTACCTCTGCTTCATCCCATGCAGTTCCTTATCCCACTTGGGTAGTTTGTCCTCATCCACATGTGCTTGGGTCTCGTGAGGGTACTTGCCATGCGGTTTTATTGTAGATGTTGCCTCTCTGTGTTTGGTTATGGTAGTCTAACTGCTCTGTTTATCTGAGAGATTCAGGGAAATTCATACACCATGCTGCTCCCTCCATCTACCCAGAATTCTTTGCCTCCATCTAGATTCTGAGCAGGAAATGGGTCATATATTTCTTTCATAACCACCATGCCATTTTGCTACATGCCATTCACAGAGGAGATCATCAATGCTTGCTGACTGATGAAAGTTTATGTATTTAAAAAAAAAAGAAAGAAAAAAAAGAAAGTTTATTTATTAGTCTTCTATTGTTATGTAACAAATTATCATAAACTTAGTGGCTTAACATCACACATATTATAATCTTAGACGTTTGGGCCTAGTTTGCCTGGGTTCTCTTTTTCAGGGTCTTTACCACACTGCAATTCATGTGTCAGCCAGGGCAGTGAGCTCTTAAGAGGCTTGAGTGGGAAAAGATCCCCTGCCAAGCACCCTCAAGTTGTTGGCCGAGTTCATTTGTAGGCCTGAGGTCCCTGTTTCCTCCCTGACTGTCAGGCAGGGCTGTGCTCAGCTCCTAGAGGCCACCCCCACTGCCTTTCCACATAGCTCTCTCCATCCTGGGGGCTTAGTAAAGCCAGCAATAGAGAGACAGTCCCCGATGTATGCTGGCAAGGCTGACAATATACGTATCAAAGCATAGTCACAGAAGTGACTTCACATCAACTTTGTCATAGCCCTATTGGCTAGAAGCAAGTCATACATTTCTCCCAAACTCAGGGAGAGGTGATTGCACAGGGTATAAACATGGAGCCACATGAAGGTCTGTCTACCACAGTTTATATCTGCCTTAAAACCTGGTTTATCCTCTTTGTTTCTTAAGACGAACAGCTTTATATTAATAGACTGTCAATGGCGAGTTTAACTCAATTCCAGGGCAAATGGCTATAAATTCAAATATAATAATGGATTATCCAGTTCAAATATAAAAATCTGACATCAGGAACTTGAAAATCCTACTACAACTAAACCTTTTTTTTCTTTTTCTTGTTTTTTTAAGTAGTCTCCAATGCAGGGCTTGAACCCATGACCCTGAACTCAAGACCTGAGCTGAGATCAAGAGTCGGTTGCTTAACCGACTGAAACACCTAGCTATTTTTAATGCTCTAATTCCCTGTCCTTCACTGCGAAATCTCCTCTGGGCATAAGTATTTCTACTGTTCCCAATCTCACAGAGAAAGTATAAGAAGAGCCTTGTTAGTGTCCTTAGGGAAAATAAGATTCCATATACGTCTAATGCATTTTTACCTTATTTTATGGCACCTGCGGTTGTACATACTTCTGGAGTCCTTCAGAGAGCTCATGTTTAAGAATGACACAGCACCGGGTGCCTGGGTGGCTCAGTTGGTTAAGCAACTGCCTTCGGCTCAGGTCATGATCCTGGAGTCCCGGGATCGAGTCCCGCATCAGGCTCCCTGCTCAGCGGGGAGTCTGCTTCTCCCTCTGACCTTCCCCCCTCTCGTGCTCTCTCTTTCTCATTCTCTCTCTCAAATAAATAAATAAAATCTTTAAAAAAAAAAAAAAAGAATGACATAGCACCAAAAGCGATGGTTTCAATACTCCAATAAACCAGACAACCCAAGTAACCATGTGGAGGAAACTCAGAAGACATGTGTATTTTAGAAACTACAATTTTTGGTGCAGATGATGAAGGAAATAATCTTATCCCCCATGCCAGACCATTGTAAGACTTCCATGAACGAGGTGGCGCCTGGGTGGCTCAGTCGTTAAGCATCTGCCTTCGGCTCAGGTCGTGGTCCCAGGGTCCTGGGATCGAGCCCTGCATCGGGCTCCCTGCTCCGCAGGAAGCCTGCTTCTCCCTCTCCCACTCCGCCTGCTTGTGTTCCCTCTCTCGCTGTGTATCTCTCTCTGTCAAATAAATAAACAAAAAATCTTTAAAAAAAAAAAAAAAAAAGACTTCCATGAACGAATTCATTATCCGAACACAAAGTGGCACTGTTCCTTATGTCTACTTTTGTTCTAATAAATAGGAGTATCATCATTTTCATCTCTGTCTCCTCACATGCTCATTCTGTCTTCTCTGTTCTTGATCTCATCATTTTTTACTGAGCATGAAAAGGGTAGGAAAAACTGCCTCTATCTGATGAAGATACACGATCATTTTTTAGTAAGGTTGTATATGCTTGGAAGCATTCAGCTATGGACATGAGGGATTCTTCTCATCTGCTTCAGTGCATCTGAAACACTGAACAGCTCCTCGCCTGATGGATGGCACATGAACGCTGTTTGCTATGGTGAAGCCCTTTCCTCCTGGCAACAAGGTTGGGGGGGCGAATAGGAGGCTCAGGAGTACAACACACAATGTGTGAGTACAGACTGTGCAGGGCAGTCTGCCCTGTGAATTTCTGATTCCCCTCCTCGTGGGAACAGCAATAATAATAACCAGAGTTAACACTGAGTAATTGAATGAGTAATACCATGAATGATATACAAAATACTTAGTAACAGAAACAGTGTAAGTATCAACCAGTCAGCATGAATGCTGGTTATCACAGCATCCATTCTGATGAATCCATGCCCTCCCCATTCCAGTTGTTAAGTGTGTTGACGACTGGCTATTTGGACATTTGAGGACTGCCAATGTAAACCCTGCTTTACCTTATGTCGGGCACTGTGCAAGGCACCTTAAGGACCTTTGTTCATTGACTCCTCCCAGCCACCCTGCAAGATGGACACTCTTGTTATTCTAATTTGACAAATGGGAAAACTGAAGCTTAAAGAGATTGAATGACTCATTCCATATCACACAGCCAAGAGGCAGGGGGACTGAACTTGTACCCTGCTCTGCTGACCCAGGAGTCTGAGCTGTTAAGTTCCACTTTCTACTAACTCTTAGGAAACCACATCCTACAGCTTTTTTCTGTCCTTACAAGGAATGTACACTTTATGAACATGAAAGCTGAACTTTATTACCCTGGCCTTAGTGACAAGTGAAGTAGCCCTTGGCCAATCCATTAATAAAAGCAATGCAAACAGCATAATGAAAATGACAGAATGAAGAATAAGCCCCGAGACTAAGCCTATGCTCCAGAAATAATTCTGGAGTTGACCCAAGGTTCTTCCTTAAAGGACCGTGGAAGCCCAAAGTCCAGACTGGCCTTGCAGCCTGCGGGGGCATTTTTCAGGTAATCGTCACAGATCCTAACTCCACATTCCTCTAGCAATTAAAAGAACTCTGTCTGGTTGTGGCTTTTGAAGCTGGGTTGATTTAGAGCAAAGCAAACAACTGGATTCCAGAGATGGGCCACGTTGATCTTATGTCATTGTCTTTCTTGACTACATGGCTGGCTGGTTGGTTGAATTTTTTTCAACCTCAGCCAGCAGCAGCACCCCACATCATCACTTTCTGTGAGCCATTCTTGATAGTGACACATTACATTTTCAGAAAACTTGTTTTTCAGCTGTGACACACAACACTAATGAAATCCTCATGCTCAACACACTGTCGTGAGCTGTCTTCACGTTATGTGCTCAGATGTCACCCTCATCTCTTTCTTTCCCATTCAAGAATGCATTATGGAAATGCAAAAAGTGAGAGTAATGTTAGTAGAGGTATCCATTTGGACAACTTTCTTAAAATCTCTGGGCCTCAGTTTCCACATCTGTAAAATGTAATTGGAAATATATGCTTTGGGTGTGGGTGAGGTCAAGGCATGGAAGAAGGTATGACTGGTCAGAGCAAATCTTTATCTCAACTTTTCCACAACACTCAGACAGACAAGATCAGATTCTTGAATTGCAAAGAGTGAGTTACCTACAATAAAATACCAGCATTTGTATCATCAATGTCATTATTACTATTATTATAACTATTATCAACAATGACAATGATGAAGTAACGGGGGCTATGTATTGAATGTTTATTACGCGCCAAGCATGGTGCAAAATGAGATGTATCTCATATCTCATTCATTTCTCAAAACAACCTCATGAAATTAAACTTTATGTGGGTATGTTTCGCTACTGCTCTGGCCTAGAGGAATAGATCAGTGGGGCCTGGGATAGAGCAACCAGATCTAGAGGGTCCCTGTAGAGACTCCGAGTCCTCCAGGGTCCTCCAGACAGCATGAGCATCCTCTGTTGCTGGCACCAAGAGGCTGTGTGGGTCCTTAGTGCCACAGAGCCTCCAGCCCCATTCCAGTGAGACGTATTGCCAGTGCTGAGTAGCTGCACGAGCCAGCCAGGAAAGACAGCCCAGCCTCAGGGCCAGCAAGGAGGCTACTGCCCCATCATCATGCAGCAGAAGTGAAGCCTATCTGGCCCCAGCGTAGGCAGCGCTGCTGTGATGTATTCCACAGGAACCATAACACTCATGAGCTCCCCCATGATTGATGGAGGTTGGGGTCGTAGACACCAGGAGGATTAGGAGAGGTGTGGGCACATCTGATGGGCCCGTACATCTTCCTCAGAGCAGGGCGGTGGTAACATATACCCACATTCACACCTAGGGTTGTTTTGAGGAATGGATGAGCTATGAGATGTGGGCTATTGTGCACAGTCCCTGGGACATCATAATCAGTACCACAAACAACAAATACCAACTGCTATTCTTAGTAAGTAATAATAACATAACAATAATGTAAACAGCATGCAAGCGTTCTTACTTTATTAGTAGTAACACACGGCCAACCCTCCTCACAGATGACCGTGACAAGACCACGTCACCATGTCTCGTCTAAGAAGCCCTGCTCCAGTCAACACAGGGCACATGTGACTTCAGAATCCGAGTGGATTTTTCTGGCCCGGGTAATGGTTGGTCTTGGACGGCATGACTGGGTGCTGTCTCAGAGGAGTCGCTCCTGTCTCTAGCAACAGCCAGCCAGGGACACACTGATCAACTGGCTCTGGGAAAAGCAACCAAGGGCGCCTGGGTGGCTCAGTCAGTTAAGCGTCTGCCTTCAGCTCAGGTCATGATCCCAGGGTTCTGGGATCGAGCTCCGCGTCGGGCGTCGGGCTTCCTGCTCCGAGGGGAGCCTGCTTCTCCCTCTGCCTGCAGCTCCCCCTGCTTGTGCTCTCTCTCTCTGTCAAATAAATAAATAAAATCTTGAAAAAAAAAGGAAAAGCAGCCAAACACCATCCAACACAGCCATGAAACACTCTATCTATTCTATCCCCAGCCCTGATATTGACAGTGCCATGTTGGTTCTGAATGTTCATGCTTTCAAGGTCATTCCAGCCAGAATAAAACTTTTCAAATCAGCAGTACCTCACGGTTTTTGTTCTGTTTTGTTGTTTTGTTTTGTTTTCATGTGTCCAGACCTCTTAGTAATACATGACCACTTTACTTTTCTTTCCACAATCATGTTAAATCATGCAGAGATTGAATTCATTTACTCACATTTTCAGGCCACGGTGAACTTGTTTCCTTACCCTAGGTGTGGAGTCTTTGGGTCCTGGAGCTAGGGAAGAGCTGCAAGCCCATTAATCTGGAGCCATCTAGAACTGTTGGCAAGGATGGGGATGTTATATATCTGTACTGTCTAGTGCGGTAGCCCCTAGACCCGGGAGACTCTTGAGCCCTTCCAATGTGGCTGGTGTGAGTGAAAAATGAATTCTCAATCTTATTTAATTGTAATTAATTTTTTAAAATTTATTTGTCAGAGAGAGAGAGAACACAAGCAGGGGGAGCAGCAGGCAGAGGGAGAAGCAGGCTCCCCACTGAGCAAGGAGCACAATGCAGGACTCAAACCCAGGACCCTGGATTCATGACCTGAGCCGAAGGCAGACACCCAACCAACTGAGCCACCCAGGGATCTGTAATTGTAATTAATTTAAATGTAAATAGCCCTATGTGGCTAGTGCTACTTACTGGGTAGTGAAGATCTAGCCCAATCCCTTCATTTCACCGAGTCCCAGAATCGTATCAGTGACCTGCCCAGGACCTCACAGCTGGGTAGAGGCACAGCAAAGCACAGAAAACATTGGTCACTGCCTTAGTCCATTCAGGTTGCTATCATAAAATACCATACACTGGGTGGCCTATAAACAACAGAAATTGATTTCTCACTGTTCTGGAGTCTGGAAAAATCTGTTGCCGGTTGGTTGGGCTCTGGGGAGGACCGGCTTCCTGGTTCATAGACAGCAGTTTATTCACTGTGTTCTCACATGGAAGAAGCCAGGAGCCCTCTGGGGTCTCTTTTACAAAAGCACTCATCCCATTTATAATCCCATAGAGGGCCCCACCTCTATGACCTAATCACCTCCCGAAGGCCCCACTTCCTAATACCATCACACTGAGGACTAGGTGTCAACATATGAATGCGGGAGGAGGGTGCAAACTTTCAGTCAATAGCAACTGCCGTCTCAGTGTTTTCTCCAGCACATCATGTTCCACTTATTCATCCCCAGGCAGAAATATCATTCCACCTACGCACTTAGGTTATTGGGAGGGAGGAAAAGAAAGAGGGGAGATGGGCAGATGCAAACTGTTTTTGTTGTCTCAGTACACAATCATGCAAACTCTGAGGAGAGAGGAAGAATAAAAAACAGAGTTAGCATCCAAAAAATAGAGTTAGTATCCAAAATATTTAAAGAACTGATACAACTCACCCCCCCTAAATAATCCAATTAAAAAATGGGCAGAAGACATGCACAGACATTTCTCCAAAGACATCCAGATGGCCAACAGACACATGAAAAGAAGCTCCACATCACTCATCATCAGGGAAATGTAAATCAAAACTATAATAAGATATCACCTCACACCCCCGTCAGAATGGTTACAATGAACAACACAAGACACAACAAGCGCTGGAGAGGATGTGGAGAAAAAGGAACCCTAGTGCACTGTTGGTGAGAATGCAGACTGATACAGCCACTGTGGAAAACAGTATGGAGGTTCCTCACAAAGTTAACACTAAAACTACCCTATGATCCAGCAATCACACTACTGGGCATTTACCCCAAAAATACAAAAACACTAATTCAAAGGGATACATGCGCCCCTATGTTTATTGCAGCATTATTTACAATAGTCAAACTATGGAAGCAGCCCAAGTGTCCATCAATAGATGAATGGATAAAGAAAATGTGGTGCACATATATACAATGGAATATCATTCAGCCATAAAAAAAGAATGAAATCCTGCCATTTGCAACAACATGGATGGATCTAGAGAGTATAATGTTGAGCAAAATAAATCAGTCAGAGAACGACAAATACCATATGATCTCACTTATATATGGAATTTAAGAAACAAAACAAATGAGCAAAGGAGAAAAAAAGAGAGCAAACCAAGAAACAGACTCTTAAGTATAGAGAACAAACTGATGGTTACCAGAGGGGAGGTGGTTGGAGGGATGGGGGAAATAGCGGATGGCGATCAAAGAGTACACTTAACATGATGAAAAATAAAATAAAATGATAAAAAAGTATCAAACACCTAGTAATCTAATAAAAGATTTATAAGACCTCTGCAATGAAAACCACAAAACATTGTGGATGGAAAGTAATTAAAACCTAAATAAGTGGAGGGACAGACTATGTTTATGGACTAAATAACTCAGTTTAATAAAGATGTCAATTCTCTGCTAAAAACAAAACAAAACAAAAAAGAAAACCCACACACAACCACTCTGTTTGAAATACTAAGTAAGACATAGAGGAGTCAAAGAGATGGGAGCTAGAGATGGGGTGGTGAAGTGTCTTTTGTGATTAGCACACTGTAATTAAACGACAATTCACATTGACTTTTTACCTTTTTTACAGTTCTCTTTTTATAGGATAAACCCATACAGTGAAACATGAAGCAGCTGAATACTGTTGAGGACCCACCGTGTAGAAGGTCCAGTGTTAAATGCTATAGGGGGTTTCAAAAAAGCGTAAAATAGAGTCCCTCCCGTCAGAGAACAGGGCATCTGGTTGTGAAGACATGCCATCATAATGGAGGAAAGATAATTTTCCCTCTATGTTCCTGAGCTCTTAGTGGATACACCCATAATAAAAGATGGATTAACAAGAGAAAAACAATCCAAAGTTTATTAATATGTGTGTCTTATGTATACATGTGGATATCCCCAGGAAAACTGAGTAACTCCCCGGGTGGCTTCATTAAAACTCAGATTAAAGCAGCTTAGTAGGGAAGGGGAGGAGGACATAGGCCTTTCAGGGGAGAGTCAATGATTTTTAGACGAGATGAATGGGCCCTGAGAACAGATGGGAGTTGGACAGTTTCTGACAGTGTGGAGTCAACATCAACATCTAGTCTCTTCCTCTGAATCAGGACTCAGCCCTACCTGGGGATGACACTGCCGCGGAGGGGATCTATGCCAACTGGGTTCCTCTTAGGGAATGTGTCTTAGGCAGATGAGGGGAGTTCAGAGAAAGCCTCTCCCTGCATTTGCTATTTTTCAAGTGCCTACAGTTCAAAATAACCAATACTTCAAAGGGTGGCGTGTTCTGCTACCCCTCATCACTGAAGCGGGGGGAAAAAGCAAGAAAATCGTATCAGATCCTACATAATTGCCATATGTCTTCTGGAGAGTGGCCTCTGGGCAGGCCAGAGAGCCGGCGACTGATGGATGATCCCTGCTTCGGAGAGTGCACTCCACCCTTGTGCTTCCTTCGTAAGTGTCTTTCATTTCCGTTTAAGGATATAAGCAGCGTCCTGTCTTCACCTATGACTTGCTCAGGGAAGCCAGGAGTCCACGGCCAGGAAGGGGGCACGGCATAGCAGATGTGGTCTGCTCAGCTGTGCCGCCCTCTGCAAGTAACTTTGCCTCTTGGGACCCCATTTTCCCAGCTGTCGGAAAATCACTGCAACTGGACAGGTCGTTACCAGGATTTACCAGCCCATACACTGATTCACTCACACCCCATCCCATTTCCACCTGCAGGCTGTGAGCTCCACCAATATTTGAGACTTGCTGCTGCCCGCTTACCCCAACATCTATTCTGCAATTCTTTGGGTATTGAATTCTGACTCCGGTATCGGGTCCTCGTTTGTCTCCTGCCAGCTCAAGCTTGGCTTATTTTTCTGGCTTTTCCTTCCCTCGTGAAGGAAAGACAGATCGGGGGGCAGGATAACATGACAAAATGAGTGTTAGTGACACAGTCTTGGAACAAAGTCAGCATTTAATAAGAAGAATCGGAAGCGGAATGTCTGCTTTCGTTTATGAAGCTCTTATTATGCGCCAGCGTTGGTCTGAGTGATTTACGTGTATTAACTCATTTAAGTTTCCCGAGGCAAGATTCAAGGGCAAGGATGTATTAGGAGCGGTGCTCCCTTAGCCCATAGAGGAGTAGGGGCAGCAGGACGGAAAAGAAGGGTAGGTGCCATTTCTGGAACAATCCTGCCGGCCTGATCCCAGGCGGGAGCCGTGCAGTGTGAATTACGCCTCAGGACTTGATTGCTGAGCTTTCTTGCATAGTGAGACTAAAGACCGGGGGTGAAGAGAACCCCGAGGCACCCCAGTTCTGTGCCCCTGCAGGTGAGCAGCTCCAGGAGGCTGAGGAAGTCCACCAAAGAGACTTGCAGGTGTTAATGGGCAGGTGAAAGCAAAGGTAGAGAGAAGCCAGAAAAGGGATGCAGAAAATGCTAAACGGCTGCTGGGAGGTCCAGCAGCACGCCCTTGATGTCTCCCGCAAGCCTTACAACAACAACAAAATCCATTTAACAGACGAGGCACCGGAGGTTAAGTAATTTGCTCCCATCACATAGCTAGTAAGTGGAAAATAAGGATTTAAATCTAGACAGGCCATCTCTCAAGTAAATCTGTGCCCTTCGCCCTGGTGCCGTATCAGCCCGACCTCCTAAAGATTTTCAGAGCTGATGCCGATGCGTCGGTCTGGGCTGCAGACATCTGGAAACACACTGAAGCGAACCAAATTGTTCCTTCCTGGAGGAGGTCCTTTGTCATCCTGACTTGTCTCAGCCTCCACCACCATAATGTAATCAGGACGCTTTTCATCTCTATCGGCTCCTGATTCCTGCTATTTTCTCCTCACAGCACTCCGGATCTTGCTGCTGGTGACAGCGCCGTCCGCCCCCCGCCATGGGTGCTGGGCTTGGGCACCAGGTGCAGGCTCCCGAGACCCCGGCTTGGCATCTGAAACAAACTCCATTTGTTTGAACATTTCGAGAGACGTTGCTTTCCCTTCAACATGTTAAATTACTCTTTCCTGGAAAGAGTTTGACCACAATTTTTTTTTTCTACAAAAATAATGTTAAAGTATTTCCTGTTGGTTTAAGCGATTAGAGAAAGTATGGACTTTATCATGTGCTTTGGTGTCACGCAGCGGCCGAGAAGCAGTTGACATTTGAGTTCATAACCTCTGGCCACGGGGGTGAATGAACAGACTATGAACTTCCGTGGCATAATGGATGGGATGATGACAAAACAGCATTTAATGTATTGATATAATGTTCCAGATTAAATAGGTATTATTTTTACATGTGGCTGATTACTTTTTATAACCAGAAAAACAACAATAAATATGATAAAGCAGCGATCCTGGTCGTTACCTCCGCTCTCGAGCAGGGTTTCTTAAGCTTGGCATTCTGGACCTTTCTTTTCGTGAAGGGCTGTCCTGGGTAGTGTAAGATGTTTCTCACTGCTGCTGGCAACAGTATTCACACCTCCAAGTTGTGATAAGCAAAAATATCTCCAGACAGCGCTACTCGTCCTCTGGGAAACAAAACTGCCCCCGGTTGACAACCACCGTGCAGAGGACAGTAACAGGGAAGGCACGTCCCATGGTGCGCTCTCTGGGCTCACACCCGCCAACCTCTCTGCTGGTCTCCCTTCTTGGTTTCTGTTTTACTGGTATTTCCGATATTGTCCAATTTCGGTTCCGTCTGGCAATCTCTCACTACTATCATCTTTTAGATGTCCACACCGTTTCAAGTTTTGGACAACCGGGGTTGTCCCCATCGCCACTGTGTCTGGAGCTTGAGCCTTCCTTTCTTGCAAGTGGGATGCAGGGGAAGAAGAGACTGACAGTAGGGAGACAAGAGGCTGTCTGTGACCCATCTGCACATTTTCAGCACTTCCCTTTAGTAACTTTGTTTCAACCTTATGATGCATAAAATAACAGGAAAAAAAATGAAGTGAGGGGAATTGAGAGTGCCCTGTTTTGACGTGTCAGAGAGCACTGGTAATGGAAAAAAAATCCAGGTTTCCTAGGATCTAGGGATGAGACTTTTTCATTTTAAAAAATATGATCATTCTAGTCAGAAAAGTTTTAGTAATTCTGATCAAGATATTCACATCCGGGACGCCTGGGTGGCCCAGTCGGTTAAGCGTCTGCCTTCGGCTCAGGTCATGATCCCAGGGTCCTGGGTTCGATTCCTGCATCAGGCTCCTTGCTTAGCAGGGAACCGGCTTCTCCCCCTGCCTGCCACTTCCCCTGCTTGTGTGCTCTCTCTCTCTCTTTCTCTGATAAATAAATAAAAATCTTAAAAAAAAAAAAAAGATATTCACATCCATAGCCACAAAAGGCTGCTCTTGTACCTTTTTTCAAAGTTCAGGCCAAGTAGCAAGCAAGTTTCACCCATCACACCATCATGTGGGTATCTCTTTATGCTGTCTTTTCTCATTGAGTCTCTAGAGTTGGACATTACAAATGGGCCAGCCAAATTACTGTGCTGCCATGACCCCAAGCCAGGTTTCTGAGAGGGTCTGAAGAATGTCTGGATTCCCCTTAAAACCTTCCCTTAAAAATCATGTCCCAGTTTTGGGACACCTGGCTGGCTCAGTCAGTAGAGCATGTGGCTCTTGATCTCAGGGTCTTGAGTTCGAGCCCCATGTTGGGCTTAGAGATTACTTTAAATATATATATTTAATATAAGTTTCTTCCTTATGAAACACGAGGAAAACTGACCTCTCAGGTTGGAAGCTGATGCCCAAATACTTGCCAAGACCTAGGAACAGTCAAATTCAATGTTCATGACCATTCAAAGGATGGTTTGAATCAACCCAGTGGGTCGATTCAAAACTTGCATGTCTAACTCTGCTCCACATCCTCTGTTAGTCTAAAATCCCTCCATTCTTTGAGGTCTAATGCTTTACATGATGCTCTCCCCTCTCTGATGGCCCATACCACCGTGGTCATATTTTTATTGCTCTCCTTTATTTGTGATCCATTTGTTTTTGTCCTTCTTTAACTATATGAAGCTTCTTAAGGGCATATTTCTATTTAGTTCACTTTTTTTTTTTAAAAGATTTTATTTATTCATTTGCCAGAGAGAAAGCAAGAGAGAGAGAGAGAGCACAAGCAGGGGGAGTGGGAGGCAGAGGGAGAAACAGGTTCCCCTGTAAGCAAAGAGCCCAATGCGGGGCTCCATCCCCAGACCCTGGGGATCATGACCTGAGCCGAAGGCAGACGCTTAACGACTGAACCACCCAGGGGTCCCGATTTTTAGTTCATTCTTATGTGTGTACAGGACCTGCCTCTGTTCGGAGTAGGAACCCAACAAATGCTTGTGCAATTGAACTTTATCTTTGGAGAATAACCCCAGGTCTTTCTGTGCCACCTAATGAGTCTTGGCTGGGGATGGAAGGAAGGAGGGAGGGAAAGAAGGAAGGAAGGAAGGAAGGAAGTATAAAAGGAAGGAAGACAGGTAGAAATGCTATTTTTTTTATTGAAATATGTTTAAATACCAGAATCAGAATCTTTTAGGAGGTATGAAATGTTCTGTTGAAATCACATTAAGATTACAATAATATATTTGCCTCATCTAAAGGTAAAGGTCATTAGTAATGAGAACTAAATAAATACCATTCTCCTCCTGCCCCATGGTTGCCAAACATATAAAGAAAGGAAACATATCGCTTAGGATACAGATAAAGCTTCCGTCCTTGCTCATGAGCCTCATTTCCTTTTGATTGCCTGAGTTTTCCTATGGCTTTAGGGTTGTGAAGGACGGGAAATAATAAAGTGCTGCTTTATCCACTGGGAAGCACCATGACTTCTTTGGTATGTGAACATCTGTAAGTTCTCTCCTCAGAGCAGGAACTTTGGTCATGTGATGGCATTTCCTCCGAATACAACATCCATCTGCCCGGATCTGGATTTTCCATTATCAGATAGACTCTGCAGCATCCTGCAGCTGGTTCTGCTGCGTTCACCGCAAGGCTATGATAAATCACGATTCCCAGGGGCTGCTCACTCCATGTGGTAATAAAGGCTTGAGGGAGGATGGTCAAAGTGGAGCTCAGGCTTGAGGGAGACTTCAGTTAACTGTAAGGAAGGTTTCCTGACCAAGAAGATGGCCCAATCACACAGGCTCAGAGACACGTGGTCTCAGTTGCATAGCTTATGCAAAGCACAGGAGAGAGGTAAGAAAGTCTAGTCTAGAGAAATGGATAGGCCCAGGTCCCAAATGTCTTTAGGATGGGGTCTTCACTGAGTGATCCATACCCCTGGAAGGTAAGTAGTATTGCTTCAAGGATTTGAAATTTTGTGCATTTTTATAGGACAAATGTCCATCCCTAGAAAGCAAACATTTAACAATCTGGTTGACCATGGAACTAGACTGTCTAAACAAAGAGAGAAGGAAAGTAGGTGCTGGTCCTGTGGTCAAGATGTGAGAATGGGGGACGTTTTGGAGGGTGAAGAAGTCAAAATTCTAGTGTAGGAGAAGTGGGTCAGTCCAAGTGTAAGGAGTAAGGGATACAGTTGTCTGTGTTTATCTCACCCTGTTGGCATACCCAGCTCTAATCCTGTAGACTTCTGAAGGGCAGAGACTTTATAAGGTGACACAATCAGATATGCTCTGGTTCCTGAATATTTAATGATGGGATGCTTTCCAGTTGCTCACTTCCTTTGTTATTTTTATTTTTTTTATTTTTTTTATTTTTTATTTATTTATTTGACAGAGAGAGAGATAGCGAGAGCAGGAACACAAGCAGGGGGAGTGGGAGAGGGAGAAGCGGGCTTCCCGCCAAGCAAGGAGCCCGACGTGGGACTCGATCCCAGGACCCTGGGATCATGACCTGAGCCGAAGGCAGACGCTTAACGACCGAGCCACCCAGGCGCCCTCCTTTGTTATTTTTAGTTCCTACGATCTCAATAGGATGGAGAAGCCATGGCTTTCTTCCAGATGCTGCCATAGAGCAGGCCTAAAATAAAAATTAAACGAGGTAGAGTGGTAGCCACATTAGCTGCGGAGGTATAAATGATGGCTGCTTTCACAACATGATGTCAAAGCCTTCAAGGACAGCATTGCCTATCGATTCGCTATAGACTTAGCAACGCCACCAATATCAGGGTCATTGGACTTTGTTGTAATTTTATTCCTGTTACATGGAAATGTATCAGTCACTTATACTGTAGTATGAATCAGGATTCCCTCTTTTTTTCCCCAACTGAGGGTATGTTGAGATGGTGCACTTTGTACTTTGTTTTTTTATTACTTTTTTTTTTTTTTTTACTTTGCTTCCAATGAGAGAGGAGAGGGGAAAACAGGGTTAGAAAATGGGAGCAGGATTGGAGGGGTGACAGAGTGAGGAAAGAAGCAGAGTTTCAATAGAAAACCAGCAGAAAGGTGGGAGATGCTTGGATGACCCTAGAGGCAAACTTAAGTGGCTTTACAGTCTGGCCCAGGACCAGTTCTAGGGATGGAATGTGACCTTGGTTTCCATATTGGTTCCTACATAAGATCACAGGAATTACTAGGTTTGAGATCAAAGTGCCTTAATGCAGGTAATATCAGGACTCACTTGAGCGGAGTCCAGAGATAATTGAGGTGTCCAGGCTGTTTTTTCTCTGGCTGAGCAGTGACATCAAGGTCTCAGTTTATTTCCAGGAAGCCCTGGTGTGTGTCAGTGCCATTTTATGGTTGCCACCAGCCCTTCATTATCCTTTTTTTTTTTTTTTTTTTTTGTATTCAGGGAGAGAGAAGCAGTTTCTAGGAACTCTTTCATGACAGCAATCACATTTATTTCCCAAAAGCTCCCAGAAAACCTCTTCTCATGCATTATTGTCCGTAATTTGGGCTCACGCTCATTCCTGAATCATTTCCTGCAGTGGAGAAATGCCATGCGCTGCCTGAACCAAGAACCAATCACTAGACGAGGCGTCATGTCCTCCAAGGGGGCCGCTTGCCGAATGCAATGCCAAGAAGCTGGGGCGCTCCCCCAGCGGCCTGCGCAGGGCGCCCGAGCACAGTGCCCTTGGCCGCCGCTTGGGCGCGGAGGAGCCGCAGTGGGTCCCGGACAAGGAGAGGACTCTCCGGAGCGGGTCCCGGACAAGGAGAGGACTCTCCGGAGCGGGGACCGCGGTGGAGGCTGGTGTGTGAGCGGAGTGTGGGTTTGAGTCGGAGGCTCCACGTGGAGAGGGGCAACGCCTGGGCCACAGGCATGTCCCTGCAGTTTGCGGCCCCAGGAACGGAGGGCGTGAACCAGCCGACGCCAAGGGCTGCGGAGCACGCAGATGCCCGCCGGGGTCAACTGACAGCCCGGCTGGCAGCCGTGCAGCGGGCCGCCAAGCTCTGCTCCCAGTAGCGAGAGCAGGAACTCCCCGCAGGGCTGACCGTCAGCATGGAACAGGGGGGATCTGCAATCTGTGCACGCACAGGCAACGAATCCTACCCGTGCGGGGAAATGCAATTCAGGTTTTCGGAGAAACAGAAGTGCTCGCCTGTCTGGTGCAATATGCTCAGTTTATTAACGCTCTGAACAGCTTCATGCTTTCGAGTTTGTGCATTACCTTGTTGATTACTTAGTTGGAGGTCCACTAAGGCTACACTATTTTTAGTGTGACTTAAGTCGTGTTTTTACAAGTGCCCGGGTTTACCAGAAGGTTCTGCCCCCTCAGTGTTCATTCTTGCACAGCAGTGATTTGGGCAGTGGTAACTTTGGCCTGATTTGTAGTAGAGCATGGTTTCTAGCCTCAGTCGACAATCGGCCTTGGCCCATTTATAGGTTGTTCACTTACTGCATCACTAATTTTGGGCTATGAACAAACGCTTGATACTTCACTAAGGGGGAGGAGCCAGCTTTGCTTTTTATACTTTTCACTTACTTTATTAAAATAAATTGTACAACAACAACAACAAAGAACCAGTCAGTGTAGCAAAAGGGGTGAAATTGGATTAACCAAAAAGGAGCCCCACCTGGACCTGGAGGTGAAGTCAGTTGCCTTCTATGACAAAGGCCATAGCTGTTACCCAATGGGAGAGAGACAACAAAAATGTTCAATTTACTGCTCTTTCACTAGTTTTAGTTTTCGACAAATAGAAAGAAAGATGGAACTAACATTTATGGAGTACCTCTATGCTTTACATATGTTAGCTCATTCAAGCCTTACAACATCTTCTATGGTCAGAATTATTATTTCTGTTTTACTGGTAAGAAAACTGAGATATCAGCCAACTTACCTGTATTTACACAGCTAGTAAAGTTGCAGAGCTGAAGCATAAACCCAGGTCTGCCCATATCTAAATTTTACCAACAATTGCCTAATCGATCATTGCTAATCTATCGTCTATCACTAAATCTATTGTTGGCTACAAGAAGGACTCAGTTTATTGAATACCTACTCTTTGCATATACCACACTGTACTAGGCCTTGCTATTTGCTGAATAAGGTATCTCTAGAAGCTAACACAAATTTCCAGTCCATAGAAAGGGAGAATGATTAGGTAGTAAAAGAAAGACAGTATAGAAATGTTTATTCACTTACTTACTTACTCAGTTCATTTGGGAAATCTTTACTGACCATCTACTTTGTGCCAATCATTGGGTTAGCCGCTATTTGCAGCCCATGCCTAGATTTGGCTCACAGGCCGTGAGTGGACAACCTCTCGCTTCATATGAGGTTAAGCATAGTTCCACATCATATATGTGATTTTATCAAAAACAAAGTACAATTCTGATGCCTCAGTCAAGGTAACCAATATCTGGCATGTGTATTGCAATTCAATCGTCCCCTCCACATACACTCGCAACACATACATCATGGCAGACATCACTAATCAACTGCTGTACTTTATAGAATCTAAATGTGACCCCATAATCTTTGTAGTTGATTCACCCGCACTTAATACTTTCCAAATGAATAATAATAGTGCATTCATGTAACTTTTAAAATGTGCTCAACACAATTCTGAACATTTACTACATATTAACTCTTTCATTCCTCATAATCTCTAGGATATGGATATTATTATTATCCCTACTCTATATGTGGGTAAGTTAAGGAAGAGAGAGGTTAAACAACTTGTCTAAGCCCACCCAGCTGGTAAGGATGGAGCCAAAATTTGGAGTTGAGCTGTCTACATCTAGGTGTGTGATTTTAACCACCTGCTATATTGCCTCTCAACACACTGTCACCAAGTGGGAGACTCCACCGCATGAAGCTCCAGTGACCCTACCAATTGATCATACCAATCAATCAGTCAACTGTAATAATCAACCTGGTTAGCTGATGAAGAATTAAAAACCTAGGATTTATTTATTTTTTATTTTTTTAAGATTTTATTTATTTATTTATTACAGAGAGAGAGAGAGAGAGAGAGAGCACACACGAGCTGGGGGAGGGGCAGAAGGCGAGGGAATCTTAAGCAGATTTCGTGCCCAGCACAGAGGGCTACATGGGGCTTGGTCCCATAACCCTGAGATCATGACCTGAGCTGAAATCAAGAGTCAGATGCTCAACTAACTGAGCCACCCAGGTGCCCCAAAAACCTAGGATTTATTTCGGAACTATGTCTATCTAACATGATCCAATCTATATGGCTTGAATTTAAGAAAATTATGATTGCATATATCGTATCACAGTGAGAATGTGTTCTTTTTTTTTTTTTTTTAAAGATTTTATTTATTTATTTTTTTGAGAGAGAGAGAAACAGCATGAGAGGGGATAGGGTCAGAGGGAGAAGCAGGCTTCCCGCCGAGCCAGGAGCCCGATGTGGGACTCGATCCCAGGACTCTGGGATCATGGCCTGCGCCGAAGGCAGTCGCTTAACCAACTGAGCCACCCAGGTGCCCGAGAATGTGTTCTTGCTACCACTTTCTCTCACACCATAATTTTTGAAGAAGTGGGGGTGGGTGTTGAAATTTATGCTCTATCTACCTATACCACTTAAAAATTAGCTTCTTTCATTGAGGCATTTCTCATTTTGAGAAGAGGTGTTAATATGAGAATTTGTGTTCAATAAAACAAATGAAGGAATAAAGAGGTAGACATAATACAAAATGACAGGAATATTCAAAAAATTTCATCTGTTTTGGAATAGTTCATTCCACAGCCCTTCAAAGCAGTGACTTACTCTTGGTGGTCAAAAGATGAAATGATTAGTGCAAAGCAGGTAATATCAGGATAAACTACGAAAGTGGTAAGAAATCACTGCAAATTGGGATGGACGTAATTGAGATCTGTGTCTATATTGTTATTTCAAAATGATTTCTATGTATAGTATCCATTCCATAGCTAAAATTAGAAAGACCCTCATTACCAAATCTTGACAAGGGTGTGGAGCAATTGGAACCTTCCTATGTTGCTGGGAGGAGTGGAAGATGGTACAACCATTTGGGAAAACTGTTGGAAGTTTCTTATAAGGTTAAGGCCAATCCTATCCTACAATGAAAAATTCTACTTCTAGATACCACTCAAGAAAATTGCAAACATATCCACAAACAAACCTGTATTAGCATGTCCATAGCAGCCCAATGCATGATAACCAAATAGTGGAAACAACCCAAATGTCCATTAACAAGCAAATAGGTAAATCCATTGTAGCACATTTGTACAACTGAATAGTACTGCTGAGCAACAAAAATGAACATAATAGCATTACATACAGCAATGAATGTGAATCACAATCACATTATGCTGAACAAAAGCAGACACACACAAAAGAGCACATATTGGTTGGTATAATTTACATGAAGACTGAAAATCGGTGATAGAAATCGAGAGTGGTTACTCTAGAAGGCAGAAGGTGGACTGGAAAGGGGGCATGAGGAAAGTTGCTGGGGCACCAAAAATTTTCTCAATTATGATCTTGGTGATAGTTACGTGGATATATATACATTTGTCAAAACTTATCAAACTGCAAATGTAAGATCTATGCATTTATACTTCAACAAAAAAATAAAAGTCCAGAAAGTAAAGTGACCTACTATGGCCATAAAAAGTAAACTTTTGACCTTACTCAACTTGGTCTTATCTCCTTAATATAATCCATTTTAAAATCAACTCAACCTGTGGACTAATCACAAAGTGTCATCATTTAGACTAAAAGTACATTTGATAAAGCCTTACAGAAAGGTCCAAGTTCATTTCTTTTCTGTTGAATTATTCCACCTGTCTTTTTGTTTGTTTGTTTGTTTATTATGCTAAATGTGGTTCCTATTTTAGTAATGGGAGTAGCATTGAATTTGGGAATGTCTCTGCAATTCAGGTGATACCTACATGGTCAATCAGCATTTTGAGTTACTAAAGGTGTTATTCCTCACTCTGTGGTTAAAATCTTCTAGAAGTTGTTCATTTTTGTCAAGAAGGCAGAATATTTTCTTTCTAGAGTAGTGAATTAGGAATGAACCTGTTAGACCCATTAATATTCATGTTGTACACAATGGTTTCCTATTTTTCTTGGCCGTTGGCTCTCAGATTCTTTATTTAATTAAAAATGAAGAAGGAAAAAAAGTTTTAGTCTTTACGTGAAATCCAGTCTTCCCAGAGCCTCAGAAACTGATCCATTCATTGTTGAAATCACGTTGGTTCCGTGATGACGGACCTGGTATCTTCTAGCTAAAATTACCCACCATGCAGCAAGCAGGGTCAGGCACAAAGACATGAATCTCCAGATCATCTGAGCCATGATCTGATTTTCTTGTTCTGAGGTTGGAGCCTGAAGTCACTAGAGACTAGTGCCTTAACAAGAAAAATAACACATGGCTGTTTAGTTCAACCTTGCAGCTAATCACTCACCTGGGCTGGAAAAAGTCATGCTCTGCATCTCCTCTTGTGTCTCCATGAAAGGGAGAGGGCCAGGCTCAGGAACACTTTCCATCTGTGCTATGGTAGTCATTCAGCTCTTCCTTCTTTGCTGACCCCCCTTACTAGCTATAAGCAGTATTAGATTTTGGTGTTCAGGTGTTACAAATGGCTTAATGTTTAGCAAGGATATCGAATTTATTTTGTACTTTTGTGGAAAATACTGCTGCCTCACTCTAGTGACAGTCAGGCCAGTGTGGGCAGCCCAAAGATTTATGGCTCATATTTTTGACTTTTAGCAAAACTTCCCATTTTCTTTTTGACTCACTGTCTACCTAATTTCTTTTGCTTTTATGTTCTGCTGGCCTCAGGTGAGCCATTTTATTTATATCCCATAGAAAGGGCGTTTTAGGAGGGGTTCACCGGAAGCAGACCTGGGGACCGATATTTACGTTAAAGTGCTTTATTAGGAAGAATTCCTGGAATGAAATAATAAGGCAGTGGGGAGGTCTGATGGGGAATAGAAGGAAGCTGGTCAGTAAATCAGTATCAAGCATGGTCTCACCAAGGACTGCTTCAAAACTGCAGGAGAACTCTGGAGAAGGTAGTTGTCTTAAACAGAGGGGAGGGAGTTGAAGTATTTATACTCTTGTGCCCATCAGTGGTTAAAGGCTCTCTCAGGAGTGCACAAGATACCAGGCTCTCAGGGCCATCTGTGCACACAAGCAAAGGGAGGTCTGGAACTAAAGACAGTCTTCTGACAAAGAGACCCAGGTTCCGACTGTTATGAGTGAAAGCACCCTGGGAGTCTGTGTGCATAAAAAAAAAATGTAGTAGGTACAAAAATGGTAAAGGAATCCTAGCGGATATAGGTGAGGCACTGATATTCATCCAATAGCAGGCTTCTCTCTGGGGTCCTGTGATGGAACAAAGATGATCACTTCTTTCTTCTTCTTCTCCTCCCTCCTTTTCTGCTCTCTCTGTCCCCCCCCCCATCCCATTCTCCTCTGAGCAACTTTCTGAATAGTGGGCTGATCAGGCTTGTTTTTGGTTCTGCTTTTAATTTTTTTTAAGTTTTTTTTTTTTTTTTGAAAGAGAATCTCAAGCAGACTCCATGCTGAGCACGGAGCCTGACTGGGGGCTTGATCCCAGGACCCTGAGATCATGACCTGAGCCAAAACCAAGAGTCGAATGCTTAACCGACTGTGCCACCCAGGCACCCCTTGGTTCTGCTTTTAAACTACTTAGCTAATTTCTCAGATTGTTCCCATTGGCAAGGTGCAGTAGTTTGAAGACTCTTTGTTCCCAATCTTACTTTGACTCTTAAAAGAACATCAAACCAAAGTGCTGTGAGGTTCCCTCAGGCTCTTTTGAGTTCCTGTCATACCAGGCAAGTTAAACAATGTTTCCCTACTTTCCCTTTTCTCTTATCTGTCACTTTCCTTCTTGCCATTACTTGTATTCACCCTGGAGCTCTTGCGTTTATGTTTTGTTTCAGTGTATGTCCAGGTCTTATAGACTTTATGTCAGTTAAGAATGCTTTTGGGTACATTCTGAAAGCAAATAGTTGGCGGGATGGCTGAATAATATCCAGGATCTCTCTTTCTTTCTTTAGCACTGCCATCTTCAGTTCATTTCCTTCCTCACTCATGTTCATCATTCTATAGGGACAAGACGGCTGCTGTATGTCAAGGCATCACATCCACATTCAAGGAAGAAGAAAAAGAAGGGATCATGCTAACATCATCTAGCCTTTTGTTGGGAAAACAGAACTTTGCTATGATCTCCGCAGCAAATTTGTCATTATGCCTTGTTGGCCAGACCTTGACCAGGTGCCTCTCCAACAGCAAGGGAAGCTGAGAAAGCAAGTGTCTAGTGACAAGAAAGGCACAAGGAAAAGAGGTGAGAAAATGTTAGATTACTCAATGAGCAATATCTGCCAGAAGTATCATGGAAATACTTGAATTGGTAGAAACATTTATATTTTCCTCCAATATCTTTGTGGTTCAAAAGCAGTAGCTATTCGGGGCGCCTGGGTGGCTCAGTCGGTTAAGCGTCTGCCTTCGGCTCAGGTCATGATCCCAGGGTCCTGGGATCGAGCCCCGCATTGGGCTCCCTGCTCAGCAGAGAGCCTGCTTCTCCCTTTCCCTCTGCCTGCCCCTCTGCCTGCCCTCTGCCTACTTGTGCTCTCTGTCTCTCTGTCAAATAAATAAATAAATAATATCTTAAAAAAAAAAAAGCAGTAGTTATTCTAGGCTTTTCTTTGGATTGTGCCAAACTATATATATATATATATATATATATATATATATAAAACTTTTGCATTATTGACCATGTTAGCTTTTGTCTAATACATTTCAACTGAGCACATGAGCAATACATATTTGACATCTGAGTGAATAATAAATAATGCTGCTAAAGAAAAATGGAAACCACATTTTTTGCAGGAAAAAAAAAAAAAAGACGATGTAGTATTTACTGGCTGGTCCCAAAAGTAAACTAGCTTTTTTCGGTGAAGAGATGTGTCCTCACTTTGAAGCAAGCTTGTGTTATTTTCAAATTGTGAAGGAACCACATTTAAATGATAATCTTATCAAAATAATCTCACACAAGTATCCTTTCAAGTGAAATATTCATTTTCAATAATGCCATCTTTTTGTCATTTGAGATTTCCACTTCTCTGGGGGTTCCTTACATCTTCTTGTCCCTGAGGGATTCTTTAGGGAAGAAAAATATTTCAAGCAGTTAGGGAGGAGGATGAGGAAGTGTATGATTTTTAAAAATTACAAAACCAGGGCACCTGGATGGCTCAGTCTGTGGAGCATGCGACTCTTCATCTCGGGGTTGCAAGTTTGAGCCCCATGTTGGTTGTAGAGACTACTTAAAAATAAAAAATCTTTTAAAAAAATTATAAAACCTATGGGAGTCTAGTATTACTCATCATATGAATTAATGTAATAAAAGGTAATTTAATTTGTAGTGTAATTAAATGGCTCTATTCTTCTAATACTCTGACATGCCACCCAGAAGCCCTTTCTTCTGACATCATTGGTCAGTGATTTATGGGCTTCCTTCCTATGACTTCCTTACCTTGTCTAGCTATCACCAGCTGGTTTCTGAGATATGAGAGTGGACTATCTAGGAAGTGATGATTCAAAGTCCATGGTTACTGGGCCTTGTTCTTACATCTAATGTACTCAGCTGGGGGAGATAAAAATTAGAAGCTACTGGAACACTTAATTTGTAAGGGGCAGCCAGCTGCTATTGACCTTCAACTCCTAGGTATACCCTGCCAAAATGATAGTTGCTTAGTTTCCAAAGTCAGAATTACAGATAAAACCCAAAGACTTTTTCCTAGCAGACTGTGTGTGTGAGTGTGTGTGTGTGTGTGTGTGTGTGAGTGTTGGTGGGGGAGAGAAAGAGAGAGAGAGAAGGAGAAAATGCTTTAGTTTGATGGTGAAGCCCCACTGTCTATGTATCTTTAGAACTTGATGGAGGCTATTGGTCTATCTTCAAAAGCCCACTCCTCAGCCCAGTAAAAGCTTTTCTTAGTAGACCATGAACCATTAACATCCTGTGCTTCTGAAGAGGTGAGGACAACAAAACTTAATTAAAAATTGCAGGCTAGAAAAGAACTTTTGTTCATTGAGTTTGGGTGGAAGGTGAGAGCAGGCCTAGAACACAGATGTGGTGACCATCCTTTATGGATCAACCTGAAAATGCCTCTGGGAATGTGGGGTTTGGTAGGACAAGAAAAGGGAAGGGTATGGAGAGAATAAGAAACAAAGAGAGAGAGAATACAGAAAACACTGGAAAGCAGTTGAAGTTGACTGTGTTGGATTTGCCCTGCCTTTATTTTGGGTTTTCATTTATTGAAGCAAGTTTCATAAATAGACCGCAGAGAAGTGGATCTATTATATAAGATGTCCCAGCTGGAACTTTGCAATTTCTAAAGGGAAAATACTCTTTTTCAGCTTAATTCCTTCCGGCAAAATTTCATACAAACAGCCTGCTGTGTGCCTCTTTGAAACTGTTGATTAAGCCTGGCTTCAAGGGAAATGAAAGTATCTTTGGTTCCTGCACAACCACTTCTTTATTTTTTCCTTTTGCCGTTTACCAGCTTATTGAATCTGTGTTGACAGCTGAAGACTGAAGATTAAATTAGAGGAAGGTTGTTATTGCATTTGAAGATTATGTTAAACACTTAAACACATTGCAGTGCTCCAAGGTGGAAATGGCTCCTGTAATCTTTCATCAGGATTTATGGCCAACATTTCCTTCAGTGACAGTATCAAAAGGCTACAGTGGGTCAGGGAATGTTCTCACCCACGCTGGCAAGGGGATATGATTATATTCTCCAGTAGAATGTAACTTCCGGTTGCTTTTTTCCTCCCCCTTGTGAAAACAATGGTTTTTGGTTACCCCCAAGGGTACTGTGACTTCATGAAACACTTCATAAAGCCAACTCTGCCTTTTTGAAAGGGACCTAGGGGAGATGGGGAATTTCTCTCTCTTTGGAAATGAGGTTTTTCTTTTCTGGAAGATGACAGGGAAAATAGTATTGTAGGCCAGCACCTATTACTCTGCAGAGGGGTGGGGCTTTATCAGAAGTGATGATGGGAGATCTCCGAGCATGCAAGCTCACCCGCCAGCACCGGTTTTCATTTTTCTTGACGGAAATTTTATTTCTGCTTCTTCAACCTGGCATTGTGCACATGGTGACTGAAAACGAAACAGTTACCAGTGTTTTCCAAGGGCTTTGCCTATAGAGGAATTAACGTTTCTTTTGCTTTTCTGCTATCAACAGAGAAGAAAGGGGAAGAAAAAGCTAGAATGATGGAGCACATCTCTTTCTTTTTCCTGCTTTTTTCCCTCTTGGTGTTCCTGCATCTTCTATTTTTGTTCTTCTGTTGTCTTTATATCTACTTTTCGTTTTCTTACTCATATCTAATTCTGTTTTCTGTCTCTTTGTTTTGCTTTCTTTCCTCTCTCTTCGCTCAAGAAGAAATATTCTCTAGTGGGTGGAGGAAGGGGCGAAGGAGATTCTCCAAATCGCAGAAGAAAACGTAGTCAGAACAAGAGTGGCGATGTCCTTGTTGGTGGGTTGACTAGTTGTTCTGCCTTCCACATGGCTCCAGAAGGATCTGGAATCCCACTGCTCAGCACCTCCTCTGCTGCCACCATATTTTCATCAGCACCATCTCCTGCCTAAATTATTACATGACTCCCAACTGCTCATTCTCATTCCACCTTTGCCTCTAGACAGCTGACACATCACCCAGGGTCACCCTTTTAAGAATGAAGTCACTCCTCTGCTCACAGTCTTTCAATGGCTTCAGAATAAATTCCAAATCCTTAACTGAGGGACTATGTGGCTCTAAGTGACGTAACCCCCTGCTGCCTCCCACCTCATGGCCCTGCTCCTGCCACGGCCCGTGTTCACTCCCCGGCAGCGCTCTGCTGCCCTAGCCGCCCTGCCTTTAGCGTCTTCATGGCTACTCGTCCCCCTGCCGGCACCACTGGCTCCCAGAGAGTCTGCTCCCTTCATGTCTCTGCCCCACTGTCAACCTCTCATCAAAAGAATCTCTCTAGGGGCGACTGGGTGGCTCAGTCAGTTAAGCGTCTGCCTTCCACTTAGGTCATGATCACCAGGTCCTGGGATCGAGCCCCCCTTGGGCTCCCTGCTCAGTGGGGAGTCTGCTTCTCCCTCTGCTTCTCCTTCTGCTTCTCCCTCTGTCTCTCCCCTCCGCTTGTGAGCGCTCTCTCTCTCTCTCTCTCAAATGAATAAATAAGATCCTTAAAAAAAAAAAAAGAACCTCTCTAAAATAACACCTCCCCTTTATTTTCTGTCCCCTTTATTTAACTGTTATCACCACCTGACGTATATTATTATTTGATTATTAATTTATGTTGTCTCCCCAGGCTAGAACATAGAATATAGGGATCTGTCTCTACCCCCAGCAGCTAAAACAGCATCCAGCACATTGAATATAATAAATCTCTGTGGACTGAGTGACCGAAAAGTCGTCATACTAGCAAAATAATCTAGCCTTTGGGCAAACTCCCTTTCTGTGGCATGTGTGTGTTATCGGCCACACTTCTTACAGTGTATTGGAAAAGAAAGCCATATTAGAATGCTGAAGGTCCTGACCAAGAGCCAGCTACTTTCTCCTTGGTGGAGCTCTGTGAGCCTTAAGCCTGCCTGCTTTCTTATCCTCAGCTTACTGGTCAGAAAGGGAATGCCCACTCTTGTGCTTGATTTCAGCATTTTCCAACTGGACCAGTGTGCACCTGCCTTTCCCTTATGTCCCAGTGCCAGGGACTGTACCTGTTGGTTGCATATTTAGTTCTTATTCATAGTCATGTTTCCACCCACCTGAGTACTTTTACACCTGGGCAGTCCTGGAAATTGAAAGTCACCCTTGGCTTCTGGCAAACTGGTCAGATCAGGGAAGAAGGACAAATCCTCTCCCAAGACAATGCGGTGGACTAAGCCATCATTTCTCAGACCCTCCCGAGATTCTAGAGTATGGGAGTAGGGAAGGATTTTGAAGACCTTGGAGTACACTGATACTGATATTTAATTTCTTCACAAGAGCAGTGATAATTTTCTTCAAACAAACTCTCTTCTGAAAACCCAATGTCAAACAACTGAATCAGAACTTCTCTCTTTGGAAGGGAGGCAGGGACCAGAGTCTGCTTGGCTCTATTCAGCTCCACCCAGAGGGGTCCCTAAGGAATTTTGTGAAGCCAAGAGTTTTCACAGGGAACAGTGTGAAAACCCCAGGTGTCATCCAACACCATTGCTGTACAGATAAGCAAAGAAAGGTTCAAAGAGGTAAAGGGATTTCCCCAAGGTTACACAAGGAGGAGCAGTCCTGGAATGAGACTAGTCTCCTAATTTCCCATTTATACACCTCTTCCCACCATATGCACCGTACTCTGCTCATAGTCGACCACCTACTAAGTAGCTATTGTGTACCAATCATCATGCTAGCTATTTTGCATTCATCATTCCATTTAATCTTTACATCTACCTTTTGTGATAGATACTATTAATCTCATTTTATAAAATATTTTATTAAAAAAATAGACTAAGAAAGGGATCCTAGGAAATTAGTAGCGAAGCATGTATTTGAACTCCGATTTGTCTCATTCTAAAGACTGTGTTCATTCTTTGGCTCACTTAGAATAAACAAAGAAACAAGTTAGGTGTACTCGTACCTAATAATGTATAATGAGCCACACCCAAACAAAAAATGTTTGCTGTTTATGGTACAGGTTATGAACAAGTTAGCAAAGAGACCTTCCACCTTGCAGTCACTTAGGGGCCAAGGTGTCAGAGGTTCTGTCATCTTTAACACAAAAGAGCAGGAAACATGGAGAATCACTAATGGAGAATTTTTACAAGCCAAGCCTGGAAGTGGCATCTATTACTTACACATTCTATTCGCTATAACCTGGTCACTCGATTGTACCTCATTGCAAAGAATGCTTGGAAATACAGTCCCTAGATCAGAAGTCACTTCCATTTGAGAATTCTATACTATGAAAAGAAGAGCGCAGATTTTCAGTGGATGTGTAGCAATTCCTGCCTCACCAACCAGGGAGCTGATACACAGACCAAACTGTAGATACAGTGTTCTTTTTACTGACACAGCTTTCCAGTGTTCATGGCTGCAATCATAGCTGCAGTGCACATTTATTGATTTTTTTTTAAAGATTTTATTTATTTATTTGAGAGAGAGAGAATGAGAGAGAGAGCATGAGGGGGGGAGGGTCAGAGGGAGAAGCAGACTCCCCGCCGAGCAGGGAGCCCGATGCGGGACTCGATCCCGGGACTCCAGGATCATGACCTGAGCCGAAGGCAGTCGCTTAACCAACTGAGCCACCCAGTTTATTTCCAACATTCAATCTCCCTTCTCATTTTGGAGGAATCCACCAATATGCCTATTACTATGGGACACAGTTCCCCTCATTTTCCTACAACGAAAAGGTGGGGGAGAGGGCGGTAACCTCCATTTCTCTTGCCAGCCTCAGTAAGAATTCATGTGAGGGGCCTAGATTTTGCTAGTGGATCAGGTGATCCCTCTTGGAACTTTGAGTCTGCAGAGTATAATGCAAAAGCATAGGGATTGCTGGGGCACCTGGGTGGCTCAGTCGTTAAGCGTCTGCCTTCGGTTCAGGTCATGATCCCAGAGTCCTGGGATCGAGCCCCACATCAGGCTCCCTGCTCCGCGGGAAGCCTGCTTCTCCCTCTCCCACTCCCCCTGCTTGTGTTCCCTCTCTGGCTGTCTTTCTCTCTGTCAAATAAATAAAACCTTTAAAAAAAAAAAAGCATAGGGGCTGCTGATGTTTACCGCACAGTTTCAACAGTATCCAGTGGTGGCCATTTTTGTAGTTATGTCCAGCTATGGGTTGGAATTCAGCCAGAGAAGGAGGACCCCAGCCAAAATCATTCCCGTGACAATGTCTGAAGCCCCTCAGTTCCTACCTGTTCTCCAAGGTTTGTTTCCCCACCCTGTCACCTTAGCCCTGCTTCTGGTCCACCCTGTGAACCACCTCCTGATACCCTTCAATTGAGGATATCCTCTCTTTTTGCTGGACTGCAACCAACAACTTTGACTGATACAAAGCCTTTCAGATCCTCTTGTCTAAATCTGTCTCCACCAGGCCTGCAGGTTGGTTAATTTTGATACTCCTGAAAACACATGGTAATTGACAAATCTGGACCCCTGCCGCCTTAAGAGCTGGGGTCAGAGTACCTGGCCTGATCCACACTCTTCCTTTTTTTTTTTTTGAGGTGAGGAGAGTCTGCTAGTAATAAAGCTTTTATACTTCCTGTGAGAAAGAGGGGACATACAGAAGAGTAGAGAGGCAAGTACCCTTGCTTTTGCCAGCTATTTCCAACCAGCATCTCAAACGGAGAGCAGAGGGAATAGATTTCTGCAGAGCCCTGCCTGGTATTACTGAGGGAAGAAATCTGTGTTGAGGGTGTGAGGAGAAAAGGTGTGTGAGTGTGTGTGTGTGTGCGCACACACATTGGAGAAGGAAGGAAGCTAGCCTGTACCAGACTCCCCCGAGAAGGGACCAGAAGAAAGAAAGAAATGACCAATTTGTTCTCCAATAAACTTTTAAAAACTGGACATTGTGTACTTTCTTTCAGACGCTCAAGTCTGTTGACGCTATTTTTCTCTGCAAGATTTGAGTGAAATTTTGTTGTCAGAGAGAAGACCCAGACTCTGTATTGTCAGGTCATGAACTGTTCTTACAGGTAAGTGTGACTGCCGTGCTCTTTAAAGAGGATCTCCTGGGGTTGTGGAAGGAGGCTCTTTCCCTCCTTCCCGCACCCTCTTCCTCTTCCTCATAACTGACCCCAGTGCTTCCCCAGCTTTCGGTATTGATGGAATTTTGTTTCAATATGGATATATTGATAATCTTTAATGGGAGCTACTGTCTCTGTACTCCAAATTTGTTAAGACTCCCAAAGCTCATAGGTCTAAATAATATTTACATACTCCCCTAATTTCCCTGGCTCGTAGCCCTCACCTGTGTCTCCCCACCCTCTACTAAGTCCATGCCCTTATTCTCACGTGGTCCTCAGAGGTCTCCTCACTGAAACTTCTCTGATGTTCTTCAGTTCCAGCAATCCCACAGGCTACTTGAACAATGTACCTGTTATGGGCAGAATTGTTGAAGCCTCCACAATCCCTATGTTGAAGCTCTAAGCCCCAAAGCCTCAGAATGTGATTGTATTTGGAGATAGGGTATTTAAAGAGGTGATTAATTTAAAATGAGGTCATTAGGGTCAGCCCTAATCCAATCTGACTGATGTCCTTATAAGAGGAAAATAGGACACATAAGGAGACACCAGGGATGCACCCTGAGAGGAAAGACTCTGAGAGGACACAGTAAGAAGGCGGCCATCTGCAAGTCAAGGGGGAGTCGTCAAAATAAAATCAACCCTGCCAGCACCTTGATCTTGGACTTCCAGCCCTCAGGACTGTTTCTCACAGGACTGTTTCTACAACACTTCTGTTGTAGAAGCCTTTTGTTAGAGCAAACTAACACAGTCCTTAACCATAAAGGTGATCGTTGAGACTTATATTAACCTTGTATTTCTGATGCTTGGACATCTTGGGGCCTTGCTGACTGTGGAAGGGCTGCCCCTCCCAGGGCTATCCCATTCCTAAAGACAGTAAAAGACTCACCTGTAAGCATGCCTTATGCAAATCTATAAGCGTACATATGCAAATCAACCAATTCAGAGCCCATACCCCATCACCTCCCTTCCTGGGCTCTTACACTCAGGGTCACTATCCCCTACCCCAGTCACCCCAGGGCTAGGTACCAGACAACAAGAGACAGCCCTGTACCCCAGAACTAGCGAAAATTATTCCAACTAGCCAGTCGTAAATCTGCAGGCCCTGCCTCACCATTCCTTTCCATGGAAACCACAATAAAGGCTCTTTCCCGCCTTCCTGCACCCCCTTCCTCTTCCTCATAACTGACCCCAGTGCATCCCGGGTGGCCCTGTGAGATGTGCCATGGCCTCTCCTCTAGGGAACTATGAGTAACAAATCATCTTTCCAATGGTAATTGTCTCCTGATCTGTTGGCCTCATCATATCTGAATAATAATAAAAATCTATATTTTTAAACAAGGCTTTCATGAAAATCTGAACCCTAGGCTAGGATGCTCCCTAGCTTTGGGAGAACTGGTAGAACCCTCAAAGCTGAAAACCTTGAGGGGGAAAGGAAAGAAAGAAAGAAAGAAAGAAAGAAAGAAAGAAAGAAAGAAAGAAAGAAAGAAAGAAAGAAAGAAAGAAAGGAAAGCTATATTTCTTTTAGTCCTTCCTTTTATATAGAAATGAGGAGAAAGACCCCGAACTCTATGCCACACCATCACCTGGCCCAAAGCAGTATGGTTAATGCCCTATGAGCTACAAAACCTCTCAAGATTCTGCTCCTTCTGCTTTTGCAACCGCTCCTTCTCTCCCCAGAGCCCAAATGAATGAATCCCTGGGGCCCAGCTTTGGTAGCAAACATCATGCCACCCTTTTCACCTTCCTGCACTAAATTTCCTCTTGGAATGACCCTCCCCCTCATGCAAAGCAACAATATGCAAACTGATTCTTGTAGGCACTATTTTACATAAGAAGATAAGTCCAAATTTGTAAGATAGTCAGCCAGGACCTACTGCCCTCCACAACAGCCTCTACTAAGAAGACAATTGATAGTTTTTGAAGTAAGGAAGGGAGGAGATCACAGACAACACCACAAGACCCAGCACCTGCCCCCCAGGCTCTGACTACTTGTTTGGGGAGACACAATATCTAAAGAATGAAGCAGTCTCTATGTCCTTCAGGAAACAGGCAAAGCTCATTGACAGAGTTCAAACAAAGGAGAGATGCCTTCTTTTTTTTTTTTTTTTAAAGATTTTATTTATTTATTTGACAGAGAGATAGAGAGAGAGAACAAGTAGGCAGAGAGACAGGCAGAGAGAGAGGGAGAAGCAGGCTCCCCGCCGAGCAGGGAGCCCGATGCGGGGCTCGAACCCAGGACCCTGGGATCATGACCTGAGCTGAAGGCAGCTGCTTAACCAACTGAGCCACCCAGGCGCCCCAGGAGAGATGCCTTCTGACTGGATATCGGGAAGATAGATGTAGTGAGAGATAAGGAGTTTGAGATAGTCCTTGAGAAATCAGCTGGGTAGAGAGAGAGAGACTCAGGCCAAGGTAAGAAGATTGATTGACTTGCCTAGACAAGAAAGGTGGGAAAGTGTAGGAAACTGAAGGGGTTTGAGGCTGCAGGAGCAGTTGGTGCTTGACTGGGAGGCCTTGAGTGGCATGTTAAGAAGCTTCTAGAGGAGATACAAAAGACAAGGATGAGTGGTCTTTGCCTCCAAGATTGTACTTTTCGTAACGGAGTTAAAACTTACAGTGGTGAAACATGTAAGAGAACATGTCATTATATGTTGACACATTTGAGCTCTTAACATGTATGATATAGGGGAGGGGTCAGCAAATATTTTCTAAGGCCAGATAGTGAGTGTTTCAGGCTTTGAAGGCTATTTGGTCTCTGTCACAACTACTCAGCTCTGCCATTGTATGGAGAAAGCCGCCATAGACAACGTATAAATTAACGGCCTGGCTGTGCTCTAAGGAAATTTTATTTATAAACCCTATCAGTGGGCTGGATTTGGCCCAAAGGCTTTAGTTTGCTGATCAGTACTAGTGAAGCACACAAATTTTAAGTAGTTTGGATCTCTCAGTCAGGAGCTTCTGCTCAAACCTCAGGAAAAATCTGGATTTTGAAGGATGATTATACTAAAGATGGCATGTCCCAGGGTTCAGAAACAAATAGCATCTAGAAAACTTGGGCCTCATCAATAGGTCCTTAGATCTATCTAGAAACTAGGCCCTTCCAGTCAAAAATCATTATATTTGACATACATATCGACTTCCCCTCTGGAAATCCAAGTCTTGTACCCAGCAGGTTTAAACACTGGAAAATCTATCAAGTAATCATAAGCAATGAATGGCCCTTCGTTACCACCTATTTTTATGACTTGGAAGGATTGGTCGTTCATCTGTTGATTCTCAATCCTCTCTTGGTTGTCTTTTTTAAGTTTTCATTTATTGAGTGTCTGCCTGGTGATGTGCTGATACACTGATCCTCAAGGCTCTGAAGATTCTTCATCACGCACACAACACACACACACAGCACCCTGGGACCATGCATATGAGTTTGTACTAGTCCAAAAAGATTTTGTTAGTGTTTCGAAGTTCCACCCTACCCCTCATTTAATCCTCACATCAATCCTGTGAAGTAGGTACTATTGTTACTATTCCCACTTAAGTAGAAATGAAGAAACTGAGACTCAAAGAGGCTTATTACTTGCCCAAGTTTGTATAGTAAGTAAATTAAGTCAACAGAAGCTGGAATTAAAACTCAGGTACATCTAACTCCAAAGCCTATGGGTATGGGTATAGGCCTCACCTGTTCTATGACCTGTGCTCTTCCTCAGGAGAGTTACAGCCCACCGGGGAAAGGCATTTGGTCATAGAGAAAAAATATCATTGCTTGCTATGGTTGTCCAGTTTCCTTTGGACAGAACCAGAAACTAGCTGACCATAGGGCTTAGTACTGGGGTAGATTCCAGGAACTGAAATGAGTCAAGAGACATACCCAGATCTTCCATTAGCAGACAAAATCCAATAGGAAAGTACCAATACTAGAGCCAAGGAAAGGAACTCTGGTCATTTCCAGAGAAGTTAAATCGGTGTCAGATCCAGGCGACAGGTTGATGCTAGATACAGGGGATGAGACACAAGGACCAGAGTCCCAGAAAAGCAAGTTAAGAAGAAGAGGAAGAAGCAAACAGCTTCAAATTATAGACCAAGAGCAAGGCTGGGGTGTGGGGAGCTTGAATTCTGGCTGCAAAGGAGGAAGTAGGACATCTGAAAACAGCAGGCTGTGGCCAGAGAGAGGTAATTGAGAATGTCTTCATGGGAGAAGTGATAATGGGGCTTGAGCCAACCCTTAAAGGGTTGGCAAGGTTGGATTAGACCTGGGAGTGCTTTCAGGAGACTCAAACAAATCTGGCTCTATGCCTGATCAGGGAACAGCAAGCTGGTACTGTGGTTACATAGACTTGAACGGGAGGCACTGCTTTGAGGGGTTATCTATTCCATGAATACTCTTGGTCTTTACCTCCCCAATGGTCCAGGAATGAAGTATCTGACGTTCATGTCAAGGGATTGCCCTGCATCGAACTAGAGGATCCAAAGCTTAAAATATAGAGCTGGACTCTGTCAGCTTGCGCAGGAAATCTACCTTAGAGGTTTATCACTCTTTGTTTTGGATGTATTAAAATGTTCATGTTACAAAATAAAAATAAAAAAATAAAATGTGCATATTACTCAAAATATAAGTCTGTCACTAAGACTCTCTCTGAAGCAGCTCGGACATCAATAATTGGTCAATCTGGAAACCTCTGACTCCTGAGATAGTATGAATGACACCAAGTGCCTCCCTTCCTTCATGCAGAGGACTGTGTCACACCTTATTATAATTGAAATAATGAACAGAGTCTGCTGTTGTTTTGTTGGACTCTGACTTTGGAAATATGCTCTATACTCTTCTGTACTCACTCCACCCTCCCACCCCAGCAAAGGTTCAAAGTCTTCCTGGCTAAAACTAATTCTGAATTCTGAAATAACATCCGGGCCACTAAAGCGTGATCACATGACTGTGTAATACTAATTTTCCAAAGAACAGGCAGAGTACAGAACATGAGCTGACTTGTCAGGACAAAACGTCTCCCTTTCACATGAAGCTCCTAGAACAAAGATTGTGAGGGGAACCTGCACTCCTCCCCGTGCAGATGGGAATCTCAGAAACATTCTGTGGGGCATAGTGATCCCAACTCTCTCACGAGCCTCTAGGTTGCAAGGCATTGAGAAGGATTGTGTTGGGGTTCAGCAAAACACAGCAAGGCAAACAGCCTTTGGGCTCCTATTCCTTTTAGAAATCTTTTAAAATGGTATCCAGGAAGAAGATAAGTCCAAGAATGGTTAAGAGAATCTGCAAAGCAAATGAAGGCCACGGAGATGCGCACAACAAGCAGGAACTCTGAGTGGATTTTAAATTCTCATTAATATATCAATGTGTGATCATCCTACTTCCCTGTCTGTGGTCCTGAGAAGCCATAGGCCCCAGCTGGGAGAGCACATGGATGCCTAGGAGCTGTGTCTGAAACTTGTGTCCACACTGAAGGGGGAAGGCAGGTTTGTCGGCACACCCACCCCTAATGCAAAACCATAGGAGTGACGCGGGGGGCCAGTGCAGAACACGCTCCCTCATTGTCAGGGGGAATGCAGCAACACAAAGCTTGCTTTATTTCATTTTGTTTGAGGACTGAAAAGCAAAAAGATCATAGCACATGGCACCTTTTTTTCTGAACAGGAATGGAGCAGATGGGATACAGGGCATCTACACAATTATTTTGTTACTCATGGGTTATTACTGATGTTTGCTTCTTCTCAGAACAGAACCATCTGGAACTTTAATGTCTTCAAACAGGTGTGTGCGTGAGTGTGTGTGTACTGAGTCTCTGATTGATGATGGGATATTCTCTCATCAGGGTCTTTGATTTAGAGCCAACCCAGCGTGTCCCAGGCAGAGTTATGAAGCAAAATCATAGACCACCAGAACGCAGGTTTGGGGAGGACCCTTAGAAATCACAGTTGCCAGCCCCCAACAATAGAGGTGGGAAATTGAAGCCAAAGAGGGGAGCTTCTTAGGATGATCACACAGCTTGATGACCACCAAGATGGGTCAAGAACCCAGACTCCAGCAAGATACAGTGGAAAGAACATTGGCCTATGACCCAGCAGATCTGGGTTCTTATACCAGGTCTGTCACCCACTGGCTAGCTGTGTGGTCTTAGATAAGTCACTTAGCCTCTCTGTGTAGGTTTCCTTATGTATAAAAATGACTATAGCAATTTAATGCCTATCTGTCTTCTCTCAGAGGTTTGTCAGAGCAAAGGGGTCTGAAGGTGCTTTAGAAAGTGCTCTACAAAAATAAATGATTGTGGTGTGTGTGTGTGTGTGTGTGTGTGTGTCTATACTAAAATGTAGGCCGTATAGTATCATAGGAGAAAAGTCCAAATCGGTTAGACTTCTTTGGGTTGTTCCATTGTAAATAATATATCTCAATTCAAACTTGCTTAGAAAGGAGGGAGGGGGAAAAGATGGAGGGTGGGGTGGAGAGACTGAGATTGATTTATTGATCCCACAACTAAAAAGTCTAGAGATTATAGGCTTTAGGTTCTGCTGGATCTAGGGACTCAAGTGATGTCATCTGGCCTCATCCTCTCTCCTCATCTCAGTTGCCCTCTTGAATGCTTCCATTATTAGGCTTTCCACAGTGGCTCCTAGTGGATTCATGCTCATATCACCCTTCCAATTGTCCATTGCAATGCAAAGAGGAGCTCCTTGCTTTCTTTCATCTAATTGACATATGGGCCTGACTTGGATCATATGCCCATAGATTTTTAAAACGTGGGTTGAAGGGGTGCCACATGTGAGAGTAACTCTGTACACGGTCTTCAATAGATCATTCATTTTCCTCTTTTTAAATTTTGCTTAGGTGGGTGTGTGAGGGATGGCTAAGAGTTCAAAACTACATGGTGAGGACTATGTTGAAGGGATTGGAGAAGTTTAAAAGAGAAGGGACCATGGATAAGCAGAGGGACTGTGGTGACTGTTTTCAGATATTTGAAGGGCTGACATATAGAACGTGCTTTCAATGTCCTGAGAAGCTGCAGAGGGCTCCGCTAGCAGCCCATGGGGCATTTACAGATGGGGAGATTTAGAACAAGTGGAGAAGCACCTCCAACACTTGGGGTTGCCAACACTGAAGTCGCTTGCCCTGGGGTGTGCTAAGTTTCCTGGGGGCAGGAGTGGACAACCACTTGTCACAAATTTATAGAGGGGATTCAGATCACTTGTGACTATTTTCCCTAAAAGACAGTGTAGCAAATGTTCCCCTCACTCATGGCCCTCAAACTTTGCCAGGTCAGCGTGGTCTGGCTGACTTCCACCTTCCAGCATCTGTCCCTCAGACCCTGAGGGACTTTTCTGGAACCGTACAAGGTCACCCTGTCATCCTGTGTATGACAGGCTTGAAGGGCAGCAAATTATTATACCCCTAGGAGTAGCCCTCAACCAGTAACTCTTAGGAGTTGGCATATAAATATCTCAGCCATCTTGCCATCTTGGAGGATAATTCCCAGGACATGTTTTGCATCTTTTCCCAGAGTTTCCCTGGGAGGTTAGGCTCCAGTTGTCCACAGAAATGACTTGCTTCATGACACACCGTGTATTGGCGGGCTTCCCTTCCCAGTCTCACTTCCCTTTCCTCTACAGTTGTCCCTGGGTCACTTCCCAAATAAACGAATTTTACTGGAATCTCATTTCAGGGTGTGCTTCTGGGGGAACCCATATTAGGAGCGGTAGCTCCTAACACTATTGTCAGTTAGCATCCAACAGCAGGGATTAGTCTGGGTGGTAGGTGCCACAGGAGACATTGAGGTGGCTGAGGTGTGGCTCCTGAATACGGGAACCGTTGTCGTAGAAGGGGAAGACGGACTGCTCCGTGACGCATTCTGTATCAGAGGGTCAGAAATGTTATGAGATACAGCCCAGGAGCAGTGAGGCAATCAGTCTGGGAGTCCTTCCGCATTGACTTGGTTTCCACAAGCAAAGAATATTTTTGGAACGAGAACTCCTGGAGGCCAGTCCTCCTTGCCTTTTTTGGCCAGGGCCTGCCTGGGAGACACACCATGTATATCCATGTTCTTAGGAAAAGCGCGTAACAGTGGTTCTGTCTTTCCTTCACATGCTCTCCCAGGCTGAGGCCAGGCAGCTGGAGAAGCCGGCAGCAGTCAGGGTGGGCATATTTCCAGGCCCCCAGGCTGTTGGGCCGTGGTGCCAGCACCAGCACATTGAGCTTGCTTTTGCTCCTTTTTTTTTTTTTTAAGTTTATTTACTCATTCATGCTTCTTAGTAATCGCTATACTGAACATGGGGCTCAAACTCATGACCCCGAGACCAAGGGTCGCATGCTGCTGCAACTGAGCCAGCCAGGTGCGCCACTGAGGTTGCATCTTGATTTTAGAAGTGAAAAGGATGACAATCTCCCAGTCCTCCTAACCCCTACCAACCTTTTAAGGCTCAATTCCAATCCTGCTTCCTCTGTTAAGTCTTTGTGGACCAGCCTGCCACTACCCGCCCTCCCCTAAACTCCTCTGCGCCACCACCTATGGGACCCTTCTTGCTTTGAGTTACCACCACCCTTCCTTGTGTACAGTTCTTCTTTGTGGACAGAAGCAATGCTGTTTATTGAACACCATGTTTTATTGGTTAAGGAGTACAAAGTTTATGGGGAGTCAAAGATATGTAAATATACAATTAGAAAACTTGAAAAACCCACATGTCCCTTGGGGAGGAAAAGGATACAGAAGTTTTTACAGTCATACTATGAGATACTTACATAGCTGTTAAAGAGAAAAAGGTACCCGTATACGCAAGGATGCAGGGGGAAAAAAAGTCAATGTCAATGAAAAAAGTAAATTAGAGCCATGAAAAGACACTGAAGAGCCGAAAATGTATATTGCTAAGTGAAAGAAGGCAGTCTGGAAAGAATTTGTGCTGTATGATTCCAACTCTTTGACATTCTGGAAAAGGTAAAAGAGCAAATACAGTGAGATCAGGAGCTGCCAGGAGCTGAGGTGGGTTGGGGTGGGGTGGGCAGGGATGAAGAGGTGGAGCACAGCAGGTTCTTAGGAAGGTGAAGCTATTCTGTGTGATACTATCAAGGTGGATCTGTGACATGATGTATCTGGCAAACCCAGAGAACCCAACAGAAAGGGTGAACCCTAATATAAGCTGTGGACTTTAGTTAATGTATCAATATTAGCTTGTCAATTCTAACACATGAACCACACAAGATGATAATACGGGGATACTGATAGGGAAGTGGGGTAAATGGGAACTCTCTGTACTCTCTGCTCAATTTCTTTTAAACCTGAAACTGCTCGACGAAATAAGTCTATTAACTAAAAAATTATAGAATAGGAATAGTATGATTCCATTTGAATAAAAAATAATTGCATAGGTATATGTGACTATTTATATGTTTGAAAACACAGCAAAAGGTCTAGAAAAACCAGTACACAATAAACTGTTAACAGTACTTCTGGCCGACAATGAGTGGCAAAGAAAAGGAAAGACTGTCACTTTTTAATGAAATATTCAGGTATGAAAAGGTATACAGAATAATGTAATGAACACCTGTGTACCTCTCCTACCCCCACCAACCAACTTCTGAATCAAAACATGGGTGGGGATTCATATTTGCTACTCTAGGTACTTTTATATCTTACAATATGAACACAAGCTATTGTATTCATATGTATTTATATTGTGACTTAAAAAGAAAGAAAGAAAAAAAGCCAGAACAGTGATCAGACAAGGTGCTGCATGAGAACAAAGATAGAAGCAATGAATTATGGCTGGAGTTGGAGAGAGTCAGAGGTTGGCAGACAGGTGACACTGAAGCTGGGCCCGAATTGAGGAAAGGGGAAGGGGGAATTGCAAATGCAAAAATAAAGAGCTGGGACAAACGTAGGGCCCAGCTTCTTTAAGGAACAGGAAGTGATTCTGAAAGATGGGGGCAGGGAGGAGGGAAAATGTCCCAAGAATTAGAATGGAACCCAAAGTGTTTGGTTGTGGTTTGATTTTGAAAAGCACTCAATATTGTGGTAAGGAGCTTGGTCATTATGTAATCAGCAAAAAGTATCTAGGAGCAGCATCTAAGATGGTTTAATATAGGCTCAGATTTGTTTTGTAGGGAGCAACAGTAGATAGGAAGGACTGGAATAGGGATCACCAGACATGCATTCAGTAGGGTGATTCCTGCGTCCCCCAGTTGCAAAGACATGAAGAAAGCATGTATTTTATTTTATGGTCTTTACATTTTGTTCATTTGTATCAGATGCGTAAACCTTAAATACCCTCTCCTGATATCTTGAAACAACCCAGAAGTATACCTAGAAACCTGTGAGTGCCCCACTTTACCCCCCCCTACCCCAGTCTTCTTGAAAGTTAGACTCCATTAACTTTCATTATTTTTGGAAGTCAAGGTACAGAGAAGACCACAGCCTTCCCATCCTCCTCACAAAGGGGTATGAACTATCTTCAGGAGGTCCCAGTTAAAAGCATCTATGTTACCTGAGCATGTCACTAAATTCCCAGAGTCCCCAATGACAACATCCCCTTTCTTTTAGAGCTTCTTGGAAGTTCTTCATATTTTCTCCTTAATGGCATGCCATTGATTTTGTGAGTTCAGAGGTGAATGACCTCTTGGCCTTTATGAAGCCAATTGTTTTTTTCTGGGAAACAGTCTGTTTTTGCCTGTAATGACGAAGGGTCACTATTTGTGAAATCCAATATCTGAACCAGAGATGCGTCTTGATTTGGGGCGGAGGGAGCGTTACAGGCTGGGTCTCGTGGGAAGCACACTCTGAGATGGAGTTAGTGTGTAGGAGGCTCATGGGAAGCTCACGGGGGAGGGCTCCTGGGATCCCCATCTGGGGATGGGAAGGGAAGGAAATGAAGCACAATCAGGCAGAGGGGGAGGGAGAGCCATCGTGCAGGGCAAGTGAGGGCCTCAGCCAGCCTCACAGGGAGTTCTCAAGATGGGAGGATCCTTCAGAGCTCTGGACTGGGGCGAGAGGGCAGGGCCTTTACACCGGACATCAGTGAGCCATTGGGTTTGGATGGCTCTGGGAGAGAGATGCCATGTTGGGAGGGGTGGCTCTCTTCAACTGAGGCAATCCCCAGAAGGGGCTGTGCTGAGAGCATACGACCTTCATTCCTGAAGTGTGATCTGAGGTATGCATCGCAATGTCTACCCCAAGGTGATGCATCCAGGTACTTCGCTGACATCCAAGGAAATCCATGGGATCCTAGGCTTCCAGACCTCCTCTCTTCAAAGTGCCTTGCAGAACAAGCCCTCAAAAGTTCTTATTTATTTTTTTTAACAACGACTTACTGAGTGTCCACATGTGGCAGACACTGTTTTCAATGCTAGCATCACGGCAATGAGTAAGCACAAAAGTAGTGCTTACATTCTACAGATGATGGGCTACAGACCATAAACAAAAGAACTGATTAAAAGATACAGTCTGTAAGATGGTGAGGATTCCTGTGGAACAGGAAGGGAGATGGGAAGTACTAGCGGGGTGGGGGTGGTTAAGGATTTCCAGGCAGATGGACTAGGAAGTACGAAGGTTTCAGTCTGGGGGTTAAGGAACAGCAAGCATTTTGCCGTGGCTGGAGTAGAATAAAAGAAACAGAGGGTACTTGCAGGACAGGCCCCAGAGGTAAGCAGAGCCACTGGGGAAGGGCCTGGGGTCTCAATGAGCCTGGTGGGTCACTGTGAGGCTTTGGATTCTTCTCTGACATGGGTAATTGGTGGAGGGTCCTGGGCACACATGGCATGATGTGATTGACATTTTAACAAGATCACTGTTGAGAACGGACTATAGGGAACAAGAGTAGAGGCAAGGAAGCCAGTTAAGGAGGTTATCACAATGGTCCTGCTGAGAGACGAGCAGGGACTGGACGAGGGTGCTAGCAGTGGTGATGGCGGTGATGGTGGGAAGTGATGGGACACCGTGTGCATTTCATCAATGAAGGCAGCGGCGTCCGCCGAGGAACTCCATCTGAGTACTGAGAAACAGGACTCAAAGGTGCCTACAAGGCCTTGGCCTGAGGCAACTCAGAAGATGGTCTTTTCATTAACAGAGATGAGAACTACTGGAGGAGATTGAGGGGTAGGAAGCAATCAGGAGCTTAGTTACAGACTTGCTCAGTTTCAGAAGATATGAAAACATGCTCTGTTTCCATTGGCTGGCTACTTTTCATTAGCCGCCCAGCCTCTCAGTAGAGGGATTACTTTCTGAGGTGGGATCTGTGTCTGCCAAAGTAGACCAGCCCTGGAATATGCCCTCTTCACTCCCTGGGCTTTTCCCCCAGAGCACACGGCAGCCTGCAATGACAGATACATGATTCTTTGATTAATTTCTATCTCCATCACTAATTTGCAAGTTCCGCTTGACAGTAGGATCTGCTTCATTCGCTCTCTGATCCCCAGGTTTAAGATCAGTTCCTGTTGTGCTGTAACTATTATCTTGAATGAATACATTTTAAAAAAAAAATGCATGTGGAGAAGAAAAGGTATGTTTTACACCTCCTCCCAGCTTCTTTTTGGGAAAGGCTGGAAGAATCCTCAAGTCAGAGCAACTCTACTTCTAAGGTCTCTAGCACCAACCAGTCTCCCACGCTTTCCGTGAAGTTAAGTCTCTAATCCCAGCTCTGGTGGCAAAGAGCATGGAGTTTGGAGTGCAAAATCTGTGGGACCTTGAGCAAGTTTATTAACCTTTCTAAGCCTTAGAGAATAATAATTAGTATCCATTTCATAGATTATGGCTAGGAGTACATAAAATAATTTATGAAAAATGCTTAGTGCAAAGGTTAGCAAATAGCACATGTTTAATAAACACTAGTTGTTGTTGTTGTTGTTATTATTATTATTATTTTATCCATCCTACCTCAAGAAGTCCTCATGGCTCACACTGGTGCCTACAGAATGATGTCTAAACTCTACAGCAGGCATCCATGTCCACCATCTTCTATTACATCTTAATTTCATTGCCTGCGCTCACCTGCCCAACCAAATGATTCACCTCTATCCTAGGGACTTTCCTGCAGGCTACTCCCTCTGCTTGTAGTGCCTTTATCTCAATTTTCTGCCTGCCAGGCTAGGACCCATCTTTAGAACCGAGCTCGGATTAGGAGCACTGTCATCTCATCATTTTTGCAGGCTTCATGTTCTAGAAAACGGAGCCCAAGGCAAGGATTAAAGGGCTGACACTGCATTCAGGAGGCAGAGATCCAAGGCAGCAAGGATTGGGAAAGAGAAGTGGGACAAGGGAAGATGTGGAGCAATATGACATGACGTTTTACTGCGTGGAACACAGTGTCACGCAGGTGTGTTCACTCAGCACGCAGAACTTCTCTCACACGGAAGTGGTCTGTGGGACGCAGGGAGACAGGGAGGAGGGGAAAGCTTTTCTCCAGCTTCCCCTTGGGGGCAGTTTGGCCCGCAGGCAGGACCCACCTTGCACTCGTGGGTGCGTCATTCTCTCCCTTCTATCCATCCCATGCCCTGAAGCAAGCAGGGGCAGAAGAGAGTCCGCCTGACCAGCAGCAGGTGCCGGCCAGGTGGGAAAGCTTTCCCACTTCATCAGTCCTGGGCAGCTGCTGTGTAATTGAGGAGGTGGGCAGTGCCAGAGCAAATGACGAGGCACAGAGGATCTGTGTCCTTTCTGGTGCGCAGGTGGCAAAGCCAGTGGATTCTGCAGGAGACCATTGCCCACCATTCACAAACTGTACATGCCAGGCAAGTCACTTCATCATTCCCTGTCAATTTTCTTTCTTTTCTCTTGTACCTTCTCATTTTGAAATAATTCTAAAATGGCAGAAAATTTCAAGAGCAGCACAAGCCTCCTGTCATCCATCTTCACCAACTGTTAACATTTCGCTACATTTCTTTTATCACTGTCTCCCCTCCCTCCTCTTCCCCCAACACGTGCGCATGCGCACACCAATTCTCTCGTGCGTGTGCGCGCACGCGCGCGCGCGCACACAGACACACAATTATTACTATTTTTCTGAACTATTTGAGAGTAAATTTATATCATGCCCCTTTATTCCTAAATCCTTCAGTGTGAATTTCCTATGAACAAAAATGTTCTCCTATATAACTACAAAATGATGATCAAAATCAAGAAAGTTAGCGTTCATACAATACTACTATCTATCTAATCTACAGCTCATATTGACATTTCACCAGTTGTCCTAGGAATATCCATTATTGCCAGTTTTCCAGTGCCTGTTCCAATCTGGCTAAGGGGAGCAACACTAGTGCCATCTCATAAGGTTGTTATGAGATTGACATGAAATAATACGTATAAGGCACTGTCACGTGGGCCCTGACGCATAATAACAACTCAGTAACTGCTTGCTACTTCTTTAATGATTATGAATTCTTCATTGAGGTCCTTCCAGTCCCCCTCCCTTCAATTCAAAGTCAGTTTCTTCCCTCTGTTTCCTTAGCACTGTATTTTACGTGCCTTGTTGCATATTTACCTTAGCCTTCTTCATAAGCTCCTTAAGACCCCATGGTTTGAGATGTCTGGGTGGCTCAGTCGGTTAAGCGGCTGCCTTCAGCTCGGGTCATGATCCCAGGGTCCTGGGATAGAGTCCCACATCGGGCTCCCTGCTCAGCGGGGAGTCTGCTTCTCCCTCTGCCTCTGCCCCTCCCCCTGCTTGTACTCTCACTCTCTCTCTCTCTAGCAAATAAATAAATAAAATCTTTAAAAAAAAAAAAAAGACCCCATGGCTAATTCCTCTTTGCTTCTCCTTATGGCTCCAGGCATAGCATCTGGTACTAGGGCAGAATTGAGGTTTTTAGTATGAAAGTGGAAGGTTGATGAAGGAGATTGGAGGGAATGTATCTCACAGTATTGCGCTAGTAGACACATTTTTTGTCTTTAAAGAGCTTATGGTTCATGAGGGGAAAGACAAACACACAGGTGAAGACTTAAACGAAATGAGGACTGAACAGATCTCAAAGCAGCCTCTGGGAAAGGGCTAAAAGTGAATAGGAATAGACAGACATTCGGGGAGTTGAAAGGAGGAAAAGACGCTGGAAAGAAGAATAGTCACTTCCAAAGACTGTTCAACATGGTCTCCTCAACAGGACAGATGTCATGGAGGCTTGATAAACCAAAGTTCTAAGGGCAAAGCTCTCAAATCCACTTTCCCAAAGCTTGTGGACCTGGGTGAATAGCTGAATTACCTCTTGGCCGCCCTTGCTGGGATGACGTTCAGGACAAAAGAACCTGGGCAGAAGTGATGTGCTCCGTTTCCTGGCCTGGCTCATCAAAATCTCCCGTGTGTGCTCTCTCCCTCCCCATCACTCTCCAGGGGCTTTGGAGACCACATGCGGAAAACCGTGATGCACGGGTGGACTGAGCATGAATCCCTGAGTGACTGTATGAAGCAGAATCCCCAGCCCCACCAGCCCGCTGCTGTGACAAGAACAGGAGGCAACTTTACTGCGCCATACCACTGGAACATGAAGCCTGCTAGTTATAGCTGCCATTACGTACCCTGTCTAGTGTACGATTAAAACTGCAGGCTGGATTCAAAAGACCTGTGTTTATATCCTCACTTCACTACTTGGTCACTTCATCTGGGAACTGCCGTGAGGAGTAAATGGAAAAAGCCTTTGTAAACTGTGAACGTGCTATAAACGTCGGATATTATTAGTATTCGTCTATTCTTCCTAAATTGGCCAAAATAACAGTCCAAGAATAGTATACAGGGATTAGTCATTCTTTCCAAACTAAGAAAAAGAGGAACACAGTCTGGGGTCTCAGGATACTGGTATTAACTCAAGTGTTGGAAAAGGAGTTTGGGTCAGTGTCTGGAAGGCCAATGATTCACTTCCAAACTCCTGGAGTTACTTTTCTGCTTTGCTATTATGAGGTAAAATTTTTATGAATACTTCAGTATTTCGAGGTAACCTCAACATTGGGATCTCTTAATAGTGCAACTTTTGTTGAGGAAAGGCAACAAGAAGAAAAAAGAGGAGAATTCTTTCTAGATGAATTTTACCAGCTATTTTCCTCAGAGTCAAATGGATTCAAACTATCCTTTTTGGCCTCGGGTTGTTTGGTATTTCTGTATTTCTCACAAATGTTAACAACTCTTTGCTTTATCAAGGAGATTGAGATGATCCAGAAATCATACTCCAACATGTATATGTTAAAGTAAATGAAGGACAGGACCAAAAGAGACTTCCGAGACTGAGAGAATTATTCACCTTATAAATTCCACCACATTCCTGAGTACTGGAGCAGTCCTGGGAATGGGTAAGCAGGCTTCTTGATGTGAGGTTTGGGGAATGGGAAAGTATCCCAGCTTCAGTGAAATACTTCCAAGGCACCAGTGGGAGCCTGTGAGGCAGCCCACTGACAGGATATGGCCCTTCACTGGTGATAGTTCCTGCTACAGCCAGATGAAAGGCAAGAGGCAGAGTTTGATCATTAAAACCATCTGGGCCCGTTATTCCTGGCCCTGAACCCACCCCATTCTAAGGAAATGATTTCTTAAGCTTGTCATTGCTCCTTTTCCACTTTTCTTATGCCTCCATTTCCTGTGTGTAGTGTCTGGTCCCTCTTCTCCCTAGCCTTCATAAGCTTTTTTTGTTTCCTTTTACATTTTGGGGTTAGGGGTGGTTCCAGAAAATAAAAGCACTTCCTCCCCCTCTTCTGGATCTTTAGTCCCTGTGGCTATATTTTCCTTCCTCCCTTGTTGGCTCCTCTGTTTGTAAGATTTGTTTTCACTTCCATCTGGATCTGGGGCAGTGGAATGGGAATCAGAAGACGTAGGCTCGTGATCACCAGCACATAGATAAAGTAACTTTATTCTGCTCAGACTCAGTATTTCATCTGTAAAAATAAAGTTTGGACTAGAGTGTCTCCCTATTTACTTCCTCCTCAGGTTCTGTGTGAGATCAGTTCCCCATCAACAGCTGAAAAAGTAGGTCTTCAGAATTGTCTTACTCCACAGTTAAGTAGATGTTCCTTGTTTTTCTGAGTGAGACATCTGGGTGAACTTCCAGAATAAGCAAGTTCAAATCCTGGAATATGAATAAATTAGGAGTCAGTGGTGATGAGACTAGAGAAGTGGCACCAAGTTTAGTTAGGAAGGACCTTACATTATATGTGAGGTTTAGAACTTTATTCACTGGGTGATGGAGAATCTTGAAAGTATGACCAGAATTGTGTTTTAGGAAGTTCATTTTGATGGTTATATGAAGTATGGTGAAAACAGAGGACAGTGCCACCAGAAAACTATCACCATTTTTCAGGCAAGAAATGAAGAAGATCTAAAGTAAGAAAGTGGAACTTAGTTGGAAAAAATGGGAGGGAACAAATTTGATACATTTGGGGATCTGTTGGCTGATGGGCTGGAGGGGTTCAAGAGGGAGAGGAGACTAGGATAACTCTCAGTGATTCAAATGGATGGATTTGTCATGATGATAGTGGACACCTATGGCTTTTTACTGAGGAAAACATTATACCTTTTCTTCTCAAAACTGTTAACAAGTTACTTTAAGGGAGATAATGTTTTTTCCATAATTTTGGTCCCATGGTCTTAACTGATTGGTCTAGGAGGACACCTCGCCTGTGACAATCATAGAACCCCAACCTACTGGCAGCAGGTAATGGATCCAAAGGAGGGCAACTGATTCGAACCAAATCAACCAGAGTCCTTGTCCGGAATTTTGAACTTGCAACCAAAGCAAGTTTCAGTCTGGCCTTTTTAGTGACAGAAGTTTGCTATGGACTGAATGTTTGTGACCCCCAAAATTCATATGTTGAAGCCTTAATCCTCAATGTGACAGTATTTGGAGGTGGGCCTTTGGAAATTAATTAAGTCATGAGAATGGAGCACTCATTAATGGAATTAGGCCCCTTATAAGAAGTGACATGAGAGAAATGATTTCTCTCAGCCATGTACCTCCCATACAATGAGAAGGTGGGTGTCTACAAGCCAGGAAGCAGATACTCACCAGACACTGTCTTGCTTTTGGACTTCCAGCTTTCAGAACTGTGAGATATTTCTCACAGGTTGTTTATTATTTAAGCCACCCAATCTATGGTATTTTGTTAGAGCAGCTGAAGTAAGACAAGGTTTCAAGATATACGTGATGGAGCTAGCAGGCATATTTTCCACCAAATAGAAGGAGTGGTCTGAAGCAAAAGAAAATGAAGCCCATAGGCAAAGAAAAACAGTGAGTTCTATAATATTTGATAAACCTGGCTCCAGTTATTCATGGGGCCCATTTGCATCCCTGTCCCTCCTACAATTTGATTGTACAACTTTCCTTGGATTTCCTGAGACAATGTTTTCCCTTTGTTGCCTAAGCTAATTAAAGGTGAGTTCAAGTACTTGCCACTAACATGGCAGTCTATTAACTGAGTTGGGGAGGACTAGAGAGAGGCAAGCCTGAGAGAGAGGATAATGATGTCAGTTTTGGACACTTTAGGTTGAATTGCTTTGGATATCCATATGAAGACTTCCAGCCATTATTTTATCATGAAACTGAAGTTCAGAAGATAGATCACATTCTTCAAGTCGTCCAAAATATATTGAAAAATACAAGTCTAAGTATGATGCCCTATAGTATTATCACTAAATACACCCAAGTCATCATCCTCTCAGGATGTAATTGTTTCAGTTGTTATACCTCTATTCAGGTGAGCCAGCATTCAACTTACCATTTTCACACTGGTTCACAATGATATTAGAAAGCATTTTTCTAAGAACGTGGATGAAATCAAGATTGAGTAGTTCTAGGCATTCCCGTGATCGTCTAGCTCAGCAGAACAGCATAGACATAAGGTGGAAATGTGACTAGTCCAACATGACTTGGTCTTGGTGAACATAGCTCCAAGTGCTGGCTGCAAATGAATGCTGCTATTCTCTAAATATTCATAAGTTAACTGTCAGTAATTTATATGTATATATTTTTTGGCTAAATCAACATGTTCATCTAAATCAGTAGAACTAAGAAGTAATAGGTGGGTGTGTTGAATCTTGAATAACTTCTAGTATCTGTCTCTGTTAGCCTTGTCAGCTCTATGCATGGATGCTTTTGGACCTCCCAGCAGGGAGATCCCAGCATTCCATGAACTTAATGGTGCCTATGAACTGTTCTTGTTGTTCTCTTCAACACGGAAGGGTGCTGCTTCAGAAATGCCAGGTTGACCCTCCCTGAGAAAAGTATCTTTTCTTTCATGCCACGCCAGAGGCTATGAGCAGCACAATTGTCCTTTTAAGGCAGAGAAACCTGGGGTGTTGGTTCCAGCACTCACATGCTGTGTGATCTTGGGAGAGTTACTTAAGTGTGCTGAGCCACATTTTTCCTTATCTGGAAAATAGGAACAAAGATCAATTCCTTAGTATATTTGTGAAAATTAAATTAAATAACACATACACTGTACTAAAATAGTTCATGGTGCGTAGTCAACTTTCAATAAAGGGTAATTTTATTACCTTATTTGTTTATTTGTGTTTGCTTATTTGTTTTAGCTGATGACATTGCTTCTTCCTCTTTCCCGTTTATCCATGCTTATCACTGGTCTTGATTCCATTGCCTATCATTGAGTACTCTTTTTTATTTCCTTTTCACATTATTTCTTTCTTCATTTTGGGCATAGCGCATCCTCATGAAAAGCTACAGCATATCGCTCTACTAATACAAGCTGTCTGTATGGATAGTTTGTATAATTGGTGACCTTCTTAGGCAGCCAGTTAAGTAAGGCCCTTGGTCATTTCTGTCCACAGCCCTGGCAAAGTGTCCATTTCCAGGCTGGCTCTCCAATACCTCCAGGACAACCAAAACCACACTGTGGGTAAATTATGTACATACTATTACACATGTTAATAGAAGTAATTTCACACATCTGGTTTATCATCCCTTTATGGGATCCCTATTTCTTTCCAGTTGAGTTGGCAAGAGAACAATGGCTGAGGCAAAACTGCCCTGCAAAGCCGAGGCAGCAGGGCCTTTTTATATAATACACAACATCAAAGCAAAGGCAAAGAAGAGGCTCAAAGATATTGCACCTACCCAAAGAACAAGACAGTTGTGGAGTGACCTCCCAACTAGCTCTTGCATGTATCCCCTTCTCTCCACACCCATTCCCAAGCCCTCAATCACAGCGTCCTCCCTTTCAGCCTATTCTCTCTTCTCTTGCCAGTGGGAGCTTTCTAATTTGTAAATACGACTATGTCTTCTTGCTGCATGGACCATTCAGTTGGGCTGAAACAAGGCCCGTGGTGATCTGGCCATGACATACCTCTTCACGTTTCCCACCACCATGGTTCAGCCATACTAAATATTGGAGTTTTCAGTTTCTTGAGTGTTCCATTATATCTCTCATCCCCCAAGCCTTGCCTTTGCGGTAGGTACTCTCTGATAAGAACCTGCCTCCACTTCCCCAACATTTTTGCCTTTGGCCCTATCTAGATATCACATCTTCTGGGAGTCTTTTTCCGACCCAAGGCTGCACTACCTACCCCTCTAATAAATAAACCGTGAATCATGGCATTTATTACATTACAGAGTGATTGCCTCTTTTTGAAAGTTTATTTTTATTTATGTAATCTCTATACCCAGTGTGGGGCTCAAACTCACAACCCCACAATCAAGGGTCACATGCTCTTCCAACGGAGTCAGTGAGGCACCCCTAGAGCGATTGTCTTTTTACTTGTGTAAAAGCTTGGCAGGGAGCCTGCTTCTCCCTCGCCCTCGGCCTCTCCCCCTGCTTGTGCTCTCTCTGTCTCTCTCTCTTTCAAAGGAATGAATGAAATCTTTGAAAAAAAAAAAAGAAGGGGTGCCTGGTGGCTCAGTAGTTAAGCGTCTGGAGCCTACTAAACTGCAGGGACGATGGAGAAAAGGTCATCTCTGTTTTGTTCACCACCATGTGGTGAATGTTAGGCGTAGTACTCATCAATGAGTAAGGCTCTCAACAATTCAGTGTTGAGTCAGTAAATGAATGAATGAATGATGACATTAGAAGGTGACAAAAAATCAGAACTGAGATACCAATCTCAACTACCCACGAAATGTTTGGGACACACTTGTACTAAGAAAATCATCTGTTGTTTATCTGAAATTCAAAGTTAACTGTGCATTCTACATTTTCTCTGGCACTTTTCCTTGCTACTTAAATACCGCTTTCTGCATGTCTAAGAGATAAATGTACCAAATCCAACAAACCCATCTTAGATTATTTGTTGCCTTAGCAATGTCAATACAGTGAATGATCATGTTACTGGTGATGAATAAATCGCTTCTCTCTCTCTCTTTCTTTAAGCAATGGGGATTATGCAGGTTTCTCGCTTGAATTTCAGCACTTCAAAGCCCTGGTTTAATGTGAACCAATATAACACGCATTCCTTTATATACTCTATTGTGAACACTGTGGTTGGTTAAATTCCTAGGACAGCTGTGAGTCTTAAAATTTCTTAGTCCTAATTCTTTTACACATTCCATTCATAGTCTAATTTGCTAACTCCTTTTTGTACCTCCTGCTTTTAAATTTTACTTTCATTGTTGCACAATCAGTAGTGACTGATATTGAGTAATCGGGGAGTAGTATGATTTTTAAAAAATAATACACTATCTTTCTAATCCTGCTTCACCAATAACTTATCAGAGATCCTTTTTAACATAGAATTTGTTTTCTTTTTTTTTTTTAAGATGTTATTTATTTACTCATGAGAGAGAGAGAGAAGGAGGCAGAGGCAGAGGGAGAAGCAGGCTCCCTGTGGAGCAGGGAGCCTGATGCAGGACTCGATCCCAGGACCCTGGGATCACGACCTGAGCTGAAGGCAGATGCTTAACTGACTGAGCCACCCAGGTGCCCCTAGAATTTATTTTCTTAGTGAACTAATAAGGAAACAAATACTGACAAAGTTAAGTGCACAGTATTATAACAACAAATGATAGCATAACAAGATATTGGTAACAATGAAGGGAGAAATCTTTAGTACACAACTGGTTATACCACTTAATATATTTGTTGAGCATTTGCTGAAAAATGCAAAAATTACTAGGTTACCAGGAATTTTTAGCCCAGATTGCCACAAGGAAAAGAAATATTTAAGTCCAAAATTATTCATTTATTAGGAACATTGTTAAGTATTTACTTCCATTTAAGGTTGTGGCCTAGGAGCAGTTTCAGATGTAAAAATGAGTGCTTTCCAGAACAAACAAACAAACAACCCCCCCCCAAAAAAAACCCCAAACCAGTCTTATTTAGAGATAAGATATAATTTGGCAAGATAAAAAGTAATTGATGCTACATAAAAGACCCTGAAAATGTTCAGTGAGAACTCAGATATAAGAGTTCAACTGGAGGAACCAGGAAAGTCTCTGTTCCTGGTTTTTTCAGCAGTGATGGCATTGGTCCTTCAAGGGTAGGTAAGACTCCAAAATGCATGAGGAAGCACTGCCATGCAGAAGGGTCCCTGTGGGCAAAGGTTCCTTTACCTTCAATTGCTTGGGAATTACATCCTCTAAAGAAAACCTCAGGGGTGCCTGGGTGGCTCAGATGGTTGGGCGTCTGCCTTGGGCTCAGGTCATGATCTCCAGGTCCTGGGATCGAGGCCCATGTCGGGCTCCCGGCTTGGCGGGGAGTCTGCTACTCCCTCTCCCTCTGCCTCTCCCCCTGCTTGTGCTCTCTCTGTCTCTCTGTCTTTCAAAGGAATGAATGAAATCTTTGAAAAAAAAAAAAAGAAGTGGTGCCTGGGTGGCTCAATTGTTAGGCGTCTGCCTTCGGCTCAGGTCATGATCCAGGGTCCTGGGATCGAGCCCCGCATCGGGCTCTCTGCTCAGCGGGAAGCCTGCTTCTCCCTCTCCCACTCCCCCTGCTTGCGTTCCCTCTCTTGCTGTGTCTCTCTCTCTCTGTCAAATAAATAAATAAAATCTTAAAAGAAAAAAAAAAGAAAACCTCAATGTTCCTACAATGGTCTGAGAATTTCCAAGATGGCGTCATAAAATGCTAACAAGGCCTCCAGCTATATTTTAAACACCAACTGAATTGACAGCATGATGAGAGATATGTTGAGAGAACGAGGGGTGGGGAGTTACCTGTGTATGTGATAGTCACAGATAACTCCCCACCCCACGTATTTGAAGACAATGCTTGCAAATAACCTCCCTGTGACTGGATGTTGTAGACAGTCTCTTAAAGCCTTTTCCCCAAGTATAAATATGACTAGCCCCTCAGTTGACAGACATGAATGCTTTTTAAAGAGCTGGATGACTTTTCCCAGTTCAGGGCCCCAAGGGCTAGCAGCTGCCATTAGGATGCCTTAGGAGGAAATTTCTATGGGTGTGCATGAAGGAACAACTCCAGGAGAGATTGTGGGGATTTTTGTCTCCTGCATCTTGGTTCTGATTCATTTTCTAGGCTCACGTAGCGCTCAGTGGCTGGGCCAAAGGGTGTGGAAAGCAATTGCAAGGTTAAACCCTAAGCCTTCCTCTGGGCCTTTCCTCTGTATCACAGGATGCTCTCCCCACAAGCTCTCCCCCACATTTTGTTCTGACTTCATTGCAAGAGGAATGTGAATGTGAATGGCAGGTGAGGCCAACCATGGAAATAGGAACTACAAATTCACTAACCCTGACCTGCATTTCCAAAATCCAGAAAGTTCTACAAACTGGGTGTTTGTAACTCATTTGGCAGCAAAATGTGACCTCACCTGAACTCATTTGAAAGCAAAATCTTACCTAGACTGACAGGAGGCTATTTACAGTCTTTGGCCAGCTAGCATAAATATTCACGTGTTTTACTTCAGAAATGTTAATGTATTTTAGCACAGAGTGCTGTCCCAGAGTCTGCTGCAAGTGTAAATAATATACAGTACTTACATGGTATTACTTTTGTAAAATTCCAAGATAATTCTGAATTCTGACATCTGGCCCCAGGGTGTTGGATAAGGCCTTGTCGTCCTACAGCACAAAATGTACTGTTGACCCTCCACAGGGTAAAGAGCTGAGCTCCTTGTACACAGGATGGACCTTCATTCAGTCATTACCTCCAAATTCTTACCATTTTAGCATATGAAATTAACATTTTTCTACCTCAGTTCGTTTCAATATGTGATCTTGGAACACTGGAAATTTGCAAGCTGTCTTATGGAGTCTGTACCTTTATTGTTAGACATTAAAAATTTACTTGTACTTTATTATAACACAGGGTATTGCTGATAGCTCATTAGAACCAAGGCAATTTCTTCTCCCCACTAGTCAATTTCCCCCTCTCTCTTTCTTTGTGTGGGATGTGGGAGCAAGTGGGGAAAGTAGGAACAGCACCAGCTTCGTGGCTATATGATCAGTGTAGTCACACAAGCCCTGTACCCAGAAATTCAGGATTCTCCAAAGATAAGGAATTGACTCATGTGATTATGGAGGCTGGTAAATCCCAAGATCTGGTGGGTGAGTCAGGAAGCTGCAGACCTGGGGAAGCTGATGGCTTAGTTTCAGTCAGAGTCCACATGCCTGAGAACCAGGAGGGCCATTTGTGTACGTTCCAGTCCAAAAGCTAGCAGGCTCAAGACCCAAAAACAGCTGATGTTTTAGTATGAGTCTGAAAGCAGGAAAAATTCTTACTTGGAAGGGGGTCAGCCTTTTTGTTTTATTCAACTGACTGGAGGAGTTCCATCCATATTAGAGAAGGCAGTCGACTTGACTCAGTCTACTGATTTAAATATTAATTTCAGCCAAAAACACCCTCGCAGAAACTCACAGAATAATGTTTGACCAAATATCTGGGCACCCCATGGGCCAGTAAAGTTGATATATAAAATTAACTATCCTACAAGGGGACCACATGCTTGGAGTTCAATAGTCTGTGGTCACCATCTAGAAATATTTGATAATTTTATTTTTTTTAAGATTTTATTTTTAAGTAATCTCTGCATCCAACATGGGTCTCGAATTTATAATCCCGAGATCAAGAGCCATATGCTCTACTGACTGAGCCAGCCAGACACCCCAATAGTCTTATCTTTTTTTTTTTAAGATTTTATTTATTTGAGAGAGAGAGAGAGTGATCACGAGCAGGGGGGAAGGGTAGAGGGTGAAGCAGACTGCCTGCTGAGCAGGAGCCCGATGTGGGACTCGATCCCATGACCCTGGGATCATGACCTGAGCCGAAGGCTGACGTTTAACTGACTGAGCCACCCAGGCGCCCAATAGTCTTATCTTTTATTTGTATTTTCTAATTGAAGCCCAAAGGGACATTGGAGCATGTGCTAGGTTTTGGAACCTCAACTCACCCAAAGTCCCACCTCCCACTCACCTCCCTGTCTCCTGTTTTTGTCTGCCTGTTCCTGTACCCCTGCCCAGGGACCACTGCAGCCCTCCGCTCCTGGCACAGGACCTGGGCACAAGTGTGGGAAGGATCAAGGTCAGGCACTGACCAAGTTGCAGGGCAGGGCCCCAGGCATCTGGAGGGTTTGCACTGGCACTGTAAGTATCCCTATATCCGAGATAATGTGACATTAAAGAGCTAAAACAAACAGACAAAAATGCCTACCCAGATCAAGAAAAAGACCTTAGAAGAAAGGAAAGAACTGTTTTCTTGATTTTTTGAACAAAGAACCCGAATTTTCATTTCGCACGGGACCCTGCACATTCTGTAGCAGGCACTGGGTAGGAAGAATACCCAATGGAGTCTCTAGCATCTTCTATCACCCGTATGCAAGCACAGCTACAGCCACACACACACAGAACTGTTTCATTGTTGTTGTTGTTCCTATTTTTCATGGTATGGATGCAGAAGAAGAGAAAGTTCAAGAATCAGTCAGTTCCACAGATACTTTACCCTTGGTTCCTAACTGACTTTTGCCTTTCCCTCACTTCGCACCTGCAGACTGCATATAGTCCTGCTGATGTTTGCCAGCATCTCTCAACACCATGCTTACTCATTTCCCCGCCTGCTGACCTCGTCCAGGAGCAGCCCTCCCATTCTCCTGCTCCTCCTCCTCCATCTTCCATCACCATCACCACCACCACGATCACTACAGGAAGAGTTACTATGCTTAAAATGTACCAGACAATGTATTAGGTGCTTAATATATTATTTAATGTATTTGTCACAGCCACCCAGCAAAGTACTTGAAGTGACCCCCATTCTGCAGACGAGAAAACACTCCCAGGAAGTGATAAGGCTAGACGCATCACCTGGTGTGCTCTTTCCACTGAAGGACCCCAGTATACCACCTGAACAGCCTCCTAATTTAAACGGCTCATCTTGTCATCTTCAAAAGCGAGTCCAAATTTTTTTTGTCGAGCACGTAGGGCCACCACTGTTAATTAACACATGGTGTCTACTTTCTAATTTTACCTTTGGTTAGTCCCGCACTAGTCAGGTTTCTTTCAGTTGCAGGTGACAAGACTACAACAAAGCAGAAGCACGCAAGGAACTGATTGGCTCCTGTAACTGGAAAGTCCAAGGTGGGAGGAGTTTTGCTTCAGGCACAGTTGGCTCCAAGGATTCAAGCTGCCCTCAGGACCGCCTTTCTTCTCCTCAAGGCTCCTTATCCTCCCAAGCTGACTTATCTGAGGCAGCCTTCTTGTCTGCAACAGCAGTTATGCCCATGGCAAAGCTGTCTTCGTAGCTAGCATTCACAGAGAAGAGAAATAATCCCTTCTCCTCCTGTGCCTGTATTAATCTCCCCAAAGGACTCTGATTGGCTCTGCTTAGGTCACGTGCCTACTCCGGAGCTGTTCCGGGTTCTAGGACAGGGGCATAGAGTGCCCTGATTGGACCGACAGAGTCCCAAATCCATTCCCATCAGGTGGAAGGCGGGGCCATGTGATTGCCAACAACAACAACAACAAAATCAGAATCACAAATAATGGAAGAGCAATTCCTGAAAGCAAAGGAAGTCAAACAAAGAAAACAAAGACAAAAATATGTCCATTACACTTCCTACGTGAACAATCAACTCTGACTGAACAAGGCATGCATTTCCCTGCCTCTAGGCTACTGTTCATTCAGCCTGTCCTCCCTCCCCACCTTCAAACTGCAGAATAGTCCCTACTTACTAATGTTTGCCCTTAATTCAGGGCCTGGATTAAGCTCCCTCTTCTAAAAAGCTGTATTAGGGTGCCCGGCTGGCTCATTCAGAAGACGGTGAAACTCTTGATCTCAGGGTTGTAAAGTCAAGCCCCACATCGGGTGTAAAGGTTACTTAAAAATAAAATCTTTGGGGCACCTGGGTGGCTCAGTCTGTTCAGGGGTGGGCTCTGTGCTCAGAGGGGAGTCTTCTCTCTCTGCCCCTCCCCCTGCTCATGTGCTCACTCTCTCTGTTTCAAATAAATAAATAAAATCTTAAAAAAATAAATAAAATCTTTAAAAAATAAATAAACTTTAAAAAAACCCAAAAACTTAAAAAACATAAATGTGGTGTGAGCCAGTTGAAGATAGGGAAAGTTCCAGCTCAGATTAATTTTGACTGTTAGTGTATTAGTTACTATGCAGCTTCAGCTATAATAACAAAGACCCAAACATAGAAGTGTCTCAAATAAAATAGTTACTTTTCCTTCATGTTAACTATTCAAATGTGAGGGGTTAATATGGCACATCCAATCTGTCATAGCCTTAACTTCTATATTTTTATGCTGCCATCCTTGGCATAAAGCTTCCCTTTGGCAGTCTAAGATGGCTAGTCTGGGTTCTGTGCCAGTTTGCAACCCTCTCAGGAACTTTCTGGCTATAATCTGAAGCCGGCCCCCATATGTGCAGGGCAGGGAGAGAGATCGAAGAAAGAGGCCGGCCACTCAAGGTGGTGGGTGGCAGGTTTAATGAGTAAAGTGAACTTATATACAAGGCTTGTAGTGGGCAGCAGCAAGATGAATGGATCCCCTCACCTTCCCACCATATCTTAAAAGTTCATAAAGAGACCTTAACTGGGTTCAGCCACATGTACTGCCCAGGTGTTCTCATCATATCACTATCTCAAGGCTGTGTCCTTGGAGCAGCCTCTGGGAGTGGGAAAGACAAATGGAACCCACATTCTAAGAACAGGGGAGGGGCTGAGCCTCAGCGCCTGGGTCCAGCTCATGGATCAGCCAGCAATCATGTCTTTTTACTGATCTTCCCCAATATTCTGCCATTATACTTGTATCATAGTCAATGGGAAGAAAAAAAAGGTCTGAGGAGTGAGCATACTCATGCCTTTTAAAGGCATAACTCAGAGGTGCCTGGGTGCTGCAGTCGGCTTAAGTGCCCAACTCTTGGTTTCAGCTCAGGTCAAGATCTCAGGGTTGTGAGATGGAGCCCCGGCTCTGTGCTCAGCAGGGAGTCTGCTTGAGTTTCTCTCTTCCTCTCCCTCTGCCCTTCCCCCACCCCCTCAAACCAATCAATCAATAAATCTTTAAAAAAAAAAAGGCATAATTCAGAAAAAAAAAAAACCCATTCACTTCTGCTAACATTCTATTGGCCAAAGCTTAGTCACATGACCTTATCTAGCTGCTGGTTCTTGGTCAGTCTGCCATTTGCTTAACTAAAATTGAAGGGGTCCTATTACTAAAGGAAGGAAAGAATATGTAATGATATAACCAGCAGTAAGTAAAATAGGAAATAAAGGTGGGATGGA
>NC_138369.1:64938754-65007353 GCF_054177405.1 Leptonychotes weddellii
CAACCGTCTGAGCCGCCCCCCAGGCTCCCCTCCAAATTGTTAAATTTAAAAATAGTTCTCTTTTGATCTTTAAGGTTGCTTTTTGTTCCAAGTATCTTAGAGTCTATCTTCCCTCTTTTCAATTTTATTATTCCTTCTGTCTTTAAGCCTAGCACCCTTGAAGAGCTAACCTACCTAACACGGTCTGGACATAGACAAAGGTTAGCTCATTCACTTAGTAAATCTTTCTTGAGAGCCTACTGTATACAAAGTCCTGTTCTGGGTGCTGGATACATCAGTGAACAAAACCAATATCCCTGCCTTGTATAGTTCCTGTTGGGGGGTTTGGGGAGGGCAGGAATATACAGTAAACAAGAGACAGTAATTCCCATGGAAACAAAGCTAATTATGTCAGACAAGTCCTTTAGCTCCTAGAAGGGTGGAGATGCTATCCCCTGGTCTCACAGCCTATAAGTGTGGCACATCCTACAATGTGTGCTGTCCAGACACTTGAAAGATTCTTAACAACATAAATAAATATCTCTGTGGAGTTCCTTGGATCTTTAGTTAAAGATTTATTTATTTTTCACAATCAAATGGATTGCTATATTTAATAGGACTCTTCTTTGGTGGGTTAGAAACCTAAGTAGCTTGGAGTGGGGGTGGGAAGGGTAGCAGAGATAATTTTTTAAAGGATTCTGGGATATCATATGCTTGAAGACAAGCTGAATGATCTTAGGGACAAATGGAACCAAAAGCTCAAATGTAGCCAGCACTTTCTGTCTCACCTCTCTAGGTGTGAGCTCATTTTTTTTTCCTCTGAAAAAAATTGCACATCTCATGCTCTCATCAAGAGTATGGGATTCTTTGCCACACTGGTTTTTTTTTTTTTTTTGAAGATTTTTTTTATTCATTTGACAGAGAGAGTCACGGCGAGAGAGGGAACACAGCAGGGGGAATGGGAGAGGGACAAGCAGGCTTCCCGCTGAGCAGAGAGCCCGATGCGGGGCTCGATCCCAGGACCCTGGGATCATGACCCAAGCAGAAGGCAGATGCTTAACGACTGAGCCACCCAGGCGCCCCTGCCACATTGCAGTTTGACAAAATTCCAAGGCAGCACTCTAATTGGCCTGAGTTGGATCAGGTATGGAACCTACATTGATATCTACAGCTAAAGAATCAGGGTAACGGAAAAGACATGATCCCTATGGGCCTACTTAAGATATTCTCAGCTGGGCAGCAAGCTCAGTTTGGATATGGAAGCTATATGATGGGTTGCCGTAAGATTGGAGAACATCAGTCACTTTTCCAAGAAGTGGTACACAAGACTGAGCAGGTTAGGAGAATTATTCGAGAAAAGTGAGTAACTCCGGAGTCAAATCCCAGGTCTTCACTTTTTTTCGAGAATTTTTAAAGCTGTGTCATGAATAATGACTTAAACAGAATGTCACAGTCAAGAGTGTGTTTTAATTTGTTTTGCTGTGCTTTGTTTTGTTTTGAAACAGGCCTCAGGGATCTTTCAAATGTTATGTGCCCACAGAAAATGGGTAGTTCAGGAAGTTCTGTAATACCCACAGATAATTATCTTGAAGAACAAGAAACTGAGACATTAATGTGAAAAGTATTCTGTAAACAATGAAGGGTTTTATTTTAAAATGTCAAGGTCCCAGGAAAATAGCTCCTGAGTTTACAACCTTTGTTTTTCATTTGGTGGTGATGTGCATTATAATAGATCTCCCCCAAATAAGAATGTTTTGAATCAAATAGTACTTCTTCCTTCCTTTGTGACTCAGTCTAGAATGACAGCAGAGTTCATTTTCATTGTGTCAACTTTTCTGCCAAGGATTTGTGTAGGTTGACTAACATTTGGAAGGCTGGTAGGGCAGGAGCTGTTTTTCTGAGCTTCATCAAGTCCCTAATGCAGCAAGAGTGTGTGGGCCTCCAGATATCTTTTAATTATATAGACTTGAGATAAAACATAGTATCCAGCCCCCAACTGCATACAACAGGTCCAGTTTTGAGTTCCACACTCACACCAGTTGAAAAGTTGAACCTCTTTTCACTTGCAGTCTCTCTGCTTTCTGAAAGGGAAACTGGAAGGCCTGTGGTCAGATGCCTTCCCTGGGTCAGATCTGGCTGAGCTGTCCAGGAGCTCAAAACCTGATTTTTTTTTTTTTTTTTTGGTTTGTTTTGTGTTTATATTTTTATGATCACCTTTATTTTTTCCAACCATCTTCCATGGTCAGTGTCAGTGAAGTAAAAACCAGCTGTTAGGGCAGCCCAGACGGTCAGATCACTTGTTTTCAAGCTGGTGGTTTTTGGCACCTGGTCCCAGCATGGCACTGGGACCTTGTAGAACACTTCCGTTGTAGAATTCTGGGTGGTCTTGAGGTCCTTTCCAGGAATAAATGGTGCCAGGCATAGCACTGAAGTGAGGGAATATCAGGAAGATAGCCTTTCAAAGCCAGGGTGGTCTTTCTGATTCCAGAATTGTCCGGGGATATTGGCAGCCCCACCTACACACACCACCCCCTCCTTGGCCACACTGCCAGGGCCATGAGGATTGGTGCTAGAGAGCTACACCCCTAGTTTGATCAACACCAGCAGCCCCATCCCTCCATTAGCTGACAAACAGGCAGTTGCCTATTTTTACTTTGACTAGACTCTACTTCCGCTTAGCTCAATCACATCCTTTATAGACTTATTTCTCTTCCTTCCTCCCCCTTCCTCTTTCCTACTGTTATTTATAAATGTTAGATACTTGTTTACGGAGAGAAGAGTGATCTTTACAAGGAGCTGCTGATACAACGGCCCAGCCGACCCACTTTAGGGTGCCCACTTTTGCCATCACCCACACTTCTGCTTCTCTCTTTTCGACTGCTCCCCCTGGATGGAGGAGCCCGACAGCAGGAAGGGTGGTGACTCAAACCCAGAACCCCAAATACAAACACCCACTAATGACTCACATGCTGGAACTGGGGAGATTTGGAGACTTTCCTTTGCTGAAAAATGCAGATGCAAACATTTCCACGCACAGGAAGCCAAGCTGGCTCGTCCCGCACTGGGACTCCGCTGAGGTGGCAGCGAGTCAGGGATGTGTCACCCACCCAGACACGGGGTTTACTGGGTCAGGAGATGGAGGGCGGCCTGGACTCGAATTTCTCTCCTTCTCTCCAAATGCCTGCTGGAGAAAATCTGATGTATCCTGTGTGAGTCAAGCTGACTGTTTGTTTCTGGGGAAGGGCGTCGTAGTCCGGCCCTCCATCTTCCCTGCTGGTTTTAATTGTGATTTTAATTAGCAAGCGTGTCATCCGAGCGGAGGCGTGGCCTTTCTTCAGAACGGGAGGTTTGTGGCTGTGTGGACCCTGGTCGGCCACTCGGCTCTTCTAATGATAAAAAATAATTTTTTTTCTTTAATGCTTTTCCTTTCCACAGTTCAAAGGGCTTTACCGAACTTTAACCCTTAGGGCCCTCCGTTTATATTTAGATTTAAAAAGGAGTGAAGATGGAGATCTTTTGTGGCAAAGTGCTTTGAAACCCTGAGATGAAAGGGAACCCGTAAAGAGAAATTAACCTCATTTATTTTTTAAGCAACATTTCGCATGCGTGTGTGGACAGATGTAATTTGAGGCAACTCGAACGGAGCCTCCTCTTCACTCTGCTGGTGACCCTCCCTCCCTGTCTCCAGACCAATCGAAGGACCTCTTTTTTTCTTTTCCCTTCTCTATTATCCCAAGCCAGGGCCTGTCTGGTGGCAAGGCTGATTCAGGTTTATAACTAATGCCGGGCCCTGTCTTTAGGCACGGCACCCCTTGGTGGCTGGATTGCCCCAGGTGGAGGACTCCAAGGTTCACAACAGAAAGGAGAAAGTGAGGGGTGTGGGGCGGGAGGCTCCAGCTTGGCTTTGCTTCCATACCTTTAGCATTCCTCAGTGCATTCCTGAATTCATTAATGCACACGCTGCATTGCACGCATAAGCGCTTTGGGGCAAGGCTAATATTTAGTTGGACCACACTGGGATTACCGTGCATACTGCTAATATATTGAAATCCTCTTATATTGACTTGTAAATAATCATTGCCTAAACCTCTGCCCATGTGACATATTTTGAGTTTACCCCTGCTTCGTGAGCTAGGAGTCTTTCTTCTTGGTTTCCTACAGTGCTCAGCATTAATTCCCCACTCTGTATTTGAAACGCTTATACTACTTGATCGGGGAGAAAAATGGAAAACATCAGCTGCTTCTTTAGGCCATCAGGGCAGTGGAGGACCAGCTCGACATTTCCCTATAAAATCTATAATGAGTGCTTCTAGTAAAGTATTCAGAAGTTAAATTTTCCCATTCACTCTCTGAGGTGTTTGAACTGAAGAAGAGCACACGCAAAGATCGATGGCTGGGTGGATTTTAAAAATACCCTTCCAGGTACTGAGACTTAGTCAAAAGCTTGGTAACCCCTGGAAGACTGTGCTGGAGGCAAGGGCCAGGCCAGAGGCCCAACACATCTGTTAAGAACTAAATATTTGTGCCTCCCTTCCCCCATTCATATGTTAAAGCCCTAACTCCCAATTTGATGGTATTTGGAGGTGAGGCCTCTGGGAGGTAATTAGATTTAGGTGAGGTCATAGGGTGGGGCCCTTCTGATGGGATTAGAGAGGCCTCCCTCTCGTCTCTCTTTGTCGGTTTCTGTCTGGGTCTGACTCTCTGCCCCCCCATCCTCCCTCTTATTTGTGCACAAAGAAGAGATCATGTGAGGACACAACAAGAAGGTAGCATTCTGTAAGAAGAGAGTTGTCACCAGAACCCAACCCTGCTGACACCCTGACTTCAGACTTCCAGCCTCCAGAAGTGGAGGTCACGCTAGAGGTAGGTGCCTGTTGTTTTCAAGCGACCAATCTATGGTATTCTGTTGTGGCATCCCGAGTAGCCCGAGTCAGTGTCCTGTTCCCCATTCACTGAATTCTCAGGAAACAAAGGAGGCCAGTGTGCCTCAGCCCACCCTGTGACGGCCGGTGGCCTGGAAACAGAAAAAAAATGGTCCACTTTGCTGGTCACTAGGGATAAAGGGGAAAGAATAGAGCCTGGTCTCTGCCTTCAAGGCCCACTCCCCATAGGTGTCTTAGATTTTGACCAGTCAGAGCTCTTCTGGCGGGTGAGGGAGGGGAAGATGACACCCTGTTTTGTTTTGTTTTTTTAATAATTTTTTTGGGGGGCCTTCGTGGCTCAGTCAGTTAAGCATCTGCCTTCGGCTAAGGTCATGATCTCAGGGTCCTGGGATTGAGCCTCGTATCAGTCTCCCTGCTCAGTGGGGAGTCTGCTTCTCCCTCTTCCTCTCCCCCCTGCTCATGCTCTCTCTCTCAAATAAATAAAATCTTTAAAAAAGAAAATTTTTTTTTAAGATTTTATTTATTCATTTGCCAGAGAGTGCGCGAGAGCACAAGCAGGGGGAGCGACAGGCAGGGAGCCCGATGCAGGACTTGATCCCAGGACCTCGGGATGTGACCTGAGCCCAAGGCAGAGGCTTAACTCGCTGAGCCACCCAGGCGCCCCAGATCACACCTTGTTGAGAGTACATTCCCTACAATGACCCAGAAGACATATTCATATAACTGTGCCAGTTGAGAGTGGGATTGGGTAAGAAGTGCAGGTTGGACCTGGTACAGGGAAGGATACCCAACTTCTCTCCCCATTAAGCATGTGTCTCTCTACCTTATCCTGGGCTCTGATGGCTTTGGGAAATGGCAGATAGCCAGTTTCCTGAACTCATGCCTTCGGGTCATGTTTTCTACCTTCACTACACATTGGAATCATTGAAGGTACTTTGAAGAAGATCCTGACTTGATTGGTCTAGGATGCTGTGGGCATCAAGAGTTTTTTTGAAACTCCCCAAATGAATCTAGTATGCAATTAAGGTTGAGAACCACACCAGATAAGCTCTGAGAGTGAGAACTTGATCCATTTCATGGAGCTGTCTCATAAACTTGTCTCATAATTCTGACCTAACTCATACTTCTCTTTGGGCCAAGCGAATGCATTTACTACACATGCATGCATGGAAGGTCTTTGCTCAAATTGCTTCATTGATTTGTGTTTCAACAGACTTGCTGGGCCAATAAGGAAAAATATATCATTGTTTTTTTTTACAGGTTTTAATTTTTATCAAAGTTGTATATATACATTGTTTTCAAAGTTAAATGACGCTTACTATGGAAAATAGCAATCCTTGACTTTTATCCCTTCCCCTTCCCAATTCCCACTCCCCAAAAGCAACCATATTTACCCTTTCAGCTGTCCTTCTAATATTTTCCAATATGTCCAGATAACAAACTTACCCTGCTATTTCTTGATTTTACACACTTAGAGATAATCTGTTGACTTCCTAATGTAAAAGATAAGGAGTTAACTCTTGGATTCTGCATCTGCTACACACAGATATTTCCTCTCTGACATCCCAATTAAGGCATAGATTTTGGTTATGTCAATATTCAGTTAATCATGTATTATTTTTGGGGTGCCTGGGTGGCTCAGTCTGTTAAGTGGCTGCCTTCGGCTCGGGTCATGATCCTGGGGTCCAGCCCCGTGTCGGGTTCCCTGATCAGCGAGGAGTCTGCTTCTCCCTCTCCCTCTCCCCCCCGGCTCATGCTCTCTCTCTCTCAAATGAATAAATAAAATCTTTAAAAAAAAAATCATATATTATTTTCATGGCTGAGCTATGGAGTGTGCTGATTAGATTTCTTTGCTTGAGTAACTTCTTGCTTTTTTTTGGATTTAATAATTATTTCATTTTTTATTTGCTTAATTTTGTATGTACCTTATATTAATTTATCTTCAAATTGTCTTCCATCTTCTGAGACCATGTTCACGTGTATCAGATAATCTGTCAAATTCAGCTGTTTTGGGTTTTTGTTTGTTTGTCTTAGAATGATTGCTAGTAGTGACCTTCTTATATATGCTCCAGTCTAAACTGATTGTGCTCTAGAATTGAGAGATCTGGTATTCTAGGATCTCCCGTTCATCATCATCTCAGAGATTACCTTCACCTGTCTCCTGTGTTGGATCTCTGGTTTCTTGAATCTTGTGTATTCCTCTTTCTTGGTTTACTCTCTCATTGTAATGGAGCCTATCCTCCAGTAGCATTCTTAGCCAAGTTGTATGGGAGTAAAATCATTTGGGGCTTTGCATATTCAGAAATGTATATATTCCAGCTTCATAGTTGATTAATAATTTGCTTGAGTGTGGAATTCTAGACTGGAACTAAGAAAATTTCAGAATTTTGAAGACATTGATCCATTATCTTCTAGGTTTTCGGATTCTGGGGAAATCCAATGCCATTCTGAAAACCAACTCTTTATTTTATTTATTTTTACATTCTGAAAGATTTTGGGATCTTCTGTTTGCTCTCACTATTATGAAATTTCACAATAATAGGTCTTGGCATGAGTTTGTTTTCATTTATTGTGCTGGCTTTTGGTGGGATTTCTCTATTGGGAAATTAGTGTCCTTTACTTTGGGATATATTCTGGAATGATTTCTTTGCCAAGTTCCTCTCATCATTTCTTACATTCTCTCTTTCTGCAACTCCTATTAATTAGTTGTTGGATGTCTGTGACTTATCCTCTCTTTTTATTATATTTTATTTTCTATTTTCTATCTTTGTATTTTAGTTCCACTTTCTGGGAGTTTTTCTTAATTTTGCTTTTTAACCTTATATTGGGTTTTTCATTTCTGCTCTAATGTTACTATTTTCCAAAAGTTTTTTTAATTTTGTTTGTTTTCTTTCTTAAATAGCATCTCATTTATGTTTCATGGATGTAATACATTTTCTTATCTGTCTAAGGATATTAATGATATTAATTTGAAGTTTTCTCCTTCCTTCACAGTGTGTTTCCTCTGAGTGTCTTTCCCGCCCCCCATGTGCTGTTGTTATTTTCTGTGTTTTTTATATGAGAGATTTTCCTTGGATGTTGGTAGTCAGTGATTTTTCCATTCACGTTAAATAATGGAAGACTCCAAAACTGATTGGAAGCTCTGAGTGTGTGTGATGCTCTAAATTAGAGAACCACTGACGTCAGTATATTTGGGTCTTTTCTATTAAGTTGGTCATTTGAGTCTCCAAGGAAGTCTCCAAGGAAGACTCCTTCAGTCTCCTGCTCAGAGGATGGTCCAGGTCTGATTGCCAATGTTCCTGGCATAGAGAGTTGGGTAGGTGAGTGGTGAATGTCTTAGAATACTGTGAATTCTTTCACTTTATCTTCTTGGGTTTTGTTATGGACCCTGTCTGCTCATCTGTGTGTGATGCTACCCAAATGAAGCGATCCTGTGCTTTACTCTTTCCAGAGAATAAATTTCCAGACATCTGCCAGGGTAGGGGATGGTCAGCTTGCCCAAGCACATGGAGTGGGAGAGGAATACAGAGACCCAACTGCATCATCTTTCAAACAGTTCTCCTTTATCAATATTATCTACACACACACACACACCTTTAGAAGGTTTCATCAATTCCTGAACCTTTTAATAAATCTTAAGCTAGATTTCCCCACTGTTGGTTTAAGATTCAGCTTTCTTGGGTTTGCCAGTTTGATTGCCACTTGTCTATCTTCTTGTCTCCAAAATTTTGTTTCTATAGTTTCTTTCCCTGCTCCACCATTGTGGATTTATGCCTTATAAAATTATTTGTATTGATGTTGCATTCGGGTTTTAGGAAGAATGTGTTTAATCCACCATCTTTATATAGACGCCATTAGATTCTCATTACCTTCACCATGTCACAAAAAGTAAGAAGATACTCCTATTTTACAGATGCGAAAATGAGACCTGATACCACATTTACTGTAAGATCCAAACCTATACCTTCTATGTTCAAATCCCGTTCTACCTATCTCTTACTTAGAATTAAAACAACAAAAAAAGTTGGTCGTGATATTTGAGTTTCATTAGAGCAAAGTATGTGGCAAGATGATAATTGCTGGGGGGTGCCTGGCTGGCTCAGTCGGTAGAGCATGTGACTCTTGATCCTGGGGTTGTGAGTTTGAGCCTCACATTGGGCATAGAGATTACTTAAAAATAAAATCTTATAAAGAGATAATTGCTGGGCAATTTGAAAAGGTAATGATTTGAAATTTAACAGTTACTAAATGCAAATAAAGTGTTAGTGCTGTATAGGCCTGGTTTCCTGTCTAGATCAACAGGAAAACAATTTTCAAAATATCTCCTTTCTGTGTATAAGCATCTTTATGGAAACTCAGCGCAGAATTTAGCATAGCTCACTGGTTTTAACCAAGGTGGGTTACTGATTTTCATTGCTGGATGTTTTGTTTTTATTTATTTATTTTAATCTGCAGGTTACATGATTTTCTCTAAAAGAAAAGTCTTATGTATGTTTTCTGCCTCTGAAATATGGTTTTGTAACCACTAAACAAATATTTCTTTACCTACTGATTCCGCTCAGCACCCCTTCACAAGCATGCATATTTTAAATGGCATTCTTTATAGCAGAGTCACTGAGAGAACTATGAGGGGTTTAATGAATGTACTAAATATGTTTCCAAAAATAATTTCCAATTCTTACCCATTTTCAGCACTGACAGTTATTTGAATGTTTACAAGGTACATAGGTCAAATGTTGAGACTTATCATTTGGTATTATCTCTTGGGTAGCTTTAATCTATACTGGTAAGGACATATCAGTCTTTATCAACTGATATTCCATCCTTGTCTAAGAACTAAGTTTAGATTGAATAACCTTTTGAGAAACGTGGATTTGTTCTTCTTGATTTTGTCCATGGAAAACCCTTTCAGTTGTTTTCAGGTCTGGCTTTCATCTGGGGTTGGCATTTCAGATTTGGTTCCAATCTGTGAATAACTCTAACCAAACCAAAGTAATGGGCTGCTTTGAGCATCATTTTTAACTGGAGAGACAAAAATTCCATCATGCTTCAGGTCATAAGTCTTGCTGCCAAAATGTTTCCCAAGTGACAGTAATTATGTATGTATGATTTATTGGAGAATTTGGGTGTTCCAAAATAATAAGAGTAGGAAAATGAACACTTTAGGGCAAATGGTGAATTGACTCAGAGAGGCTCTTCCAACAATCTTTTCAGGTTACTTGTCCTCTTAGGAAGTGTGTGTGTGTGTGTGTGTGTATGTGTGTGTGTTTTCTGGAATTAGAAAAACTGTAATCATTGGTCTGTCAGCTTCAGTATTGAACTTCTGGTCCCAAGGGAAATGGCCAACATTGCTGTGCTTGGGAGAGTTAAAGCTCCTAAACAATTTTCAAAGTCTTTGATCTGAGACATTTTTATGAGTAGGCACAGGGCTTCTGAATGCATCATACAATTGGATTGAAGCCTGGAAATTCACCCCGGTGTGTTTGAACAAACTGTAGCCCATGAATACCATATTTTTTATATTGGAACATTCCTTTCCTTTTTTAAAGGGACCCAGCATCTATCTTATCCCTTTTCCACATTCTTGAGTAGTTGGAATATCAGTCTCAAAGTCTTTTCAAAAACTTACTTTCATCCTTTTACAAGGGTAGAAAAAAAATAAAAGAAGAAGGTATCTGAACTTCAGATTGGATTTAAAAATTATTTTCAACTTACAGATTCCTTTTTCTCTGTCTCTGTCTCTCCCTCTCTCACACACGTACATGCACAAGCACATGAATGCATACAGACACTGTATATGTAATATGAGTAATATTATTAATGGAGTTAATACTGTCAAATAATCACACTGCAATCTATTACACAAGTAGTATCTGAGTACACATCTTTTCTGCTTTAATTGATCATATAGTGAGATGAACTATGTTGATATGAGAGGACAGAATCCAATAAAATAAATTAATCTGATGATTTCACATGTTTCCAGAACAGCTGCAATTATTCATTCATCAAACTTTTGAATATTTCCTAGATGTCCCAGACTCTGTTCCAGGCTTTCAGAATATAAAGATGAAAAACATGGGATACCTGCTTATGTAAGAGACTGAGGTATAAACATAAATTACAGTTCATGAGAAAGCATAGAGATTTTTGAGCAATGTTCTAGGGGAGGGCTATAGACTGAATGTTTGTGTCCCCCAAAATTCATATGTTGAAATCTAATCCCCCAATGGGGATTTGATATTTGGATGTGGGGTGTTTGGGAGGTGATTAGGTCATGAAGGTAGAGTCCTCATGAATGGAATTAGTGCCTTTTTAAAAAAGAGGCTCTACAGAGCTTCCCTGCTCCTTCTCCCATATGAGGACATAGCAAGAAGACAACTATCTATGAACCAGACACCACATCTGCCAGTGCCTTGACCTTGGAGTTCTGAGCCTCTAGAACTGTGAGAAATAAATTTCTGTTGTTGATGAGCCACCCAGTCTATGGAATTCTGTTATAGTAGCCCAAACTGACTAAGATAGGGAACAAAAATTTAAGCAACTATCGTGCCTGATGGGTAGAAGTATGGGTATCTTGAAGTATGGTTAGAACTAGCCTGGCTTAGAAAAGGGTCAAGTACATTCCTGGAAGAGGTGCTACAGCATGTCAACAGGGATTGACCAGATTTTATTTATAAGATGGGCAAAATATAAATTGATTCATTTTTATAAGCTGGGTATTTGTATTTATGGGGCCATTTTGGGAGTCATCTTGGATTTCTCTTTCTCACACATGCCATATCCAAGCTATTGTCAAATGTTACTGGCAAAATGTATAGACTCTATGTTCAAAACACATGTCAAATCAGACCACTTCTCCATATCTCCATGACTACTAGCCAGGTCCAAGTCACCATAAGCTCTTGCCTGGACTACTACGAAAACATCTTAGTTTGTTGTGTTAGTTTTCAGTTGCTGTGTAACACATTACCACAAACTGGGTGGTTTAAAACCACACACAGTTATATCTCACAGTTTCCATGGGTCAGGAGTCTGGAAATAGCTTAACTGGATACTCTGTTCAGGGTCTAACAGTCTGTAATCAAGGTGTTGCTTGCATTCTCATCTGGAGGTTCGACTAAGGAAGAATCCACCTCCAGGTTCACACAGATTGTTGGCAAAATTCAGTTCCTTGTGGTTATAGAACTGAGGGCTGGCTTCTTACTGGCTCCTGGCTGGGGACTGCCTATAGGTTCTAGAGGCCTCTCATAGTTCCCTGACACAAGGCCCACTCCATAGGCCATAGGTGGTTTGCTTCCTAAATATAACCAAGAGAATTTCTCACATTCCAGTCTGCTAAAATGAAGTCTTATGTAACGTAACATAATCAGGAGAGTGGCATCATATTTGCCATATTTTGTTCATTGGAAATAAGTCATAGTTTCTGCCTACATTCAGGGGAGATTCCCATACAAGAGCATGATTCATTAGAGGTCAACTTAAGGTGTGTCCACCACAGTGGTCTTACAAATTCCATACATGTCCTCCTACAACTTACTCTCCATACAGAAGCCAGAGTGATCCTTTTAAAATGTAAAACTAACAACGTCATTCTCTTGCTTACAATCCTCTACTGGCTTAGAATAAGGCCTATAAGATAAAGCATATATAATCGCTGGCTACCTCACCTGCTTCATTTTTCACCAGTCTTCCCTCGCTTATTCCTCTTCAGCATATGGGAATCTTTGTGGCTCCTCAATCACGCCAAGCACACTTCTGCCTGATGATTTTTGCATTTGCTGTTTTCTCCACCTCAAACACTACCCTAGCAGATCATTATGACTTGAACTCTCTTTTCACTTAGGTATCTGCTCAAATGTTACTTCCTCAGAGAGCACTTCTCAGATTCCCCCAATCTAAAATAGCCCTTGCACTATGTATCTCTATATCTTTTCCCCTACCTTATTTTTTCCTAGCCCTTACCTCTCTCTATATTTTAGAATATACTTATTCACTTATTCATTGACTCTCTCTCCCACTAGAACTCAAGCTTCATGAGGGCAAGGACCTTGTCTATCTCATTCTCTGTTGTTTTCCCATGCCTAAATCGTTGCTTAGTGTAAAGTTGGCTCTTGTGTGTGAATGAATAATGAAAGGATTTAAGACACAAAATAAAACTTTTCAAAAATATTTTATTGTTATTGATAATATGTTGAATTTTTCAAGTAAGCAGTGACTAAACTCTAGACCATGAGACGAAATTTTTCTCATGATTTGGTTTTATCAGAATAGTGAAGAACAATCAGTATCTCAAATGAGATTTAAAGTCACTTGAGTGACCTCAGAGTAGTTGATATTTCTTACTTGTCAATGATCAAGACTAGCATTACTAATAGTGGAAAAATGTGACATTAACACAAAAAAGGCAGTGACAGAGTAAAAGAAAGAAAAAAGACATAAGACATTTAGAAAACAAATAGAAAAATGGCAAATGTAAATCCTACCTTAACATTAATTACATTAAATGTGAACTCCAATTAAGTCAGAGATTGGTAGAATGGATTTTTTATTTTTAGAGAGAGAGAGAGAGAGAGTGAGTGTGTGTGTGTGTGTGTGTGTGTTTAGGCGTAGGGGGAGGGGCAGCAGGAGAGGGAGAGAATCTTAAGCAGGCTCCATGCTCAGCACAGAGGCCGATGCAGGACTCAATTTCAGTACCCTGAGATCATGACCTGTGCCGAAATCAGAGGTCAGACACTTAACTGACTGAGCCATTCAGGTGCCCCAGTAGAATGGATTTTTTTTTTTTTTTAAGATTTTATTTATTTATTCATGAGAGACAGAGAGAGAGAGAGAGGCAGAGGGAGAAGCAAGCTCCCAAGGAGCAGAGAGCCCGAAGCGGGACTCGATCCCAGGACTCTGGGATCATGACCCGAGCCGAAGACAGACGCTTAACCATCTGAGCCACCCAGGCGCCCTAGAATGGATTTTTAAAAATGCTCCAAGTAATTCTGTCTACAAGCAACAAACTTCAGATTCAAGACACAAATAAGATAAAAGTAAAATGATAAAGATATACCATTCAAAGAGTAACCAAAAGAAAGCTAGAGTTGCTATGCTAATACCAGACAAAATAGACTCTAAAATAAAATTGTTACTAGAGACAAAAAAAGGCATTTTATAATGATAAAAGGGTCAGTGCATCAAGAAGTTATAATAATTAGAAACTTACATGTACCTAACAAGAGAGTCCCCAAATTCATGAAGCAAAAAAGTAAGAATTTAAGTGAGAAATAGAAAATTCAACAGTAATAATGGGAGACATCAAAATCCTACTTTGAATAACGGGTAGAACAACTGGACAGAAGATCACCATGGAAAGAGAAGATTTAAACAATACTGTAAACCAGCTTGACATAACAGACATCTATAGAACACCCAAAAAATGCTGAAAACACATTCTTCTCAAGTGAACATGGAATATTCTCCAGGATAGTTCCATATATTAAGTCATAAAAGGAGTCTCAAAACATTTGAAAGGATTGAAATTATACAAAGTATGTTTCCTGAATACAGTGAAATGAAGTTAGAAATCAGTAACTGAAGGAATTTTGGAAATTCCCATTTATAAATTAGTGTGTTAGAAATTAATATGCTCATAAATAATGGGTAGAAAGAGAAACCACATGGGCAATTGGGAATAATTTTAGATGAATGAAAACAAAAATACAACATACCATGATTTATGGTATGCTTAGAGGGAAACTTAAAGGTTTAAATGCTTATATTAAAAAAGAGTAAAGCTATTAAATCAATAACCTACCCTTCTACCTTAAGAAACTAGAAAAAGAACGGTCTAAACGCAAAGCAAGCAGAAGGAGGAAAATGATAAAGATTACAGCAGAAATAAAAGAAATAGAGAATAGCAGAACAATGAAGAAGATTTTAAAAACCCAAAATTTGGTTTATTGAAAACATCAACACAATTTTTAAAATTTACCTAGGCTGACACAGAAAAAAGGGAAAGGACTCAGAGTACTAAGATTTTATTTATTTATTTGACAGAGAGACACAGCCAGAGAGGGAATACAGGCAGGGGGAGTGGGAGAGGGAGAAGCAGGCTTCCCGCTGAGCAGGGAGCCCGATGCGGGGCTCGATCCCAGGACCCTGGGATCATGACCTGAGCCGAAGGCAGACGCTTAACGACTGAGCCACCCAGGCACCCCAGGACACAGAGTACTAAAACCAAGAATGAAAGAGGTGATGTTATAACCAACTTTACAGAAATAAAAAAAGATTTGAGGGAATACTGTGAACAATTGTCAACAAATGAGATAACCTAGATGAAATGAATGAATCTCTACGGTGCCAAGAAAATTCAATGGGGAAAGAATAGTCCAGTTCAACAAATGGTGCTACATCTACTGGTATCCACATGCAAAAGAATGAATGTGGTCATCTACCTCATATCATATACAAAAATTAACTCAAAATAGATCAAAGCCCTAAGTGTAAGAGCTAAATCTATAAAACTCTTAGAGGAAGCATAGATGTAAGCCTTCATGACCTTGGATTAAGCAACAGTTTCTTAAATATGACACATAAAGCATAATCCAACAAAGAAAACATGAATAAATTGGACTTAATAAAAATAAAAAACTTTTATGTATCAAGAAATGAAAAGACAACCCACAGAATGGGAGAAAATATTTGCAAATCATATTATCTGACAAGGATCTGGTAACCAAAATATCTGAAGAACACTTAAACTCAATCATAAAAAGACAACCTAATTAAAAAATGAGCAAAGGCTGTATTAGAAATTTCTTCAAAGAAGATATACAAATGACCATTAAGCACATGAAAAGATGCTCAACTCATTAGTCATTAGAGAAATGCAAATCAACACCACAGTGAGAACTACTTCACACCCACCAGGATGACTATACTCAAAAAGTTGGACGTTAACTGTTGATGAGGTTGTGGAGAATTTGGAACACTTATAGATTGCTGGTTTGAATAAAATGGTGCAGCCGCTTTGGAAAACAGTTTGGTAATTCCTCAGAAGGTTAACTGTAGCATTATTACGTCACATAGCAATTCCACTCCCACGCATATACTCGAGAAAATTGAAAACAGATAGTCACACAAAAATGTTCAGAGCAGCATTATCATAATAGCTAAGAAATGGAAATAATTCAAATGTCCATCAACTGCTAAATGGACAAAGAGATGTGATATACCCATACAATGGAATATTATTTCCCTATAAAAAGGAATGAAGTATTATAGATGCTACAACATGAATGAATCTTAAACACATGCTAAATGAAGGCAACACACACAAACGGCTACATATTATACGATTCCATTTATATGAAATTTCCAGGATATGCAAATTAATAAAGAGGCAAAGGAGATTTTTAGTTTCCGGAGGCTGGCAGAGGGAGGGTGTGGGGAATTAGTTCTAATGTGTATGAAGTTTCTTTTAGGGGTGATGAAAAATTCTTGAATTAAGTAGTGGTGATGATTGTATAAACTTGTAAATTTATCAAAAGCCTTGAACTGTATACTTTAAAAAAGGTAATTTGATGGTATATAAATTATATGTCAATAAAAAAAAAGAATCTATGAGGTGCCTGCCTGCCTCAGTCAGTAGAGCATGTGACTTTCGATCTTGGGGTCATGAGTTCAAGCCCCATGTTGGGTATAGATCTCACTTTAAAAATAAATTTAAAAATATTAAAAAATGTTTTAAAGAATCTGAAATCCATGAAGAAAGTGAATTATGAAAAATCACTTAAGTAAGAATATCTTTCTGATTGGAGAGATGTGGCTCTTCACAAAGTCTACAGTAAGAAACCAACACCCACAGCCAGACCTACCTTGGACTTGATTTCATTCAACCTTGAGTTGCTCTGATCATAATGGCTACAACATGGGAGAGAACTTTCCCCAATTCTCTTCCCTCATAGGTAGGTTCTGTTCTTTACTTTGTCCAAATGTCCCCCTTCCCTCTCAAGAAAACATTCTGCTACTCCTTTTTTTCTGTTTTTCTTATTCTCTCCTCTGCCTTTTCCCCCTCATTTCCCTCCATGATCATTCAAATTTTCCTTTCTTTTTTTGCCTGCTCACCTCTCTGTCTCTCTGTCTCTGTCTCTCACCCCTTGCTTCCACCTCTTTCTTCTCCTCTTCCTTGTTCCCTTTCCTCTTACCTGGCTACAGTATATACTTTAAAGTTTTCTTTTTCTTTCTTTCTTTCTTTCTTTCTTTCTTTCTTTCTTTCTTTCTTTCTTTCTTTCTTTCAGAGAGAGAGAGAGAGAATCTTAAGCAGGCTCCATGGTCAGCGCAGAGCTGGAAGTGGGGCTTGATCTCACAATCCTGAGGTCATGACCTGAGCTGAAATCAAGAATGGGATGCTTAACCGATTGAGCCACCCAGGTGCCCCAAAGTATTTTTGTCAGAATTATGTACTTTTTTGCTCTCTTTGCTTAGCTGAAAAGAAAGTGATTTTGATGCTTAATATTTCCTTAAGGAAAACTAACTCTAAATTAATTACAAGGTTGATTTTGCTTTAGGGGATATAACTGGTAATTAAAAAAAAAGGTTACCCACCCATGCTATATGAGTAGTTATAAATAATTGAGGTAAGATACTTTCGTGAACATTAAAAAGTGATTTGTAAATATGAGCAGACACTCCTGGTAAACACTGATAACATCTAGTGTGGTGGTGTTCACTGAAGGTTCTTAATTATAATTTGGCTCTTGTATGTGTAGACACGCCTGAGTTAACCATTTACGCTACAAAGCATAAGCCTCCTACACAGATAGTTTCATTTGACTCATATAAACCTGATCACATTTTCCCTCAGGAATGTCCTTTCTGAACTAAAAAAATACAATATCGGTTGTAAGCTCTTCTCTTGTGAAGCCATCTTCAGAATGACCAATTATTCTCTGTCGTTCATCTGGAAGAGTGAGTAAGTACAAAAAGAATACCATTAGCCACAAAGTTGTCATCTTCTTCAAATAAAATTCTGATCTCTGGCTTGAATGTTGAAACGGAAGATTCACTGTTTTCTCCTGTAGTGGGTCAAGAGACATGATTTTGTAACTGTCATTTTATGAAAAAACTTGATTCCATTTGTTGACAAAATGTTAAGAAAATGAACTGGTTAAGTTTCACAGGACTTGGTGATTGAAATTCTAGTGCCCAGAGTAGTGGTGTCAGAATGATGAGGCATCCAGATAATGATCTCAGAAACCTTCCCAAACAATGTGACCACTTCATTAGAAGGGGAAGGGGGAGGGAGGAAACAGACAGAATTCTTCAGTCAATTCCTAAGAGGCCATCTAACCTGTCTTGGAGAGACAGAGTGCTTTACTGTGGGGCCTACTTTGGTGTATCCGTACAACTATTACTGAAAAATTAGAATTACTATGAGATATTAAGTATTAGGGGCTCCAAGGAAAGCTGAAGAAGGTGGACTTCCATTGCCTGGCTCTAGCAGTCAGCCAGGTGGCACCTTTAAGATCCCCCCCAGCACGGTTTGAGAAGCTTGGTATTTGCTTATCTTCCTGAAGCTGCACAAAGGCTCTGTGTCTGGGTATGTTAGCTGTTTAGCAAAAATAAACTGCCCCCTGCTCCTGAGCATATAGTTGGACCATATTTCCCAGGCTTCTTCGTAGTTTGTTGTGGTCGTGAATTCTAACCAACAGAATGTGTGCAGGAAATCGTTTATGCCATGGCTGAGCCAAGCCTTTTAGGAAACATAGATGTCTCCTCCTTGTTTTGTTTCTTCCTTTATTGATTGGATGCTGATGAAGGTGAGGCCTTGGGGGAGGGGGAAGCGACCTAGTAAAACAGAACACAATACAAAGGGGCCTGAGCATGTCCAAGAGCCACCCACCACCCAGGAACAGTTTAGGTGAGCAAGAAATAAGCTTTTATGAGGCTTGAGGATTATATATTTTGAGGTCTATTTATTATAGCTGCTAGCATGACCCTCACTAACCAGGGATTTGAGTGGCTAGCAATTGCAGGACTGCAATTAAAGGAAGCAACACCAACAAATGCCTTCAACAAATGCCCAGGAAATACCATTTCAGAAACATAACCCTTTTACCTTTTCTTCCTTCTGTTTCTCATTTTTAGTTTGTCATTGGCTTACTTCCCTGTTTTTTTGTTGTTGTTGTAATTAATTAATTTATCGGTAGCAAAATCTCCTCTTTATTTTTATTTTTTTTTTAAGATTTTTATTTATTTATTTATTTGACAGAGAGAGAGCACAAGTAGGGGGAGCAGCAGAGGGAGAAGGAGAAGCAGGCTCCCCGCTGAGCAGGGAGCCTGATGCGGGGCTCCATCCCAGGACCTTGAGATCATGACCTGAGCCGAAGGCAGCCGTTTAACTGACTGAGCCACCCAGGCGCCCCCAAAATCTCCTCTTTAAACCTTGTCCCTCACTACCCCCACCCCCAAATATGACTGAGCTTGGAAAAAGTTACCAGGAAAACTTTTCATAAATCCTCCAAGAATGAGAATGGGGGTGATATGGGAGCTGGGTGAGGAGAAGACGCTGTGTCGTGATTAATGGAGGAGAGCCTACGGAGCATTTGGATATATGAATTATTTTCATTACGAGGATGATGAGAAGACTGCCCGTTAGGGACAATGATGGGTTATTTTTAGGTATGTTAAGTTTTGAAGTTCTTATTCAACAAAATGAACATTGTTTACATTCCATCTACCTTTTCAGTTGTGATAAAGTAGATGTAGGCATAGTATGAACAGCCAGCCAGGTAGCATGAGCCACCTTATTCTGCAGTTAAACAAATAATTTTATTTATTTATTTATTTATTTGATTTCATTTTTAAGTCATTTCTGCACCCAACATGGGGCTCAAACTTACAACCCCAAGATCAAGAGTCATATGCTTTACTGACTGAACCAGCCAGGTGCCCCAAGAAATAATTTAAATTGTTTTATTTACCTGTATACAGATTAAAATGTGAATATTTTATAGTGATTCGAAGGGGTACCTGCACCCCAATGTTTATAGCAGCAATGTCCACAGTAGCCAAACTATGAGAAAAGCCCAAATGTCCATCAACAGATGAATGGATAAAGAAGATGTGGTGTGTATATATATACAATGGAATATTACTCAGCCATCACAAAGAATGAAATCTTCCCATTTGTAATGGCATAGATAGAACTAAAGGGTATTATGCTAAGTGAAATAAGTCAGGCAGAGAAAGATAAGTATCATATGATCTCATATGTGGAATTGAAGAAACAACAGATGAACAAAGAGGAAGGGAAGGAAAAATAAAATAAGATAAAAACAGACAGGGAGGCAAACCATATGAGATTCTTAACTATAGGAAACAAACTGAGGGTTGCTGGAGGGGTGGTGGGTGGGCGAATGAGGTAACTGGGTGATGGACATTGAGGAGGGCACGTGATATAATGAGCACTGGGTGTTACATGCAACTGATGAATCACTAAATTATACCCCTGAAATTAATAATACACTATATGTTAACTAAATTGAATTTAAATAAAAAATTTTAAAAAACAAATGAATAAAATATGAACATTTAAAACATTTCAATTTTTTAAAAAGTAATCTCTACTTTCAACATGGGGCTCGAACTCACAACCCCAAGATCAAGAGTCACATGCTTGGGGCACCTGGGTGGCTCAGTCAGTAAGCATCTGCCTTTGGCTCAGGTCATGATCCCAAGGTCCTGGGATCAAGTCTCGCATCAGGCTCCTTGTTCAGTGGGAAGCCTGCTCCCCTTCTGCCTGCCACTCCCCCTGCTTGTGCTCTCTCTCTCTCTGACAAATAAATAAATAAAATCTTAAAGAAAAAAAGTTGCATGCTTTACCGGCAGAACCAGCCAGGCACCCCAAGAATGTGGACATTTTTATTAAAAACACAATTATTTACAATTAAAAATACAATCTTTGAAGCACTGAATTATGAGACAAGTGTAAATCATTTTGTTCTAAGAGCTGAGTCAAAGATTCAGGAAATATTTGTTGAGCTCCTTTCATATGTCAGGTGCTGTTACATTTGTTTTCTATGGTTCAGCCAAATCCACGCATTTTATTTTCCTATACATTTCAAGTAGTAGTATATACAAATATATACTGCACCTTGTAAGTTTTTGTGACACCATCCTATATATATACTAGGCAGAGTACACAAATGATAGTAAACTAAAATGAACACATTTTAACCCCTCTTGATCTTCTAATTTTGTTTGGAAGTGTCAGAGGCCAGGTTCCTGGGAAACAGACTCTTGTGATTCTTACATTTTTGGACGGAAGTTTCATTACGGGGTACTCTGGAGAACGGCACTTGCAAAGAGTAAGAAAAGCAGAAGGAAAAGCAAAAGGAGAAGGTGAACCACAGTGTAACTGCAAAGAGGCCTCAGTTGTCCTACACAGAGCTTTGGAGCTGGAATGATTCTTCAGAATTGTTCCACACTGAGACAAACGGTCTGAGTATTTTTGGATGCTGGTTGTCCCCAGGGAAGAGTATAACCTTCAGCTCAGGACAATTCCTGAAGAGGAACTGAGTTGTGAGCCATTAGCAACCAATATCCCTCAGCCAGAGGAGTGAGTCCCTTGATCCAAGAGGGATCTGTTGGGCACATAGCATCCACTGTATTATGCATATCATCTGCAATTGCATCATTTTGTCCTAAAAAGAACAATGACAGGAGGGAAAGATGTGAGTAAAAAGGGAAGAGAAGAAAAATAATAAATCAGTATTTGGGGAAAAGGGAAAATAAAGAATTGTGGAAAATAATTAAATAAGTCTAAAAACTAAAATGTCTGTTGCACCAGGTACGGACTAGATTTCACAACACAGCACATTCTAGTTGAATATAGGGATTAAAATGGCTAAGGTCACTTGGTACATTAGAAATAGTTCCAGCAAACACCTGTGAATCATGATTCAGAGGCTTGTACCATAACCTTCAAAGCATATTAAACTGATCGCAAATGCATTCTGTTAAACTACTTACCAACAGAGGTCATTCATTCAGAAGAACACTTTTAGAGCATGAAGAAGCAAGTTTGAGGAATATTGATGCTGTGAGTGAAGGAACTTGAGTTTAGCCAATTTCAGTCTTGGCTTACTTACGAATTTTCAAGTTTTCACCATCCCATGGTTGATTTGAAAATTATGGATATTTGGCTTTGGAATTCATTATAAGAATTTTGGGAGACACCTGTGGACCATCTTGGTTTGGGTGTCCCTGGCAGCTGACCCAAGACAAAGACTCAAGGACTAGTTTATTTGGGAGTGTCAGGAAATGATAGTATGGTAACGGGGGTATGATGTAGGGATGGTGAATGCAGTTAATCAAAGGTATGTAAGGAGCTCATCCCCACTGTGAAACATAAAGCATACACTTCAGAACTATCTCGACTGAGGGACCAGGAAGCTGGGGTATCAATCACCGGCTGCTATTGGTCGTGGGCTTCTCCTGAACTTGAGGCCTGCTTTGTGCCAGGTAGAGGAGCCTCCCCGGGCTTAAGGAAATGGCCTTGGGGACAAAGAGGAAGGTCCTGACAATTGGAAGCCTACAAATAAAGCCTGAGGGTTATGTGCAGAAACCTGTCAGTGTGGCCTCTGCTACATTGACAGTCCCAAATATATTTTTCTTGTTATGATTATTAAAGGTGGTTTCCATCTCCGAGGATGTGCCAAGCTGCGGCCAGAGGGGAGAGAACCCAAATGTGTGCTGAGAAACAAGAAGAAATCATGCTGAGATCAAACATTTGGGCATGGGCTAGGCACAGGGGAGAAAGTGAGAGTTGATATAACCAGGCAGCCCATGCTGTAGGAAATGTCCTGTGTGTGAGAGCCCACAAAGGCAGCTTCCTTCATTCATCCATTTGGACCCTAAGACTCCTGAGCTGGAGAATAAGAGAGTGGAAAGTTTTCAGGTGGCAGTTACCTTGGTCCTGTGCCAGGTATATTACTCACTGCTCACAAAGCTCCAGCTGGTATTTACCCCCCGACAAAAGGGGAAAGAAAAAAGTTTTCTGGTTTTAACGTCACATTGTGCATAAAGCATGAAGGATAAGACCGCGGGATGGGGAAAATGAGAAAAATTTGCCGTGGTCCTCTCTTATTTTTATCACACGACCTCAGTTGTTTCTACCCCTTTAGGGAACATAAGAATCTAAAGTGGTTTGATTCTTTAACTAAATTTTGTTTATTAACCTCATATCTGAGGAAATAACATTTAATCGGCTCACTTCCTGAAGGGCTTGTTTCATATCCTTGACTCAGATTACTGTGGTGTGATCAGGGACAGCTTTACTCTTTTCCTCCCACGGGGAGCTGAAGAGCGATTCTGTGGCTCCCAATACACACAATAAAGACCAGAACAAGAAACATCCTGACCCTGAACATCCTCTCATGTTTTAACTAAGAAAATCCGCCCCTCCCCCTCCGCCCAAATTTAATCTGTAAAAAAAATCAGCCAGGATCACATTGCCAAAGAGGAAGACGTTGAGTGATTCATCTATTTAACAAATCTTTATGCAGTTTATGTATAATGTACAGAATGCTGAGAGGGAGGCGAAAATGAGTAGGCCGTGTTCCCAGTCCTTATGGAACTTAATGGTATTCTACAGAGAAGGAAGACTTGGAAGCAATTAATTAATAACCCAACACGAAATAGTGGTCTGATACCCTGTGAGAAATTAATGGTGCTGAGAGCCGCCCTTTCATTAAATCTTAGGCCTCTTTCATTTCATACTATGTTATTCAGCAGTTGTTAAAATTCTACCCTCAGTGGTTTCTTATGGCTTTCCCAACTCAAGTGATAACCTTCTCGAAGTCAGGAAGGAGATCTTAAGAGCTGTGCTTTCTAAACTTCATTGTATCCAGCAAGCTCCTCTGACCATCTCTTGTACTCCTACAGCCCTTGCCAGACTGCTCGGCAAATCAGCTCTGTGGTTGCAAAATGACTTTTGAAGCGATCAATCATTTTTATTGCACCTGACGGACAAGCTGGGGACTCCCGAGAATATGGTAGACACCTCATATACTCAAAAAGTTGTAGGGCAAATTGAATGTGTTAAGATACCGTCTTCCCAACATTAACCAGCCCATGATGCTGTTCCATGCGCACAGGCCTAAGGATTAAGCATAGGCACATACCCTGTGCTTTTTTAAGAAGCCGAAACATCTTTTATATTTTACCTCTGGCCCATTCATGGGATTGCTCAGATAACATTTTCTCAGGGTTACTATATGTGCTTTGCAGAGTAAGTTCTTTATAACGAAGGGTGTGGAATGAGTGCTGATCATCGGCTCCAGAACAAGTGTTAGGCTTCAGTGCTGTGTGACAGTTCTAGAACAGTGAGTGGTGAGAGCCTGCTGCTGATCTGGTCTAGGCCTCCCAAAGAGGCACACTGGATGCAGGCTCAGCCTACTGCTCTGTTTGATACCTTTGAATCCCAGCTACCAGATGCATATTAAAATGAGTCCTATATGCATCAGTCTTTGTATTCTAGGTCTTTCTCATCCCAGTGTGAGCCCCTGTGGATATCTAGGGCCTCCCACATATCTCCAAACTGCCCTCTGCTTCTTCTCCTTTGACCCTGCCTGACTGCTCTCCCTACCAAACTTCCTGCCCTTTGGAATTTCTCTTCTTCCCACATGGTCCGTTTCTTCTTCCCATTGCAACTTGAGTGACTTCACCTAAGACAGCTCTGATCAAGTCCCTCTCTGTCTTAATCCCTCAGAGTGGCTCCCCATTGTTCTCAGAAAGCCCCCCACTCCCCACTTCCCAGCCCTGAATCGTGTGTTCCCACTCTAGCCAACCTCTTTAGGTTCTGGAATGCCTGGTCCATGCTCTCCACCCCTTGTTCTTCAAGTGCTCTTTCCTCTGTCTGCACTGCACCTCTGGTTTTGTTCTTTCTATACATCAGGCCTCATTTAGCAGTCTCTGAAGCTACCAGTACTCATTCATATCGATGCTCGTAGACACTGCAGGGTAATTTCCTCTTTCCTTGTCCGTTCTCTTTGTTAGACAGAAAGGTCCATGGATCAGGCAGTCTTTATCTTGTTCACACCATATATTCACTGCCCAGAACAGAGTGGGTTCTTAATAGGTCCAGCTTCATGAGCACTTGGGAAGGAGTTTTGGTTTTAGTACCTGTCAGTTACTATCTTGAACTTTTCTTTTAAGATTTTATTTTATTTTATTTTGTTTTGTTTTGTTTTAGGGAGAAAGTGTGTGCGCGCACACACTCTAGTGCACATGCACAAGTGCTTGAGGGAAGGAGGGGCAGAGGGAGAGGGAGAGAGAGACTCTTAAGCAGGCTCCACACCTAGCTTGGAGCCCATGGGCAGTGTGGGGGTAGAGGGGTTGTGCATAACCATGACATCATGACCTGAGCCAAAATCAAGAATCAAACACTTAACTGACTGAGCCACCCAGGCATCCCTACAGATTTTACTTTTAGGTAATCTATACACCCAAGGTGGGGCTCAAACCCACAACCGGGAGATCAAGAGTCCCACACTCCACTGACTGAGTCAGCCGGGCGTCCCTTGAACTTTTTATTTTTTTTATTTTTTATTTTTATTTTTTTAAAGATTTTATTTTTATTTATTTGATAGAGACACAGTGAGAGAGGGAACACAAGCAGGGAGAGTGGGAGAGGGAGAAGCAGGCCTCCCGCCGAGGAGAGAGCCCGATGCCAGGACCCTGGTATCATGACCTGAGCCAAAGGCAGACACTTAACAACTGAGCCACTCAGGCGCCCCTCCCCTCGAACTTTTTAATTGTCTTTGGACTTACGTTTTGTAAGTGAAGTCCAATGGAACAATGGAGCATACACCAGGGGCTTGGAACCCTGGTCCCATCTCTCTGGGATGCTCCCTACTCCACCCAGTGACCACTGTTGCCCTTCCTCTCCCATTCCCCTCCACAACACCCACTTTGGTGCAGGAACCAGGAGGGATTGGTTAGATTCTTGTGCCCACACATGGAGTCCAGCATAGAGTCATACTGCCTGTGTAAGGCTCAGCACTCTCTCTGTGAGTCCCCACTTGTCCAAAGGAACACAACGCTGAGTAGCAAATAAAAAACACAATGACAGGTTGAGAAGGAGGCCACTGAAAAAAGGAAAACACTTTTGTTTCCTGCTTTTTCAACAAGGGATTTTGCATTTCATTTTGCACTGGGTCCCACAGATTATTATGTAGCCACTCCTGGCTCTCAATGAATATTTGTTGAATAGATGAATCAAAGAAATTTGATGAGCCAAATGCATGTTTTGTTTTGTTTTGTTTTTCCAAGCAATTACCCAGAAAGATTTTCCAACAGGGTTGTCATTTCGTAAAACATTTTTGGAACTTCTTTTTGAGAAAGTCACTCATTTGTTCAACGATTATTTTTTTAGCAGTTACTATGTGCCAGGTTCTGGTGTGCAGCAGTGAACTATTTAGATAAGGTTGTGGAAAATCTTTATCCTTAGAATTGATTTGCAGTGAATTTACTTTTCTAAAGAAGGCAAAAGTCACGAGGGGCCACATCTAGAGAATAAAGTGGACCATAAAACTAAATAATAATCATAATACTACTTGGGACTAAAATTAACTTTGTAACTATTGAACCATAAATTAAAAACATTGGGTTTCTTATGTGAGTAAACTGATTCTGAAGATAATTTCCAAATGTAAATTTCAAGACGATTTCGCATTACTTTTAATAAATGAAGAGTATCCCAAGGTGACTATCTTGAAGCAGAGATTAGGATTTAAATGTAGAGGTGCTGGGAAAAAAAATAAATGTAGAGGCTCTAGAAGAAATACTTTTTTAAAAAAGAAAGCATTGTTTTAGGTAACTTCTATTTTTTAATTTTCTTTTTTTTTTTTTAAAGATTTTATTTATTTATTTGACAAAGAGAGACACAGCGACAGAGGGAACACAAGCAGAGGGAGTGGGGGAGGGAGAAGTAGGCTTCCTGCAGAGCAGGGAGCCCGATGCGGGGCTCGATCCCAGGACCCTGGGATCATGACCTGAGCCGAAGCCAGACACTTAACGACTGAGCCACCCAGGCGCCCCTATTTTTTAATTTTCTTAAACATACTTTTTCATCTAATTTCATATGCAGAAGGAATTTGCAAGTGATCTGAATGTGGTTATTAGTAATAACCTGCTTCTATGATCACATTGTTCTTGTAACCTTTACCATGAATTGTTTGCTGCTTTATTCGAGCCTTTAAATTATGATTTTGTTCATCAGTTTTAGAACCCAATGATAACCTATTTATTTTATAATACCTCTCCTATGTAGGTTGGCCCTTATTAGCTGTGTTATCTTAACCTCTTTGTGCCTTAGTTTCCTCATAAAATTGTAGTGAGGTCTAAATAAATTAATATATGCAAAGACCTTAGAATACTACCTAGCGTATGGTAAATGCCACATTAAGATTTTTATTACAATAATTATTATTATCTGGCCCTATGCATCTAGGCCAGGAATAGGCAAACTTTTCCTCTAATGGGCCAGACAGTAGATATTTAAGGCTTTGTGGATCAGATGATCCCCGTCACAACTACTCCAGTCTGTTGTGATGCCAAACTCAGCCTTAGACCATACATAAATGCATGGGCATGACTGTCTTCCAATAAAACTTTAATTACAAAAACAGGTGGCTGGTTAGATCTGGTCCATGGGCAATTCATTTGCTGTCCCTCACTGGGGCCTTTTTGATGGGTTTGAGTGTGAATGGCTGGGGAAGAATGGAGCCACAGTGACTTCAGACATCTGAAGCTCAGGTCACAGGGGTTAATAGGCTTCTATAGATAGGATGGCCCAAAGTGAGGGCAGGGTGGGGGGCATCTCCATGGAAGTGTAGCTGGGGCTGGTGGAGGTTGGCGAGTAGATAGGCTACAACTGGAAAACTCTGTGTATTTCACTCACCAGAATTAGTTTTGTCCTGACAAATTGATTCAGTAAGCATTTTAGAAACTCTTGTTCAGTGCTTGGGTATGCAAAGGTTTACTGTACTGTCACAGTGGGCCTGTTGTATACTCTATGTATCTACACAGAAGCCCTATGTCATCCAGTTAATATTCAGGAGCCAGATGGAATTTAATCTTTTAAAAACTAGAGAATAGTGTTTTTGAGGGGAGAGTTTGCAGACCCCAGATTTCTGTAACATTTCTTTACCCTTACAGTAATTGGTGAGCCTAAATATTAGGAGAAAGTGGGACCCCTGACCTGCTTGGCAATCACCTGTCCCTGGAGTGACCTCAAAGGAGCCAGGGAGTTGTTGTTATTGTCTGTTTTTTTTTTAATTTCCATATCAGATCAGCATGCAATACGCTTGCCTAAGTAATAGATATTAACTAGATAGATAGGGAGAAATGGAGAGGATATTTGTTTTCTTTATGAACTTGATGTCTTAATGTGCCTGGCAGTCAGCATGTCCTCCTTTGCAATATTCTTCCAGTTTTGCATGGACACTCTCCTTAAGGTAACAAAAGGTCCCTGCCAGAGTATCATACATTCTATATTTACCTTGTGCTTTCCAGGGGCAGGGCTTTTCCTACAATCTTGAGGACTACCCAGACTTAAATTGGGCTCTTATTTGGTACAACAAAAGAAATTTTGATTCGTTGATTGATTGATTCAAGAAATATCTACTCAGCCCCTAATCATGTATGCCAGATACCATACTGGTCCTTGGAGGTGCAGGGATGAATACACATCATCTCTGCTCTCAGGGAATTTACTGTTTGGTGATAGATGCAGACATTAAACAAGTCAGTGAACTTACAAGGACAGCACATTATTAGAACAAGCAAGGAGTGCTAGGAGGGAAATTCAAGTTTTTGGCAATATTTCTCAAATTTGCTGGCCAGAAGAATTATCCAGGGCCTATGGTAAAGTTAGGGAATACTTGGCCCCATCCTGGACCTGCTGAATCTCTAGGGAAATCCACATACTTCACAAGTACGCCAGGTAATCTTAGAAACAAGCAAATCTGGGAAGCCCTGGTCTAAGAGAATTTAAAACAAAGACAAAAACCCTAGCTTCCAACCAGGCAGTAATCTTAGACGCTTCCCTTCTAAAGAAGGATTATTTGACAGGTCTTTGAAGATTTGTTGTAATAATTGGCAGAAAGCTTCCATTTCAAATTTATTTTTGCTGATGCTGATGACCTATGGACCTAAATGCCACCTTTATGAAACTCATTAGGTTGCTAGGCAATGGGTGCTCTACCGACCTGGGTTTAGTTTCCTGGACATGAGACTTGCTGAAACTCCTTTGTTTTCTCTCTCTTTGTTGAAATATATATTTTTTCTTACCCAGGAAAGATGCCATTGAGAATATTTACTCTAAAAACTTAACATATTTCTCTTTTTGGAGCCCCACAGCATACTCTGCAGACCTCATGGAAGGCTTTACTTTAATGCATTGAGCTTTTTTCTTTCTAAGATTTTATTTATTTGAGAGAGAGGGAGGGCACGAGCAGGGGGAGGGGCAAAGGGAGAGGGAGAAGCAGACTCCCCACTGAGCAGGGAGCTCCCACGTGGGCTCTACCCCAGGACCCTGAGATTGTGACGTCAGCCAAAGGCAGATGCTTAACGGACTGGCCACCCAGGCGCCCTTAAACCCATTGAGTTTTTGACTTGGCCTCAGTGAAAGAAGTGATCCATCTTAACAAGTCTTCCTGAGGCACCTGGGTGGCTCAGTCCTTTGAGCATCCCACTCTTGATTTCAGCTCAGGTCGTGGTCTCAGGGTCATGAGATGGAACCCTGCATGGGGCTCCCCATTCTGCGGGGAGTCTGCTTGAGATTCTTTCCCTCTCCCTCTGCCCTTCCCAGTTCCGCCCCCACCATGTGCGTGTATGTGGGCACGTGCTTGCTCTCAAATAAATAAATAAATCTTTAAAATAAATAAAAATCACCTGTATTCCTATCCACTGCCAGCATTTTCGTCCGTTTCCTGTTAATCATTTTATTGTTAATTTTTAATATATTACTTTCAATTGATCATTCATTGATAGGTAACTATAATTAGGATTATACTTTGTGTCAGTTTTGTATATAGATCTTTTAGGAAAACTTGATACAGTGAGCATTTTTCCATTAAAATTTAGAATGTCTTGATGGGTACATTATATTCCATCATAAAGATATGTAAACATTTATTTAATACTTTCTCATTGCTTCAATTTTAGATGGTTTTTAATTTTTCACTTTCATATGTACATTTCATAACATAACACTGACATAAACCCCATTGTATATAAGTAAATATATGTCCATATCTATGACTCATCTTTTAAGACATTCCTTGTTATATTACTGGGTTGAAGGAAATGCTGTTTTTTGAGATTGTTAATACATGTTGCCAAATTGATTTTCAGGAAGATTGTACCAGTTTAGGCCCAGAGGGTGTCTTTAGAGGGAGACGCTAGAAATTACCCCTGACTAGATGGATCCACTGGGACCAGTAAGCACTAGGAAATGGATGTGATTTATGGATACACCAATTAGCCTCCTTGTGTTCTGTGATCCCAGACTTGTATTCCTAACTCTGACAACCTAGTTTCACAAATGAGTATCATAGGTAGGGTGTGGAAAGAGCCATATCAACCTACATCTGTTATTGCACCAAAGTCTTACAGAATATATATTACCAATGAGGAGTCATGCCGTCTTCATATACAAAGGGCAGCTTATGGTTGGAACCATGGCCAGGATCTCTATTCATATTATAAACATTATTGTAAATTGGCATTTAAAGAGGAGATACAGCTAGGGAGTCATTGGTAAATGATAATGCTAATATTCTCATTTGCAGGGGATATATTCTCAGTCCTCCAGTGGAAACATTTCCAAATTCTTGGTGCTTTTTCTGGTTAACTGTCTTTAGGAAAAGATAAAATGCTAGTGCTTACAGCTTCATACTTTGTAAAATACCTTTTTCATCTTTCTGTCCCCAGTCTCAGCTTTCAACTGCGTGTAATGTCTCAATGGACCGCAGCTATGAAAAGCAAGTAAAAGGAAAGTTACCACTTCTCAGTCCTCATTGACCCCAGGTTACAAGAACACAGTTATTATATTTAAGTGGAGTTGTCATGTGGGTTAATGTGCCCAGTGACATGTGATGGACTGGCTATTTCCACCAAACAAATCAGTTTGTATAAGAAAGGAACCATAATTTATTTGACTAGGACCATAATTTATAAGATTAGGGCTTACGTTGCACGTGTGTGTGTGTGTGTGTGTGTGTGTGTGTGTGAGAGAGAGAGAGAGAGAGAAAGTAGGTGTACTCTTTCACACAACAGGCACAAGTTACCATATACTGGCTTCTGGCTTCAAGCAGTAAAGATTACAGAAGTTCCCAGGATGTCTAGAGAGCACTTGGAAGCACCCTGAGGGCTTAAATTTCCACTTGATCTGATTTCTCTCCACTCTCTTATTGGCAATTCATTAACAGCCTGAGTTTCGCAAAGCAAAGCTACAGAAGTACAAGAGATATCCAGACAGACAGGCCCTGGGTGGGAAATGAACCCCTAATCATAGAGAGCTGTTTTTAAGAGAGATCTTTTAAGGAGAGGGACAGCATGATTGTGGAACAGGAGAAGCTGTAAGACAGGCAGAAGTTCAAAGCTGTTTCTAGCATAGGAGGAGAGATCATTTGTACGAAGAAGTTACAGAAAGTAGGATCTCCAGGGCTCCCTATAGTTAGAAAAGATACAGCACTCATTCTGTCAAGTATTTTATTATCTATTGCCTTATTTGGCCTTTGCCACACATTTGAAATAAACGGAACAAGTATTGTAGGTGTGCAGTCCTTTATTGGAAACGCTTAGGGCCAGATATTTTAGATTTCAGAATTTTTCAGAATTTAGACAAATCACATAATGCCAATTGTGTATGCTATGAAGTACCCTTAAACAGGCTCTGGGGCATCATCCTGTTTATCAGACACATTATCTGGGTAATGAGACAAATGGATATTCACAATAAGGAGAGAAAGACTATAAACAGCTTCATGTCAGTTTAGGTGAGGTTTTTGCAGTCAAATGAGTTACAAAAATCCTTTAGTTTTTCAGAGATTATGGTGTTTGCAACTGAGGATAAAGGATTGTGGCCTCAATTATCCCCATTTTACAGATCAGGAAACAAGTCTAGAGGCGTTAAGTGACGTGCAATGTCATGCAGAACTTAAGTCTCTTTTTTTCCTGCCAGTTTTAGATTGTCATAAAATAGGATGATTATTTCAAGATGATCTAAAGCAACCCAAGTGCTTATTTTAACATTAGTGCATGATATGGGGTGACTGGCTGGCTCAGTCAGTGGAGGGTGCAACTCTAATCTTGGGGATGTAGGTTTGAGCCCCACATTGGGTGTAGAGATTACTTAAAAATAAAATCTTAAAGAAAAAAAAAAAAAACACCCAAATCCATTAATGCATGGCAACCTTTTAAGAAATTTTATTCCATCTCTGACTCCCTAAAAGTCTTTTAAACCTTTGTTTCTCAAGATGGGACCTTGGGATTTTAGATTTCCCCTTTGGTTCAGATGAGTTCTTTTCCAAAATTCATTGTGGTCTCAGTCGTGGACCTGCTTGAAGGGATTGCTTTCATAAAAGGGGTATGTGTTTACTGAAATTTAACTATATCTAAAGAGTGATGCTGAGAAGACAAAAAAAAAATGAACAAGAATCATCCAATGCTTTCCTAGCCCAAGTCCGAAGAGTCCTTGGAAAGCAACCAAAACAAGCCACACCCAGGTGTACCTAGGTGTTACCAAAATGGACTCTGACTTTTAAAGAACACTGTCTAAATCAAAGTGTGTAATAATCTTTAAAAGAAGTTTGCTGGCACATCTCAAAGTGCCAATGTACACTATTCTGTACTCACTTGCCATCTGTTACTCAATGGTAGATTATAGTATTTCACCTAATGCCTGAGCAAACTAGATGGTGACCAATGACTTTGAACTGACTTGGAAAAAATCAGCATTGTTAAAGGAACAATGAGTCGAGTGTTAGTCTAGAATTCAATTCCAGGGCCCTTCCCAACTTGCTGTGTTATTTGATCATGATAGTGCTTACAGTCTTTGACATAATTGTACTTTGTACAATAATCGTAGTTCCTTCTGCATACGTGCATAAGATAATTCAGAAATAGACATACAAATAATTTTGTGTTTCCAGAAGGAAATAGATATAGATATTGATATAAATATATAATTGGGTTTTTTTCTTACAAAAAGCATCATAGTATACCCACTTACTTTGCTTTTTGTTTTTTTGTAACAATATTAAGAATATATCTCGAAACACTTTGCGTATTGGCACACTTATATAACTCATTCTTTTGGTGCTAAATTGTATTTCATCATTTGGAGTACCAAAATATATTTAATCAATCCTCCTATTGACATATTGTTGCCAGTTTTTTCCTACCAAAAATGTATCAATGAATGTACCTAAACATATACTTTACCCACCATTTTTATTAGTGAAAGCAGATTAAAATGCTTTTGTTTCCTGTGGCACTAACTTAAGCTTTATTCTTTAGGCTTTTTTTTAAAGACTATTATTATTTTTTTTTTTTTTAAGCTGTTTTAGGTTCAGAGCAAAATTGAGGGGAAGGTACAGAGATTTACCCTGTACCGCCTGCCCCCACACCAGCACAGCCTCCCCTATTATCAACAGTGCCCACCAGAGTGATACATTTGTTACAACTCATGAACCGACATTGACACATCATAATCACCCAAAGTCCATAGATTACATTGCGGTTTACTCCGGGTGGTGTACATTCCTTGGGTTTAGACAAATATATAATGGCATGTATCCATCATTATGGGATCAAATGGTATTTTCATTGTCTTATATGTTAGTTGTTGTGCTGAATGTTCTCAGTTAATCTTTGACATTGCAAACCCATGAGGATACTATTATTATCTCCAATTTCCAGTTTCAAAAAGGAGGCTGGCAAGGAAAATCTTGCCCCAAAACACAAGAACAAGCACAAAGGTAATCTGCCCCAGGAAGTTTGCCTGGATGGGGAGGGATGCTTCACCACTGGGCTACCCTGTTTCTTCAGATCAATAACCTTGATCTTTTAAAAAAAAATTTATTATTGAAGTATAGTTGACATACAATGTTACATTAGTTTCAAGTGTACAACATAGTGAGTTGACGATTAAGTGCTCACAATGCTCACTATGATTCAGTGTAGTTAGTTACCTTTTGTCACCTGTTAAAAAGAAAACCACAGGCCCAAAATTGTGTCACTTGGTCCAGGCCAAGTCACTAAACAGGCCAAGTCACCAAACCCAATTGCAGTTTCTTTCTCTTTCTCTTTCTTCCTTCCTTCCTTTCTTCTAAGATTATTTATTTATTTATTTGTCAGAGAGAGAGAGAGAGAGCATAAACAGGGGGAGTGGCAGGCAGAGGGAGAAGCAGGCTCCCACTGAGCAAGGAGCTCAACGCAGGATTCCATCCCAGGACCTTGGGATCATGACCTGAGCCGAAGGCGCAGATGCTTAGCCACTCAGGAGTCCACCAATTAGCAGTTTCAATATCCCCCAGAAATGTAGTTTTAACTGGTCAGTCAGGAATTTTCTGAGCAGTGTTAATGAGGTAATCTGTCACATGGACCCTCTTCCATTCCTTACAGGAAGATGAGGTAATCCTCATAATAAGACCCTCTGCCATTCCCTGGAAGGGAAGATGATCTTGCCTAAAACATCCTTTCTTTTCTTTTGCTTATTAACTTTCTTCCCACCCTCCTTCCTATAAAAACCTTCCATTTTGTATGACTCCTCAGACCTCCCTTCTGCTTGCTAGATGGGATGCTGTCAGATGCGTGAGTCCTTTAATAAGGCCAATTAAATCTGCAAATTTACTGTTGGATTTTGTCTTTTTAACAGACCATATTATTACAATATTATTGACTATATTCCCTATGCTGTACTTTTCATCCCCATGACTTATTTATTTTATAACTGGAAGTTTGTATCTCTTAATCCCCTTCACCTGTTTCTCCCATTCCCTCTGGCTACTACCAGTTTGTTCTTTGTATTTATAAGTCTGTTTCTGATTTTTTTTTTCCAGTGCCCTTGATCTTGCTGTTACCTCTGCTTGTAATGTTACCTCTTTCCTCCCCTCCCCTAGCAATTTGATCAAGTAATACCATTATCATTCATAACTCAGTTTAAATCTATTGTATTTCTCTGTAACTTTTCCAAACACCTTCACTTTTGTCCTATTCCCAAGCTGGCAGCCCTCATTCCTTTTCTCCTCTAGCAAAAGGCATTCCGTTCTTTCTCATTGAGTTTCCCATGACCCTATTAGAGCTGCAGTCATTGCATTGTTGTCATTTGTCTGTATATCGATGTCTTCCACTTTGAACTCCATGAAATCAGGGAACAGGTCTGTTTGTTTTGTTTTTTAAATTTATCAAAAGAGCTACATTTTTTTTTTTCAGTCATCTTCCTTTTGTCTTCCTCCCATTACAACTGCCCTGGTGCTGTTTTAAACACTATTCCAAGGAGTTTAGTTTTCCTTATGGGATTGGATGATTGGGAACATTTAAATTTCAGCTATGACCAGAAGAGGCAATGAAGAGATACATAATTGTTAAAGGATCTTCTGCTAAAGGTTGGTTCCACGCTTTTCAAAATGACACAGAAGCTGCTATTTGTTTTTACAAAATATGCCCTGGCACTTAGAGAACTGTTGGGGGATGATTATTCGCTCTTCAGGATGAAGATCTTGCCAAGAGGTTGTATCCAGGTCCCTGCTAGTATTACCTACTGTTCCAGAAACCCAGGAAGTGTCTTGGGCTACAGCTAAATGTCATTAATTTTAGGTGCTACAAATTCATTGTTAGTGATGAATTTAGGTTCACGTTCACCTTTGTTTAGCAATTGTTTCCCTGTGCTACATTTTGGATGAATATTTAAAATACTTAAGATAATAATTTGCCTTTGAGCACCTTGGAACATTTCATAGTCATTTACATTTGATGAAAGTGATTTTAACACATTATCTTCTTTACTCACTACAACATCACCTCAGGATGAACTCTGGCTAAGCCAGAATTAAGTGGGCAATTGAGAATAATAAATTCTGTAATTCAGACCTTTACTACATTATTTTTTTAGTAGTTGGGATCAAGTGAGGAGTAGAAAAAGTGCATGCAACACAAAAGTCACTTAAAAAATAATTGTGGATTAAATAAACTAAGGGCTTATTTTTTTCTTTTGCAAGATGGATGAAGAGAAATTCATTTTTCTAGCATGGTCTCCTGAGTATGTATATGTATATATATTTGTTGTTGTTGTTTAAAGATTTTTTTTTTTAATTGAAAGGGGGAGGGGCAAAGGGAGAGAGAGAGAGAATCCCAAGTAGACTCCACACTCAGCATGGAGCCAAGCGGGGCTTGATCTCACAACCCTGAGATCATGACCTGAGTTGAAATCAAAAGTCAGTGGCTTAACTGACTAAGCCACCCAGGAGCCCCTTCTGAGTGTATATTTTTAAGCCCTTCTTGAAGTTGACTACTTAGCTCTTTCACCTTTGACTCCAAGGGTCTTGGCTCCTATTTTGTTCCTGTTACTACTTTTGGCCACATCCTCAGCTGTCACCCAGGATGCTCTTAGGTCTTAAAGGATGTCCCCTTGTGCCCCACTTCATTCAATTAACCCAAGTAGAGCTTACAAGGGCCAAGGACTCTTCTGGGTGCACTAGGAATTTAACAGCAAACAAAGCAGACCAAAAAAAAAAAAAAAAAATCACTGCTTGAATGGAACATACATGGAGCATACATCACTATGCTAATGTATGTGTACAGACAATAAACATAATAAAGCATAACATATATAAAATGTTACAAGAGGGTAAGTGCTGTACAGAAAAATAAGACAGAGAAAGGGGATGGAGGGTGTTGTGTATACACTAATTACAGTTATCATGGCTACATTGTAAGAGAGTCCAGAACTAATTCTTCAATATAAATCATACTCACCTTAGAGAGTGATAGTATGGGTACAAATGATGGATGCCTTCAACAACTTTACAAGGTGCTTTTTTTTTTTTAATTCCAGTTCCCCTCTTTCTCCATATTCTTTCCTTTTCATTCTTGTTTCATCTTTTCTTCCCTTTTTCTTATTGTTGTTCAACTATCTTTAATGAGGCATTGGAATGGTGCACTAGAAAGAGCAGGTATACTAACTAGGACCTAAAGCCAGTTATCTCTATGAGCCTCAGCTTCCTCATCTATAAAGTGGGGATAATAAAACATTTTATAGTGTTGTGAGGATTAGAGATGAAGCATGTTTGCAAAACATCACAGTCTCTAACTGCAGGCCTCTTTAAATGGTGGCTGTTATTAAAAGCAATCTGCTCTTATACAAGTAAGTGAATAATGTGTGCTAGCCTCAAAGTAACTCTCTGGGAAGTTGAGAACAAGAGGAGACTAGGACCCAAGCCAGGAATGAATCTTGCAGCATCCTTAATTTTCTGACAAAGGGCTTTGCTAATATCCTATTGGAGATGGATAGGACATGTGCTCTGGATCCACTGTAACATAAATTTTCCCTCCAAAGCACTGATGTAGCTCTTATCAGCTAACTTTGTTATCTTTTAAAAATACGCATGATAACCCTGTTAACAATAATGCCCATAATAAGCATGCTATGGGTCAGGCAAGTTTGCGGAGAGAAAGTCACTTAACCTTTCCATCACCCTGTGTGGCAGGTCCCATCATCATCCCCAGTTAGAGCTGTAGATATTTGAGAGCTGCCCTCCAGGTGTGGGTATTTGAGGGTGGACTCAAGAGTGTGGGAGCCGCCGTGGTACCCGGTCAAAGGGACAAGCACACGAGGATACTCGGTCAGGAGGACTCCCTCTTTCAGAGGCCCCGAGCTGGGGTTCACACCTACTGATCTGAGAGGAAAAAAAAACCTTGCAGGAGTCAGGAAGACCCGTTAGTTCCTTTGGGGTTCCCGTGAGCGGCCTTGATAAGGGTGGCGTCCTCCTATCCTCCTGCCACTCTAAAGAACGTGGTTAGGAGGTAGGGGCGGTGGTAAACCCCACCGCACTTAGAAACTTCAGGAGAACTTCCCACCCGAAAAAACTTGTTAGACGCTCTGTTTCAGTTAAGATTTTACAAAGAGGGGCGGAGCTTCCTGAGGAGGTGGCGGGGGGTGGTGCATGAGGAACTCTGCGAGCCGTCTATTGGGTGGAACAAATGCCCGTCCCGCTTCCCTCCCTCCCCTTGTTTGGGTGGCCTCCCGGCAGGGCCGGCGGACGCGCAGAGCAGGCTGGCGGTGCCAAACTGGCAGGGGGCGTGACGAGGGAGGCGGGGAGGGGGCGTGTTGGGGCGGGACCCGGGCGCCGCGCACGTCACGGCCTGCGGCCCTGCCCCCAGGCCCTACGCGGCTTACTCCTCCTTCCCCTCCTAGACCTCCCGCTCGCTCAGTTCTCGCTCCACGTTCCACGCCGCGGCCTCGCTCCCCCGCGAGAGCTAGCTCTGCGGCAGCCGCTCGCACACGCCGCCCGCGTCTACCGCGCACAGCTCTCCTCACGCGCGCGCCTCGCTCACGGACGCACGTTCGTTTTCCCTTGCGCGCCCGGGTCTCGGCGGCGGCGGCGGCGGCGGGCGGACCGCGCGGGGCAGCTCCATAGCGGCCGCCGCGGGCTGGCGGGCTGGCCATGGAGGCTGATGGGGCCGGCGAGCAGATGAGACCGCTACTCACCCGGGTAACGAGCAGGGTGAGGGCGCCGCGGGCGGCGGGGCCCCTCGGCGGGGGGGGGGGGGGCGGCGCGGAACCAGGGAGACAAAGGCGGGGGCGCGGCGGGCGTCGCGGTCCGGCCACTTCGCCCCGGCCCCGGAGCCCCTCCGCCGCCCCGCAGCCGGCGCTCCTCGCCATCCCCTTTGTGTGGCCGCCCAGGGCGCCGGTGCGAGGGGGCGACGGCGGCGGCGCCCAGGAGGCCCGAGTGGGGGCAGCCGGCAGCGCGCCGCGGGCATCCTAGCCGCCTGCATCCTCGGCGTGGCTCCGGCGAGACCCCGGCACCCCCGTGGGACCATCCGTCCGCCCTTGACCCCGACCATCTCTTCCTTTCTCCCCTCAGCGCTCGTCTCCCTTATTCCCGGGTGGTCTCCCCAGCCCGGGTCTTCGTTCCGGTTGCCTTGGCGCTGGAGTTCAGATTAGCCCCTCCAAAACCCATCTTTTTTCTCCCTCCAAGCGCGGCTCCACCTGTTTCTAGCCTCAGGCAGTGGTGAAGAGTTGGGGTGAATCTTTTCCTTTCTTTCGCGTCTCCCTATCAGGTCCGCGAGGTGTGCTTTGTTCGGTGAGTTCTCCGGCCGCGTGGACGAGCTGCCTTCGCGGCCAAGGCTGCTTTTCGCTACTGACTCTGCCTGGTCCGCCTCCTCCTCTTTTGGCGAGAACGAGGGGAGTATCCTCCTGCCGCAGGCCAAGTAGAAAGAGGAAAGTGTCTTGAGCCCTCTGAGCTGCTCCTTCTTTCATCAGCCTAGCAAAATCCCGTATCCCGGTGGCTTTGGCTTCGGGATTCGAGGAGAGTGGGGTGGGCTTTTAGAAGGCCCACGTTCCCGTTTAGGATGCTGGACCGGCGGCCCATGCTCGAGAAACTGACTTCCTGCTTTCATGTAGAATGCATGTGTCCCCACAGTTGTGATTCTCTTCTCCCTTCGTAGTTCCTGACTCAAAGGGCATGGAAGTGTTCTAAATTTTCCGACTTCCAATTCTTACTCTGTGACCAGCAAAGGAGGCATGGTTGCAGTGAAAATTTTCCAGTCTTTCACAACTAACAGGAAAATTGCTTTTTGTGTGTTTTTATTCAAGAGTTTTCTTTAACCAGCTCCCCCCTCACCCCCTCACCCCCGGCCAATCTTTTTAAAGAGTTTTGTTAAGGCCCTGGAGAGTAGTCATTCATTATTACTTCAGTATGTTCACTTACAAATTCTCAAAACATGGAGGAAAACGGAGTCTCCAGACCGTGAAGTCATTTAGCAGTGGTTTTGGGGAAGATCAGGTCGCAGTGATGGTAGTGGAATACTGGAAACTCGTTCTGAGGAATCTTCAGTAATTCTTTGTGTGACATTTGAATAAGCTGCGTTTCGGAGGTTTTTTTTTTTAAGCACTTTCTCTGTTAATGTATATCAAATACAGTGTTGTCCTTAAATTTATTATTTGCAAATTTTCAATTCAGAGCAGTTAAAGAACATTCTAGTTTTCATAAAGCTGGATGGAAACTGTGTCTTCTCAAATATTGTCTACTTAGCTAGCAAAAGAAGCATGGTAATGCTATTGCCTTCCAGATCAGTGATTCATTCATTCATTGTAATAACACTTAGAACCTATTTTGTAGTATCCAGCAAGACAGAACCAGCTCTGCTTTAATAGAGCTTACATTCAAATGAATGACAAAGGAACTATCAAGCACTTATTAATGGCAAGGCGGAGGAACACTTCGGAAGCGTATACCTCCTAAACCTTTGGGAAGATAAGACTTGGCTACAGTAAACATGATGAATCAGTAGTAGAAATCAAATATAATAAGCTATCACAGCAGACAGTCTAAAAACAGAATGGGAGAACAGGAAAACTGTTGGTTTAAGTATTACAGAACACTGTAACTTAAAAACTGGGAGGAGAGGAAATGTTTGCATCGATAGTTACTTTTTCTCATCAGTTTTCCCCTGGAAAAGTCATAAAAATGGAAGATTATGATATTCATCAGTCATTTCTTCTTTAACAGGCAACTACTTGGCATAGCCAAAAAAGTAGAATAAAATTAATATTCATAAAATACTATCTTGGGTATGTGATTATGCAAAATTTTTGAATAAATTGGTGGCAGTTTATATTGCTCTGAAACAAGCCCATCTGTTCCATAATTTAGGCTCTGAGGTTTCTTCTGGTTCTAAAATTCCGTTCTTTTCATTGATCATGGTTTTGGGATAGGAGGAAAGTCATTTAAATTTTATAGAAATGCAACTTTGTTTGCTTTGCTACAAAAACTTATTGCAGGCCTCCCTTAGAATTGACTTGAACTATCAGTCTTATTTTTTGGTATTAAATATTCCTTTACTGTTTAGAAGGTTCCCAAGTTTTGGCAAGTGTTTATTCTTGTAAGCAGTACATTACTTAACACGGTTCTGTTACCACTGAAGTTTTTGGGCTGTTTCATGAATTTTGTTGTTTTACAATTTCATTCATTTTATGGGTATTAAATTATCTCCCAGGTGCCAGGCGCTGAGGATATGGGCACACAAGGTAGAGTCCTAATCTCATTGAGTTTATTTTGGCATGTGTAGTGAACACTGTGATAGTATTTGCATTCCTGCTAATTCCATTTGTGAGTGCCAGTTGAAACATTTTCCTGAGTCCATTAGAAATACTTTTTAAAAAGTAGTCATTCAGTAAATAAAAGATAGTAACAACCTAGTGTGAATTCAGTGGTGATTGGCAAGTAGAAGGTTTTTTGGTGGGTCTGTAAGTAAGCATACTCTCTGGGATCTGTGGTTAGGTATTGATAACTCTGGAGATAATATGTACCCAGGCATAGTATCAGAATTTTAGTTACCTTTTTGCCTTTAGTTGGTTTCTCTGCATCACAGTCCATAGAGTTGTAATAAAGGGAGAGACAGAAATCTCATCTGTCCAAATGAAACTGTAGGACAATTGAGTTGGATTGAAGAATTGTTTTATTTGATAATTGAGACTGAGAAGTACAGAGGTTTTCTTCTAAGAGAGCTTAGGGCATGAAAATTAGAATGTTTTGTGACACTAGTCTTCTGTTACTTGAGTAGGTTAAAATCGAAAGCCAAAGTAACCTGTTGTTAGAGGAACCTGGTTTATTTTAGTGGTATGTGGTATGCTAACCAATATATTTTAAAGCCTTAGTAGTTAAACTTGTCAACATCCTGTAATGGGTTGTTTTTCTTCCTCTTTCCTTCCCCTTCTTTCTTACTGTATTTTACCCACAAATATGCTCTTAAAGTGGATAGAATCTGCAGCTGACAAAATGGGCCATTTACATAAAAGGAGCATACAGATGATTCAGAGGGTTAGTGTTATAGACAGTGTGGCTTTTGATTTATATTATAGCTTCCTCTTGCTGACTATAGATTCTTCTATAGTTATCTGCTTTTTATGGATACAGTATTTCCAATTTTGCAATAAGCATGTATCAGTAATAAAGATCAGTGTTTATCTATGTAAAGGTGCAACAAGCTGCCTGGCTGCTTTTTTTTTAAAGATTTTATTTATTTATTTGAGAGAGAGAGAATGAGAGACAGAGAACATGAGAGGAAGGAGGGTCAGAGGGAGAAGCAGACTCCCTGCCGAGCTGGGAGCCCGATGCGGGACTCGATCCCGGGACTCCAGGATCATGACCTGAGCCGAAGGCAGTCGCTTAACCGACTGAGCCACCCAGGCGCCCCTGCCTGGCTGCTTTTAAGCCCAGTTTTGAACCAAGAGAATTTTTGGTTCCTGTACAAAGCAGGTACCTATCTCAGTATTTTAGCTTACAATGAAGTTTGCTTCTGTTTTTGTTTAGTAAATTACTTCATGTATTTTGTTGAGTAATATTCATTGAATTTTATAACTTGGGGAGGCTTTTAGGGTTATTTTAATTATGATGATAACAAACCATGAAGGGGTCTATGTTTGGCATGGTGTTAGGATAGTGTTTGGAATTTTGCTGTTAACAGTCTTCCTGAGGGCACAGGACTTAGCAGCCTGGAGTAGTGCTAGGTTTCCTAAATTAGCGACTCTTCACTTCATAGGCTAGACATTTTTAATGACTTCTGTAAGTTGAGAGTGGCCAAACACTTTTTTTTCTTCAGTGCTTGGTTTAGGAAGATAATGTGATCATGACATAAATATGCACTTTTATCGGGAGCTGATTTGCCAGTACAGAAAGGTTGTAGTTTGGCTTTTATACGCAGATTTTCATATTTACTCCAAAGAAGATATTTTTAAATATTTTAATTTTTATTAAGCCGTAGTTTGGATTTTAATAAGTCTAAACAGTTTTTGTTTCAACAATATCCAAGTGAAGCGTAAAGCATAATCTGCCTTTTCATAATGAAATAGAAAAGATACTTTAATATTTAAGTATTCTTTTTCTTTTGTAGAGAATATATAGATTAGTGTCATTGGTTTTTATTTTGTTTACATGTCGGACAGTATAGAATTGTCCTCTCTTTCTGGAGTTCAGGACTGTACTGCTTCTTTTTTGTCAGATTGCCTGATTTGGAGAAGCTGTTGAGTTATATGTCATCCCTGACTAGGAACTTGGGAATTGGATATACCTTTGAAAATGGATTCACATGTGCAGCTTGCCTGTACTTTATATTATAGAATGGACTGTGGACTGGTTTCTCAGAAGAGCATGAGAAAGGAAAACATGATACTTATAATCTCTTTTTCTCATAATTTGCCATAGCATATAATTAACACTTGGTGCTTTTATGCTTGGTGCATGTTCTTTTATATACAGATTGTTTTCAGCTTGATACCATTCTTTATTCTGGAAAATACTGCAGATACTTACACAGATCTTACCTTAGAAATTGATGTTTTCAACAAAGATAGGAATAGAGCAAATTTATATGTAGTAGACTCGCTTCCCATCGAGTTCCATGGTAGTATTTGGAGAGGTTTTCATTAAGAAAAAAAAGTTCTCTTAAGAAACAAATTTTTGAGCGGTGCCTGGGTGGTTCAGTCAGTTAAGCATCCGACTCTGATTTCAGCTCAGGTCATGATCTCAGGGTTGTGAGATCAAGCCCCCCTATCTGGTTCCATGCTGGGTGTGGAAACTGCTTAAGAGTCTTTCTTTCCCTCAAAAAAAAAAAAAAAAAGAAAGAAGGAAACAAATTTTTTAAAAAAAGATTTATTTGAGAGAGTGTGCACACATGGAACGGGCAGGGGGGAGGGGTGGAGGGAGAAGCAGACTCCCCACTGAGTGGGGAACGCCTCTTGGGCTCCATCCCTGGACCCTGGGATCATGACCTGAGCCAAAGGCTGTCGCTGAACGGACTGAGCCACCCAGGCACCCCAACAAATTTTTGATAAGAATTTAAATTAGAAATTTCCATTCTATTATAGTTTGGTTACTGGGATGTTGTGGTGATCTAGAAAAACATCTTTTCTTTTTTACAATTGTAGCACTTTTTAATATTTGCCATGGGTGGGTGGGGTTTGGGGGGGAAGGGTCAGGGAATGGAGGGAAGAAGGGTATTACTGGACTGTGTTTGTCTGAATTACAACAGATGCCCCTTGTAGGCAGATTCAGACTTTAGCACCAGGCTCCATGAGAGGAGCCTGGTCTGCGCTTCAGTCCCCACCGGCCCTCTCTGAATGCCCTTCTACCTTTCTGTAGGGTACCAATCCCAAATCGGATGTGGTAGCCCCACATTTGTCACGTTTTCAATTTAATACTTCTGTCCTAATCATTTTGCCTACTGGACTATCATCATGCTTGGGGATTCTTTGCTCTCCATTTTAAATTCCCAGAATTTTTTTTTCTCCTCTGGGCATTCACATTGTCAGTTCAGATCTGCAACAGAATTATATTTCTGGTAGATATTGCTGTCTAATGTGAAATGTATTGCATTCTGAAAATCCTGGATGTTAAACTCGTATTGTACAAAATGAATTAAAGACCAACTTTTTTAATCCTGTAAGAATCTAATTTATTTATTTAAAATGAGAGACATCTGTAAAAATCAGACTACAACCCCTTGTGGCAGTTCCCACAATTATTTAGTAGAATTTACTTTGCTTGGTACCATTAATTGTTAAACATGATCCCTTTGAGTGTGCCTTGTTTGCTTTGCACCAAGGTACACTGCATGGTGAATTCTCTTGTGTTTTTTCATTAGCTCTGGGTTCTGTCCTAACATTTGGAGTATTAATGGTGCCACAGATAACATAGCACTTCTATTCAAAGTTGCTTCCAAAATAGATAAGACCATGGGGACTGTGGTCCATGAATCCCCAGAAACTGAAAAATTTTATGCTTGTATCCATTCTTTCTGGGAGAGGGTCAAATAGCTTTACATTCAGATCTCAAAGGGGTTTATAATCCAAAAAGTAGTGAAGGAATGCCTAGTCTGAAAATTAGCTCAGCTGGCTTTCTTAGACGTTCATAGAAGTCTTATATTTTGCTTAAATAGATGACAGTAATGATTATATTATAACCCCGGTATCTGCTAAAGTTTGTTTTGGGGAATAGTTCGTCTATAGCAGGTTTTGCCAATTAAGTTTGGGAAATGTCACACACTATACTTTTCAGAGATTCATAATGCATAATGGTGTATTAAAGGCGCTGAGAAATCCTTTAATAAATACATTAAACTTTGATGGGGAGAGAATATAGTCGTGTGAAATGGAAATTTCTGATGGTTCTTACAAAATATGAACAGTAGGTCACTAATCTCCCCTAATACAGGTCTAAGAAAGCAAATCCTGTGATAGTGATAATTCACTTTGTTACAGTAGCAGGAGAGATTTGAAAAGTATCACTTAGGAAGACGCTTTGGAAGCAACCTGATAAGGTCTGGTTGAATAAATTATGGTATAGCCACAGAGTGAGGTACTACTATAAAAAAAGAGTAAGATCTCTTTGTGCTGATGTGGACAGATCTCTAGGATAAATTGATTAAAAAAGGCAAAGTGAGTGACAGGGCACTCTACAGTGCCTTTTCTTTAAGGGGATAATAAGAATGTATGCTTGTATTTACTAGTATTTTTATAAATACACGAGAAAGGAAAACGAAAAACCAACAAAAACTGGTTGCCATGAAAGGTATGAGGGAACAGGAATTGAGGCAGGAGTGGGAGCAAAACTTTAATACATACCTTTCTATGTAGTTTTGGTTTTTGAACTGTGCAAACACAGTATCTATTCAGTAATATAGAAGGGATGGTTTTTTATATTACTTTATGTCATGGGTTAACATCTAGCTATTTCATGAGTGACTTGGTATAATTTTATATGATATCGGCTGCTTAATTTTTCATGTTAAAGAGGCACCATATGAATGGCAGAGTTGTTAATACATGCCTGTCAGTAAAAGCACATACTACATGCCTAGCTCTGTTACTGAATCCTTTGGCAGCTTTGAGTTTGCGTGGTATTGATCCTCCTCTCACTTTCAACTCCTCTCTCTCCAGGGATTTAGATTGTGGAGGAGTAGGTAGAAGGCATGATGTGGGAAGAAACTGAAGGTGCCTTAGGCATAGGAAAGAACTGCTTGGTTATACATATTCTTAAACTTAGAATTTTCTTTCCATTTTTATACTTACCTTCAATTGAGGATCATAAGTGTTAAAAAAGAAATCATCCAGACTAATTACGATTAATTGTTGAGATTACAGCGGCACAGTTGGAGGGGCGCCACTCACACAGTTTTCCTGGTTTCGTTCTGGAAGGCACCGTTTACCTTGAGTGCGGTGTGACTGCTTTCCATAGAGCTGTGCAGTGTAGCAGTACTGTGGGAAGACAGCACTCTACCTATGGATTCTTCCTGTCGTCTGGACTCCATGTGAAATGTCAGTCCCTACATTTAAAACTAATTAAAAATATGAGAAATGATTTCTATTTAGCCGGTTTTTAGAAGCCAATAATTTGGAAAAGAGAATCATTTTCTTCTCTTGAAAGTATTTTCATATTTATATTTGAGTGCAAACCTCAGTGGTATTCTGAGCCTTCCCAGCACCCTCACATGGACTAATGAAACCTCTTCTAACGGGAGCGCTGGGTAAGGAGGAGGAATGCCATGATTCTCATATTGTTGTGAATTGCTAATGTAGGATTAATGATTTTGTCCTTTGCTCTGGGGCAAGTGAAGAACAGGTAACTAACTCTTTAGAGAAAGCTTTCTTTGAGGCATGCATTTTATTAGGTATCTTTTAGTCACTTATCCCTGTTACAGATGTGAACTCATAGGCAGAGAGATTTTCTGTAATTTCCCAGGCCATACAATTAGTAGGAGGCTAAGCTGAGATTTGAACTCATGGTTGTTGGCAAATCACTGCTGCTCCCTCTTTTTCCATTTCTCATTAGCCTAGAGTAGTCAGTGATCCCTGTTTGTCAGTACCATTTAACATTAATCACATTAGATAATTTTATGTGTATGGTACTTGAAAGCTCTATTTGTCTTAGATAATAAACTATTTTTATATTTAAAAGTTTTTATTACTATAACTTTTGTGAATTTGTTGCTGATATTATGGAAACTAAATATTTCAAAGAAATTTGCCTCTTTGTCTCCAGATTCAAGGAATTTAATACATTCTTCTGGATCACTTTTGATTCCTCAATTAGGTCTATTCTGGGGTTTAACACATAGAAAGCATTCCATGACTATTTGTTCAGTGAATGAATATTAGGATAATATCATGAACTCCTAAGATTTGAAGTTGAATATGGTTAATTATTTATAATCAATTAGTTAAGAAATCTTATCGCTTTTATCTGGGGTGTTATCATCAAGGAAAACACTCCTGCTTTGCTTGATGTAACTGCCAGTAGGAGAGAATATTTTTTGCCTTGGATCTATTGAGGGGAAATACTGAAGAAATAAACTTCGGATTGATCCCAGAGTAAGCGTACTTAATATTTTTTTAAACTGCGTTATGATTTCAAGCAAGTGAATCTTAAGTACATTAAAATGAAAATTTTTTGACTCTTAAGATACTTCACAAGTTCTAAATACATTAATGTTTGCTTTATGAAAATCTGCGAGTTTTAATGTATACAATTATAAAAGGACCAATGGCAAGAAAAGGGATCTCAAACCCCAGATATGATGTCAGCTGTTACATATATATTGGTTTGAAATTGTGCTATCTCTCTTAATTCATTAGGATTATTACTTACATAAAAAGTATATATTTTTTGTTCATTTGCTTTTAATTTTGTGATTTTGAGGCCCGTGGGCCCTCTTCCTTCCTGGACTCTGCCTCCCTAACTTCCAGGTCCATGCACCAGTGTTCGCATGGGTGCCATAATTGGCAGGTGCACTGACTCGGTAGAGCCCTTTCAGTAATATTCAGTATTTATCTTTGTTTTGCTTGTAATCGTTCCCAGATGACCTTATAATATGTTCAGGAGGAATTTCTTTATCCATTTTTGCACATACCATTAGCAGTATCCTCAGGATAAGGTTCTGTTGTGATCCTGTTTAACTCTGGGCAAGTTGGTCTCCCTTTTGTTAGGAATAAGGGATTCTTTCAGACTAAAAATATTTTGTCTTCCATTTTATTTTATTGAACTGTTTTTATTCAGTTAATAGGAAATTCACTAAACAACCACAAGGCCAAAACCTTATTTTCAGGACAAGGTAAAATTTGGAGTAGCCTAACCTTAGCCCCTGGTGTGACAAGTACGTACGTGCTTGGGGTTCACACACACTGGGTTCCCATACGTAATCTGCCACCAGGTGGCCTTGGGCAACTAACATCTTTGAATCTCATTTTTCTCATCTATAAAATTGAAATTATAATACTTACAGGGCTTCTTCAGGATCAGGGAAAAGATGATACTGTGCATAAAATGCTGAATATGCCTGTGGGAACATGTAATTAGTAACCAACCTGTATTCTTATGAAATATCTCATATAACAGAATTCTAAAAGAATTAGTCTACATATTGATTGAAAAGAAATAGATAGAAAATAGAGTCTTGACTATCCTCTGGCATTGAGATATTCTGGATAGCTCTGTGGGAAGGGGTTAGGTATTAGGAAAATCTCAGTCTTCTACCTGTATTTTTCCTTTACTCTCACATGACTGCCACGTTGACTTTCCTTTACTCTCACCACACTTCTGACAACAGCTGTGGGAGGGGGTGTTTCCTCTTACCAACAAGTTCTGTGACACGAGCTGGGTATCCTGCAATTTAACTCAATTCTGGCACTATCTACCTAGAGATAGCATCTGATCCCCAGGTTAAATACCCTGACTCACACAGCTGCTCCCTCAGATGCCAGTGGCCAGTCCAGGTTATCACGTGTCCTTCTGACTGACAGCTAGAAAGCGAGGTTCCCCTGTCCCTGCTTGGATTCGATTGATATGCTAGAGCAGCTCACAGACCTCAGAAAAACAGTTTATTTACTGTTTGCCAGTTTATTCTAAAAGGATATGATAAAGGACATAGATGAACATCCAGATGGATGAGATGCACAGGGCAAGGGGTTATGGAGCTTCCATCGATCTCTTAGAGTGCCACTCTCCCAGCACTTCCACCCACGTGGTGCGGCCACCTGGAGGCTCTCCAGGCCTTGTACTTGGGGAGTTTTATGGAAGCTTCATCGAGTTGGCATGACAGTCATTAACTCCATTTCCAGCCCCTCTCCCCTCTCCAGAGAATGGGGTTAGGGCTGAATTCCGAGCTTCTAAGCATGACCAGCCCCCATCCAGGAGCCACCAGGAGTCACCTCAGTAGAACAAGAGACCTTGCTGTCATCCAAGAAATGCCAAGGGATTTAAGAGTTCTCTGTCAGGAATCAGGGACAAAATGTTTAGAAGTTTAAAACAGATTATTTTCATATTTAACCATTTGACAAAACATTTAAAATGTAATATATGTCTTTCCTTTTAAAAATAGAGTACTGATTACTAGTATTAGACTGTTGTGGTCTTTTTAAATCTTCAATTATTTTCTTTTGACATTGGATTTCTTATGTGTTATGGATTTGTTATAGATAACAAATGAAATCATGTAGTTATTTAAACAGGGAAGGGGAGGAGAAGGGTTTTCTGTTATGTCACTCTGTGACACCAATTTTACCTCCTCGGATGGTCTTCTGATTCTTGGCTTGTTATAGATAGCTGAGATTGCTAAATAGCTTAATTCTGTTCTGATGAGATATTCCTGTATCGTCTTGTCACTGTTAGGCTTTCAGAATTCAGTCTGCAGGGTATTGCAGTATTAGGGAAGTTTAGCACACTGCTTGGCAGAGGAGGTTTAAGATGGTTCCTAATTGTTCTGCTAAGGCTCAATGACCAGAAATTTTATGAGTTTATAGTTTCATCTTAAATTTAATTATCATTTATATTATTTTTTCTGTAATCTGAAATAACAAGAATTACCATGTATTTAATTGGATAAAGTGAGGCTTCTGAATATATGTACACATACTTTCATTATGTATAAATGATTATATATTAATTTGAACCATTGAATCATTAAACAATTTAGAGATATTGAGGAATTTTTAGATTACTTGTAGCATTGAATTTTAATGGGTTATATTAGTTAACATTCTATTACAAAAATGACTTCTCAAAAGGTCATTATTGTAGGAATTTTAAGGAGGTCAAATAAAGACTTTATTGTCAGTTGCTTTTTTTTTTTTTTTGAGGTTGATGTTTTCTTCCATTTTTCAAGCTACTTCAAATCTGTTTTATTTTATTTTTAAATATTTGTTTATTTTAGAGAGAAAGAGCACAAGGTTGGGGGACTGGGGTGGGGTGAGGAGAGGAGGGAGAGGGAGAAGCAGGATCCCGGCTGAGCAGGAAGCCTGATGCGATGCCAGGCTTGATGCGGGTTTAAATCCCAGAACCCTGAGACCATGACCTGAGCTGAACGCAGATGCTTAACTGAGCTACCCAGTTGCCCCCAGATCTGTTTTAAAAACAATTTTGATAGATGTCAGATATAAATAAATGTAATTTTACTGATTAAAAATGTATTTTAATATAATTTCATAGCAGAGTATGGGCCCTTCCAGAATTAGAATTCATTTTGGAGACGTGATGAAAGGTAGAAGATAAGGTCATAAAGGGAGTGAGGGAAAGAAGTTTTTTTTTTTAACTTATTTTTCATTTTTTTCCATTTTTAAAATTTAAATTCAGTTAATTAACATATAATGTTTTATTGGTTTCAGAGGTAGAGGTCAGTGATTTATCAGTCTTATGTAATACCCAGTGGTCGTTACATCATGTGCTCTCCTTAATATCCATCACCCAGTTACCCCAATCCCCCTCCCATCCAGCAACCCTCAATTTGTTTCCTATGATTAAGAGTCTCTTAACGGTTTGTCTCCCTCTCTGGCTTCATCTTGTTTTACTTTTTCCTCTCTTCCCTTATGATCCTCTGTTTTGTTTCTTAAATTCCACGTATCAGTGAGATCATATGATAATTGTCTTATCTGACTTTTTTCGCTTAGCGTAATACCGTCTAGTTCTATCCAGTTGTTGCAAATGGCAAGATTTCATTTTTGTTGATGGCTGAGTAGTATTCCATTGTATTATATATATACCACATCTTCTTTAGCCATTATATCTATTGATGGTCATCTGGGCTCTTTCCACAGTTTGGCTATTGTGGACATTGCTGCTATAAACATTGGAGTGCAGGTGCCCCTTTGGATCACTACATTTGTATTCTTGGGGTAAATACCCAGTAGTGCAATTGCTGGGTCATATAGTAGCTCTATTTTAAACTTTTTGAGGAACCTCCATACTGTTTTCTGGAGTGGCTGCACCAGCTTGCATTCCCACCAACAGTGTAAGATGGTCCCCCTTTCTCTGAGGGAAAGAAGTTTTAGATTAAATTTCATTGTTTCAGATCACAGTTAAAAAATACAAATTGCATGTTTTACATAATTGCATTTATACTCAATTTTTATATGTTAATTTATTTTGCTATCATCTCCTAATTGGGTTAAAAAGGTTAAGTGGTGAATGTTGAGTGGATTGGCCATTAGGGATTGTTTTATACTTAGAGTGCTAGTGCTTCCTCAGTTATGGTTGTGAACTTCAAATAGGGGCAGTTTGCGATTCTAATTTTTGGCAGTGAATCTCAAGATTACTGAGGGTTGCTGCATCTTCCTGCCTCTACAAGAGGTAGAGGTATCTGATTAGAGAAAAATTTTTATAGAAAGCCCAAATGATATCATTTCAGCTTTATTTTTCAACCTGCCTCAAGAGAATGGCACATACATCATAATAAATGAGCATTGATAGACTAATTTTGGTTGGGCCTGTTGGTTAGTGGTTTTTTAGTGTTTAATGCCTTGAATTACTCCAGAGATAACAGCTTTTGCTATAGTTTGTTGTCTGTCATAAATGAAGTTGATCTTTGTGTTTTAGAGTGTAGGTCTAGGCCTTTAATCAGAACTTCACTCATGGTGTTGATTGTGATTTTACCCTTTTTCACTTTGTCCCCCATTATTCAAAATAGTTATGAAGCTAAAACCTTGACTAGCCTCTGCTTGTTCAACTTTTAAAGTAGGTATTGTTAAATAAAATTTAGGAAGGATTACCCCAAATGTTCATTCCCTGCATCTTCTCCTCACTGTTTTCCAGACTGTTGTGATTTATTAGTGATTTGCAAAAACAATTTATTGGGTTATCACAAGCATTAACAAAGTAAAGTAACAGTAGAAAATACCAAACAATACATTTGTGTGAATAATTGTTTTGTGAAGCTTTTGTTACATATACATACATAGATGTAAACAGATAACTGTGTATATTGTAGTCCCAGGGATTCCTGTTAAAAGACAATAGGAAATCCATTTCTATAAGGTTAACATTTGATTACATTCTTTTGGGAATTATATTTACATATATATACATACACATATAATGTTTTTTCATTTAAAATTTTAACAAATCCAAATATCTAGATTAAACACTATTATTTGATGTCTAAGTTAATGCTACATCAAAAGGTTTTATATTGGTGAATTTAACTTCTGGTTCCATGTATAATAAATGAGGTATAATGAGGAAGAAGAACTTCCAACAGATTTTCCTCTGTTCAATTTTAAACTCTCATCAGCTGTTTAAGCCTTTAGGATCGTGGGCAAAAAAACCCAGAACAAAACATATATATATGTGTATGGGATATGTAAATAAAAAGTTTAGTCCGTTTAGTCAGTCTGACCCACAAGTATCGGAGATATTGTAATATTTTTAAGGAGATGATCATTTGGAAAGGACTTACATGGAACACTCAAAATCTTACCCTTAATACCTGAGCAATTGAATCAGTTCTCTATTGCTGTACATTAGCTACTTTGAGATTTTATAAGAAGCAAGATGAGAAGCATGGACTGGTTAATGGTATTAAACTGTAATTCTTCTGTTTTATGTGTATGTAAATACATAGAGACGGTGTGAAAGAAGACAAGTATTTATTGTATAGGATAATCCTTATAGACTTAGGTTTTTTTTGAAGAAAGATCTGAAGGAGATTCAGGTTTTTTTTGAAGAGAGATCTGAAGGAGATTCCATTTGGTTCAGTAGTTTATTGATGTAGGAAAGAATGAGTCTGATTCTATTTGATAAGCTGTAATTTTTTTCTTAATCTCTACACCCAACATGGGGCTTTGAACTCACAACCCTGAGATCAAGAGTTGCATATGCTACCACCAACTGAGCCAGCCAGGTGCCCCTGATTAACTGTAATTTATCATTTATTTATTATATCATATCATTTTATATCATCATTTATTATAAATGCAGATTAAGTATTAGTGAGAAAAGCAAAGTATGTTCCTTATTCCATTTTTTGTATGTATTTATTGGAAGGTGATTTAATATTGAATATTATTAATATTGAATATTGAAATACATAAAAATTAATATTGAATATCTTGGAGGTGGAATTTAAGGGTAAATAGAAGATTATTAGTGTTTGAAATTTTTACCTAGAGCATGTATTATTTTTGTAATAAAAAATATATATTGTTTTAAGTAAACTGTACCCCCAATGTGGGGCTTGAATTCAGTGACCCCGAGGTCAAGAGTTGCATGCTCTACTGATTGAGCCAGCTAGGTGCCCCTATAATAAAAATATTTTAAAGTATCTGAAGTTACTCTCTTACAGCCACTTCTTACCTAGATTCATTATTCCTAAAAGAGTTAAATTATTTTGTAGGGATTGAACAATATGATCATTTTTTTCCACTGGATCATCATCTTAGCACCTTAGCAATGGCTTTAATTATTGACAGGTGTCTTGAGTTTTTAACTGTAAAGATGGTTGTAGTGAAAATTATTTTCATATAATTGAGATTTAGGCTCTTGATGAGTTTAAGTGTGTTTAGGCTTGGCTATCATCTTTTTTTTTTTTTTTTTAATTTATTTGACAGAGAGAGACACAGCGAGAGAGGGAACACAAGCAGCGGGAGTGGGAGAGGGAGAAGCAGGCTTCCTGCGGAGCAGGGAGCCCGATGCGGGGCTCGATCCCAGGACCCTGGGATCATGACCTGAGCCGAAGGCAGATGCTTAACGACTGAGCCACCCAGGTGCCCCAGGCTTGGCTATCATCTTATGAGAGGTCCTCTAAATTACTTAACGCCATTCTGGAACTGAGTTCCTTTACCAGGTTTTTAAGCCTCATCAGTGTTTGAGCTTTTGATGACTGTGAGAGAAGTCTTCAGTGGACCCAGTGTAGGAATATTTATCCTGTTTTACAGTATTGTAGATGTGAGCTGGTTAACACTATACTCCTATAATTCCTATTCTGTGAATCTTGAGGCTCCTCCAGTCACTTAACCTGCCTTCCATTTTTGTTTTTGTCTGTTGCCTGAATTTTCCTGTCCACTTTAGAATCCATGGCCCATATCTCCTGGCTTTGCCTTGTTGTTTGAGGACATTTATCATCATGTCTCTTGGTATTAAGTATTTCAGTAAATTCCTAATTCTGTCAGTTTAACTGTGTTGGAGATACGTAGAACAGCTGGAAAATTAAGTTACCCAGCTTTATAGATTGGTACCCCTATATGTTGGTGTTTCTTTCCCTCTGGTTCCTCATCAAACAGAAAATACTCCCTTGTCTAATTCTCTCCTAGTCTCTCCAGTGGGCACATCAAACATTCTTGCTCTCTTCAGAATGTATCCTCTCACCCCTCAATCTTAGCAAATATTGCTACTTTCTTCACAGAGGCACTGGAGGAAACCAGAAGGATCTTCATCCACTGCTATTTCTACTTGGATAGCTCAGCTGGAACTTGTGGTGTCTTATGTAGGAGTTATCAAATCTTTTCTTCCTGTGTTTCTTATCTCAGTGAATGGCACACTATCTATTTGGCTCAAATTTGAAAATGTGAGCATTGTTAGGACTTTTCTCTCCCTCTGCCCAAACCCCAAATCCAGTGGATTCAGCATCCTGACTATCTCTAATTGGTCTCCTTTCTTCATACTTCCTTTGATCTTCTTTTGCCTGGAATAATACAGTATCTTTCCAGTTGGCTTCCAGTGTTAAAAAGTTATTCAAGGATGCTTGCTAAAGAAGGTAAAGCAGCCTTTATTTAAGGGAGACCATCATGATATTAGTGTAGGGACCACTACAGTGGAGGAGAGGGATTGGACTCAGCTCTGACTCTAATGAGGACAAGAGGCATTTATACCCAGGAAGCAGGGATGGGGGTCAGTGGATGGAAAATTACTAAGAGGAAACAGCAGAGGTAAGAGGATTCTTGTTAGACCAACTTGGCAGAATCTGGAAGGCAGGACAGGGTGGTAAGGTATCTAAGGTGGCCAGACACCAAGGGTGAGGGATTTTCATTAACGATTTATCAGGATTCTCACTCAGACTGGATTCTGCAAGGACAGAGGGAAACCCCAGTTCTGCTTAGAGAAGCCTGATTAAAGTTCGGTCAAAGGAGAGAGTCTTTGTCACCAGTTTCTACACGGTTGCCTTGCTAGGGGGATCTTCGTACTAATGAATATACTCCCCTTTTTAAAGTCCATTGCTCTTAGGGTGAATCTAAAACTTACCTACGTACAAATATAGTGATCCAAAGGGGCACCTGCACTCCAATGTTTATAGCAGCAATGTCCACAATAGCCAAACTATGGAAAGAGCCCAGATATCCATCGACAGATGAATGGGTAAAGAAGATGTGGTGTGTGTGTGTTTGTGTTTTAAGTAAACTGTACTTATAGTGGAATACTACTGTACTACACACACAATGGAATACTACTCATCCATCAACAAAAATGAGATCTTGCCATTTGCAACGAAGTGGATGGAACTAGAGGGTATTATGCTAAGCGAAATAAGTCAATCAGAGAAAGACAATTATATGATCTCACTCATGTGGAATTTAAGAAACAAAACAGAGGATCATAGGGGAAGGGAGGGAAAAATAAGAGGAAACCAGAGAGGGAGACAAGCGATAAGAGACTCTTAATCATAGGAAACAAACTGAAGGTTGCTGGAGGGGAGGGGGTTAAGGGGATGGGGTAACTGGTTGATGGACATTAAGGAGGGCATGTGATGTAATGAGCACCGGGTATTATAGAAGACTGATGAATCACTGACCTCTACCTCTGAAACCAATAATACAGTATATGTTAATTGAATTTAAATTAAAAAAAGGGAAAGAAAAAAAAATAAAACTTATCTATGCCCTGAAAGGCTACCTGTTTTAATTAACAAAATTTTATGCAGTGTTCATTATTTAAACATGGTTTTGCTTTCTGAGTCCTACTTTATTTCTTATTTTAAGGTTGCTGTTTATTTTCCAAATGCACTAACCATTGCAACATGCACTTTATGTCTTCCAAAGATTTTATGATGTTTGTCATTTGTTGTAGTTTCTTCTTCCCTTTTTTTTTTATCTATGCCTTTTTCCCCTTCTCTACCTTTTTCTGTCTTAACTGCTCTTCCTCTTTTCTACATTTCAACCATAGTCAAATTTTTTTAATTATTTGAAACTACTAGACTTTCTCATCTCTGGGTCGGGGCATATGATATCCCTACTCCTTCCACAGTGCCTGGCACATAGTAGGCACTTGATAAATATTTGTTAGATGATTAAGTGAATAAGAACAAATGAAAGTATCCTGTAGTATAAGGATAGGTATAAAAATCTCTGAAATATATATAGATATCCAAATGATTTAGGTAGTGAAAAGATAGATTTAAAATCTTATATTCAAATGAAGCATTTCTTGATAATGCAAGGGCAACTTGGATATTTATCATAGTGCATACTATATTTTCAGTAAGATGCAAATTTGTATAAAATGAATGGAAAATCATTTGCATTGAACAGGCCTTGGGTATAAAAGTTGGTACTCAATTTCCTTAGATTCAGGTTTGAATACTATTTCCTGGCTACATTTATTGATTGCTTACTCTGTCTCCTAGAATTCATAAAGAGGTGACTCAAATGAGTATGAAACCGTTACCACAGTTGGAAAGGCAAGTGACAGTATGTGTCTTACCTATGCTGGGACCAGTTTTTTTGTTTTGTTTTTGTTTTTTGTTTTTACTTTTCAAAATATCCATGTTTTCAAATGAAAGCAAAAACAAAAAGAAAAAGCCATATGTGACTTGTATCAAACTTATCTAGCAAGGAATATTTCATTTTTACCACTAAGAATCTGTTTTATGTGTACAGAGTTAATAAAATTCTATGTAAAGAAAATTGTATCTCTGGGGCTCCTGGGTGGCTCAGTTGGTTAAGTGTGCAACTCTTGATTGTGGCTCAAGTTATGATCTCAGGGTTGTGAGATCGAGCCCCACGCTGGGCTCCAAACTGGGCATGGAGCCTGTTTTAAGATTTTCTCTCTTCCTCTTTCCCTCCCCACCCCCCATGTGTGCTCCCCCTCACCCTTTCTCTCTCTCTAAAAAAAAAAAAAAAAAAATTATATATCCAAGGACATTGAAATTAGTTGGGAAATGGTGATAAATATATAAAGAATAAATTCAATTTCACCTAAATATAAAATGTGAAATTAATATAGTATGAGCAGTAAAGATGATCATGTAGTAGGATGATACTAATACTTAATGTTACATTAAGTTACATTGTTTGTGCCAGGAACTTTTCTAAGCTCATTACCTTCATTATCTTGTTAAATTTTTATAATTTATCAGTTGTGATACTGTTATTGTCCAAATTCTACAGATGAGGACACTGAGATCCAGTGAGATTAGGTAATTTGCCCAATTTTGCATAGTAAATAGTAGAACTGGGATTTGAATTCAGGCAATCTGACTCTAGAATCTATACTCATTAAAGTAATGTTTTATCTTTAGCCAGAGTAAACTTGTTGACAGATTGCATTATGTATATGTGTGTGTGTGTATATATGTGTGTGTGTGTGTGTGTATAGATACATATATACATATAGGCACTATTTTCAGTAGTATTTAGTGTTAATTTTACACTAATGTAATTTATGGAGATAATTTACTGGATTAGGTCAGTAATTAGAAGCTGTTTTAATTAACAAAATTTTATGCAGTGTTCATTATTTAAACATGGTTTTGCTTTCTGAGTCCTACTTTATTTCTTATTTTAAGGTTGCTGTTTATTTTCCAAATGCACTAACCATTGCAACATGCACTTTATGTCTTCCAAAGATTTTATGATGTTTGTCATTTGTTGTAGTTTCTTCTTCCCTTTTTTTTTTAAAGATTTATTTATTATTTTAGAGAGAGAGAGAGAGAGAGAGCGCGCACATGTGAGCAGAGGGGAGGGGCAGAGGGAGAGGGGGAGAGAGAGAGAGAATCTCCAGCAGACTCCCGGCCAACCTTGGAGCCTGGAGCAGGGCTGGATCCTAAGATCCTGAGATCACAACCTGAGTGGAAACCAAGAGTCTGGACGATTACCCAACTGAGCCACCCAGGCACCCCTATAGTTTTCTTCTTTCTCTTTGTACTTGTCAGCTTATCCTTTAAAAAATTGCTTTACTGTCATGTTAGTGAATATTGGGAGAGAGAAGAGATAGACCCAAACCCAGTTTTTTGATCTGTCAAGTCCCTTGATGACCTCAAATAGTTTTTCTTTACTTCCCTGCCTTCTGTAAGCATAAAGTGAGTTACTCTTGGAAGGAACCTTTATTTTTAGTCCCATAAAAATTAGAGAACAAATATGGAAAATATTGGGAGAATGCAAAATAAAATGACCATAGTGTTTGCTTGAATTCAGTTGAAGTTGCTTAAAGTACTTAAAGTTAGATGATACGCTTTTGAACTTGATAATTGTCTGATGTATTAATTTTATTCAAATTTGGGCCATTTGAAAGATAAATATTGCTTGAATCTTTAAAAAAGATCTAGTATCAGAGAATTGCAACAACTGTTGTAATTGGTAAAGATCTGCCAGTTTATCTGCATAAAAATTAAATTTGGCAACATTTTAATCTTAATTTTTTAAACTATTGCTGTTTATAATGGAGCTTTTGCCTTGGTAAGTAAAAACAAATAGAATTGTTTTGAGTATTCCAGGCAGGGTCCTTTTGGTTGCCTGGGATCAGAAATCTATTTAAACTTGTTATAGTTAAAGAGATCTTTATTGTAAGTATATGGAGTTTTTGCTGGACCCAGGAAAAGCTGCACACATGCTTCAGAAAGAGGGAAAGGTGGCTTCCGAGTTCAGCTCTGTCTCATCTTCCTCTTCCTCATTTCCCACATGTGTCTGCTTTGTGAGGTGCTACTTGATGTCACTCCTAGCTTCCGCATGCCTCTGCTTCAGTCTCCCCTAATTTTTGCTATCAAGCTGATAGGCTCTAGTCTCAATCCTTCTAAGCAAGGTTAAGACTAAGAATTTTAATTTAGTAGATTAACCAAATAACTGCCTTGTGGTGAAATACATACCAGGGACAAGTTATGATGATTTTCTAGTATATTCAGTTGATCTGAAGGAGTTACTATGGAGGTGCTCTGTATTTCAAAAACCAGTTTGATATGTGAAGGTTTAGGCGAATAAGAAAGGCCTGAGGGGCTTCTTTTGCAGTATCTTAAAAGTATGGGTATGTAGGCGCCTGGGTGGCGGCTCAGTCCTGGGATTGAGCCCTGTATCGGGCTCCCCGCTCCGCGGGAAGCCTGTTCTCTCTGCCCCACTCCCCCTGCTTGTGTTCCCTTTCTCGCTGTGTTTCTCTCTGTCAATAAATAAATAAATAAATAAATAAATAAATAAATAAAATCTTAAAAAAAAAAGATATGTGTATGTAAAAATATTTTCATCCTGACTTTATTTACTTAAAAGTATTATATCAAAACTACAGTAGGAATACACTGAGAACAGATAGCTTTCAGTAAAACTTAATCTTAAATGCAAGTTCAAGATGCATTTCTGCCTGTAGTGTTCATTGCTAAATGCAGCTTTTACAAAAGGATGAGGGCTTTACTATGTGGGCGTTCATGATGACTTTTGAGGAAGAATCTGGTAGATTTTGTTGGTTTGCTTTATAGGATCTTAAAGAAATAAGTAGTAGCTCCCAGTGGAGCTAAAGCAGTGATTCCTCAATGGGTTTGTGTGTTGGGGTGTGTTTTTGCCTCTTAAGGGACATTTGGCATTCCTGGAGACATTTTTGTTTGTCACATCTGGGGAGAGGGCATTTCTATGTTACGGTGTCTAGTAAGTAGAGGCCAGATATGCTACTGAACATTCTGCAATGTATGGGACCTCCCCCTACGTAACAAAGAAGTGTCCAGCCCCAAATATCAGTGGTGCCCAAGGATATGTAGAATCTGTTATATAGAATCAAGGATCATAGAGCAAACAGGTTAAAAGGTTCAAAAGAGAGAAGATTTTGGAGTTAGAGAAGTTACCCTGCACTGGTTTTGAATGCTTGCGGGGGGAGTGAGAGAGGAGGTCATTTCTACTGGAAGCCTGTGTTTAAATATATCTGAGTTCACTATATTAATCTATATTTTAACTTTGGTAATTTTCCTATATTTAAACCAGTTTTAGTTATATTTTAATTCTGACCAATCAGAATATTTTTTGATTTCTTAGATACATTTTCCTAACTAACAGTAGTCCAAATGAGACCTACAAGAATGAAAAATTCTTTGTAATTAACATTTAGGAGTATTACAACTAAATATTTTCTCAGTGCAGATATAAATTGAACCATATCTCCTTTGTCCCTAGCATTTAAATGTGAAGTATTAATCTTAAGAAAAAGATACTTTCCCTAGAAGAGTTGCTACTTTTTATGATGATGTATTTTTTTCTGGAAAGCTTTTTTTCTTTTTTCTTTTTTTAAGATTTATTTAAGTAATCTCAACACCCAGCATGGGGCTTGAACTCATGACCCCAAGATCCTGAGTCACATGCTACACCAACTGGGCCAGCCAGGCAGCCCTGGAAAGTTTTTACCTTATAGGAAACTGTATTTGTGAACTGGATTCTTCAACTGTTTAATTCTCATGAAGTTATAGATATACCCCAAAATATGTTTAAAAACAAAACTCCTGAAATGCTGTAGGTATTTGAAATAATTTTTTTTTTTAAAGATTTTATTTATTTATTTGAGAGAGAGAATGAGAGAGAGAGAGCACATGAGAGGGGGGAGGGTCAGAGGGAGAAGCAGGCTCCCCACTGAGCAGGGAGCCCGATGCGGGACTCGATCCAGGGACTCCAGGATCATGACCTGAGCCGAAGGCAGTCGCTCAACCAACTGAGCCACCCAGGCGCCCGTAATAATTTTTAAAAAATGATTGTAAATCTGTTTCACTGTAACCCATTGATTATTCGGTGGTACATATAAAATGCCCATATGAAAAATATAGCTCTATTATTTCTTAAATATTCTAATATATAAATGGAATATTTACTCAGTAGTTCTTTACCTTCTGATCTGAATGAAATTAATGTTCAGATTTCTTAAAGCAGCTCCAAGGGAAGTTTTTTAAACCCAGAATTTCCTGCGTAGAACATGAATTTAGAGTGGTTCTCTCCATTATCATTAGACATTCCGCATGTCTAATGATCGCCACCAGATGGCGATCTTATATGTTGATGAAGATTGATACTTGGTGAAAACTGAATTGGTTGCCCAAATTAAGCAAGGTGAACTCAGCAATGATATTTAGCAATGGTGAAAGGTGTGGAATGGTTATGCATCTCTCTGAAACATGAGACCTGTTTTTGTCTTACGGGTTTTTTTTCTTTTCTTGGCTCTTTGCTTCAAATTTTTCTGTGGAAACCAAAGTAAAATAATATCCCCATAAATTTATTATAATATTGATGCTGATTTATTGTGTTAAAGTTTTTGCTTTTGATGATGGTTATTTTGTGGCTGTTACCAAATTTCTAAAAGATTTAAAGTAGTATTTTAAAATAATTAGGTTTTTGTGACTGAGTACTTTATATTTTACTTACAATTCCCTAAATTAGGCATATAGGCAATTAAAATTATATGTAGAACAAATAAAATGATATGTAGTTGAACTTAGGGTAAGATATATGGCCTAGTGGAAAGAGCATAGGCTTTGAAATCAGATGGCTCTGGATGGGAAAATGATTAGCTATGTTACCTTACAGAGTTCTTGTGAGAATTAAAAATAAGGTTTGTAAGTGGCCCCCTGAAAAGTGCATGGTCCCTGGAGGCAAATGGGCATGATTTATTAGCTTCCCTAAGTGTGAACTGTGGGACTTTGGGAAAATTACTTAACCCTTTAGAGCCTAAGTTTCTTATATATATTTGGGGTAGTAATACCTACCCCTAGAAATGTTTAGGGTAGTAAATGAAAGAATGTATGTAAAGCATATAGAAAGTTTTAATAAATAATACCCGTTACTTTTATCTCTGATACCATAAAAGCTAGTAATGACCACAGTGTATGTCCATGTGTAGTAGGAAAGAAACACTGCTAAATTCCTGTCCATCATTGTTAAAGGAGATTGTTCTTCTCACACCTCTATTTTTTAAGAGTTTAGGAAAATAAGAGAATGTAGCAATTTTAAATTAAAGAATTTAAAACATGTTTTCTCTTAATTAGGAAAAAATTGCACCCCACCTTTTTCTGGCCAGATAAAGAAACTTTACAGGGTCCTTTGCTTTATGTCTGCAGCATTATCTACATCATTAGCAATTACCCCGGTGTTGTGTTCCTCTACGTTAGTCCCACCCATCAACAGTTCCGCTTTCCATGATGGAGGTCTAGAGGCAGATGCTCCTCCTGACTGTTGTCAGTAGGTCAGTAGTAGCCTAACACACATCCCAATGCCTGCGTCATGCACCTCGCTTCATCTCATCACGTAGGCATTGTATCATCTCACATCATCCCAAGAAGGGTGAATACAGTACAATAAGATTTTCAGAGAAAGACTACATTCATATAACTTATTACAGCATATTGTTACAATTGTTTTGAGTTTTTAATCTCTTACTGTAGCTAATTTATAAATTAAACTTCATCAGTGCTATATATGTATAGGAAAAGCAGAGTATATGTAGGGATTGGCACTATCTGTGGTTTCAGGCATCTATTGGAGGTGTTGGAACGCATCCCCTGCTGATAAGGGGGTGGGGGGAACTGCTATACTGAAAAGGTGACTGTAAAGGGAACTTAGGTGGATATTACGTGTTTTTAAAACCATTTTGATTCTTGTACAGTTCTCCACCAAACTTAAATTTCTAGATTTTTTTCCCTCTCGGGCTGGTTGAAATTCACAATTAGAATTTTTAGTATTATTTTTTTCCTGAATTTATTTATTTATTTATTTATTTATTTATTTATTTAGATTTTATTTATTTGTCAGAGACAGAGAGAAAGAGAGCATAAGCAGGGGGAAGGGCAGGCAGAGGGAGAAGCAGGCTCCCCACTGAGTAAGGAGCCCAATGCGGGACTAGATCCCAGGACTCTGGGATCATGACCTGAGCAGATGGCAGACGCTTAACCAACTGAGCCACCCAGGCTCCCCTACAGATTCATTTTAAAAAAATGGGAATGTGTTGAAAATTTTGAACCATTTTTTGACCTCATGAAATGTACTTTTGAAATGTTACTTGCCTTGTTATCAAAGTTGTATCTATTAAGGGGCGCCTGGGTGGCTTAGTCATTAAATGTCTGCCTTGGGCTCAGGATATGATCCTGGGTCCTGGGATCGAGCCCCGCATTGGGCTGTCTGCTCTGTGGGAAGCCTGCTTCTCCCTGTCTCACTCCCCCTGCTTGTGTTCCCTCTCTTGCTGTCTCTCTCTCTGTCAAATAAATAAAAATTTAAAAATCTTAAAAAAAAAAAGTATCTATTAAAACGTGAATTGATTACAGGTTTTTTTTTTTTTTTTTTTTATTTGAGAGGGAGAGAGAGTGTGAGAGGGTGGGAGGGATAGGGAATCTGAAGCAGACTCCTCACTGAGCACAAAGCCTGATGTGGGGCTCAGTCCCACAACAGGGAGATCATACCCTGAGCTGAAACCAAGATTTGGATGCTTAACGGGCTGAGCCACCCAGGTGCCTTGGAATTGATCACAGTTTTGAAGAATTGACTAAAATGATAATTTTTCACTTTCAGTGACTTTTTAATGATTATCTTTGATATTAAATCTTATACTATATGTTGAATTAATAGATACTTAACATCTTTAGAGAAGCGTGATCTTTGTTGAAACAGACCAACCAATATATCATCCTCCTATACTTCATGTTCATAGAAATAATTACTCACAAATATGTTTTATCCTTTGTAAAACATAAAAATGTGATCATATTAAACATAATTCTACAATTTGCTTTTTTCTTAATATATTAACTGGTATCTGTTGAGTGGAACCTTCAGGTTTTGTCTCATTCTTTGTGTCTTACTAATATGTAATGGTAATTAGCTGTTCCTTTTTATTTACTTTCAGGTGGTTTTCTGTTTTTGCCAGTTTGAATAGTAAGCATGCTTGACCTTATCTTTGTATTTTGGTGCTTTTATTTCTGGAGTAGATACTCAGGAGTGATACTGCTGCACGAAGAATATCCTTAAAGATTAAAAAAATGGATTCTTGCTAGCTATGCTCAAAAAAGTTTTGAGAAATTTATATACCCACTGGGAATTATGAGAGTGTCTGTGTCTCCCTTTCTTTATCAGTTTAGTTGTTAATTTTTTTTCTTTTTGCTAATCTGATAGTAAAATTTGCTGAACCTCTAGTGAGAGTATTCACCTTATCATATGGTTATTGGTCATTTGTATTTTCTCTTAAGGGAGTTACTTGGTTCATATTTTTGGTCCATTTTTCCATTCCTTTTACTTCCTTTTTAAATCAAGAGTTTCTTATAGTATAGATATTTAATGCCATGTCCATCATTCTGCCTATATTTCCTTATGTTCTACCTTATCTCTTTATGATGTTTTTTGCTTTTGAGAAATATTTGTTTTTAGTAGAGTAAAATAAATCTGTATCAGTCTTTTTCTTTATGGCTTCTGTATTTCTCATCTTGACTAAGAATATATCCCCACTCCAATAATACAAAATACTATTTTAAATTTTAGATATTACCCTTCTAAGTATCTTTAATCCATCTAGAATTTTTTTTTTTACCTGTGGTTTGATGTCGACAACTTTGTTTCATCAAACTGGAAAACCAAAGAAGTCTTTTCATTTAATAAATGAATTACTTTCAGTTTCTTGACTCTGTTTTGTCTTACAAAATATTTAGTTATTGTTTCTGTGTTGGTACCACACTATTTTGCTTATCATAGTTTTTTAGTATATTGGAATGTTTGTTAGGCAAAATGTCCCCCACCCCCCTTTTTTTTCATGATTTTATTGGGAATAGATTATCTTAGAGATAGTGGAATCTTCAGTATTTTGCATTTTAATATGTTTGCTTTTGGTATCTAGTAAATAATTTATCATTTTTGGGCAAGTTCTTTGTATTCTCATTATACTTAAGTTAACATTGAAAGAGATTTACTTGACTGTAATTGAGTGACCTGAGCAGCAGGGGCTTAGTGACATTTTCTAATTAGTGACTAATTTCATAGTGACATTTCTAGTCCAGTCATAAATCTTGATTCTGAACTAGATAAGTAGTGTTTAAGTAATCCTAGTACTCCAAATGTTTTTTTAACATGGATTTTAAGATTTTGGGATTAACCAGAGGACAAAGCTTACTTAGAAGGCATCATTATAAATATGGAACAGAATGTAACTGATATAAAATAAATTGATATAAAAATAAAAATCTAATTCAAAACTGAGATATGGAAAGGAGATTGTAAGTGAAAAAGGTGTGTGTGTGTCAGGGGGGTAGTGTGTGGAAAATCCTTATTTTTCTTTTTGTAAAGCAAGCAGATACTGCCTAAAATGATGTATTATTTAAAGTTATGATGACAACTCTAGCTACCAAGAACAGTTATAAGACAAAAACAGAATGTAGTTCTGTCTGGTGAGTGGACATTGTATGGAAGGAGTGCTTATTTGGGGAGCCTTGTGTAAGTCTTGATTTCTTCTACCATGTACAGGTTTATTTAATTTATTTCCAAATGAAGTTGCCATGTAGTAATAGAGAAAAATCTTTAGGATATATTTTTTATTTGGAACAAATCAAGTTATGTATATAACAGTGAGTTGTAATGTGGCTACCTTTTTTGGTAATATATACATACTTCTATTTGCATTACAGAAATGGCAAAAAGGTTGAAAATGGGGCAGAGAGAACAAGGGAATAAAGGAAACTGTTTTGATTCATGTAAATGTATGGCTAAATGAAATAAGCCAGATACAGAATAACAAATACAGTATGATCTCACTTATATCAGAAGCAGAGAGTGGAATGGATGGGTGCCAGGGGCTGTAGGTAGGAGGAAGTGAGGGGGGTGATGGGCAGAGGGTACAAACTTTCAGATACACAAAGTAATTAAGTTCTAGTGATGTGTTACACAACATAGTGCCTACAGCTAACAATACTATATTATATACTTAAAGGTTTTTGACAGAAGTCCAGTTTCTTACCACACACACACACACACACACACACACACACACTCAATCAGTATAAGGGGGGGTGGGAGGAAACTTTGGGAGGTGACAGATGTCTGTGGCCTTGATGGTGGTGATGGTTATGAGTGTGTATCCTCAAACTCATCGAGTTGTATGTATTACATACATGTAACTTTCTACATGTTGATCGTACCTCAATAGATCACCTTAAAAATAAGGATTGCTGAAAAATCTTTAAAGAAATAGCCAGATTAAAATTCTGGAGCTTATATGTTGAGTTAATATCTTTTTATTTTATCAAGAGAATGGTAGAATAAAACTTACTTTACCTTTCTATATAATCTGTGAACTTGATATTTAAAGTTTAATCTGAATATTGGTTTTAGTAGTGCCCAGGATACTGTCACAACAGGTAACATGTTGGAGAAATGGCTCTTTTGTAATTTGATGAGAGTTAATTTTGTTTTGCAATTTGGGAAATGAAAAATTTGTATGTACCTAATTCCTTCTTTCCTCCCTGGGTCCTCTCAACCTTCCTTTCCTCTCCCCTGTCCCCGACCCCCTTTTCCCACCTTCCTTCTACCTAAATCCCTATGCTCAGGGTTTTTATAATCCAGGCTGGAGACCTATGGCTGACCAGGATGTTAAGCTCTTAAATACTAGTGGGGAGGTACCAGGGTTTTCTACAGGAGGTAAATTTCAAGAGGTTATTGTAGGAATTGCTATTGAACCTGATTGCAGACACTTTTCATTTTGGGTGTGATGTATTGAAATTTTTAAAAATTGTTGACTAACATTTAAATTTTTTAAAAATATTTTATTTATTTGAGAGAGAGTATGCACACATGAGCTTGGGGAAGGGCAGAGGGAGAAGGAGACTCCCCACTGAGCAGGGAGCCCAGGACCCTGAGATCATGACCTGAGCCAAAGGCAGACACTTAACCAACTGAGCCGCCCAGGCACCCTAAATGAAGATTACATTTTATATGAATTTGGTAGACATTTTATTTTATTCGTTCATGTTCAGTTAGAATTTTGTTTTAATCATCTATAGTTGGAATTTTTTTTTCTTAAATTTCTTTATATACCGTTAGAGTAGAGGAAAAAGCATGGACTGAAAAAGACTAGGTTTGAATCCTAAACCTACTGCTTACTAGATCTGTGACTTTGGAGAAGTAATTTAACTTCTTTGAGTTTTAGTTAGAGTTGAGAGGATTAAATGAAATATCTGAAGGTTAAATGTACTATGTAATAATGCGTATATATCATCATGTTTAGCATAGTTTTAGCGCATAATAGGTGGTCAGTTAAGTATTTTTATTTTCTAGAAACCCAGAATAATAGAATGATACTTTTTAGTCTTCATTCTTAAAAATGTTTGTTGAACAAACAATATCATAGAGAAACTAAAGAGAATATAATCCACCCACAACTATTTAATTAATTAATTAATTAGTTAAGTAAGCTCTGTGCCCAGTGTGGGGCTTAAACTCACAACACCGAGATCAAGAGTCATATGCTCCACTGACTGAGCCAGCCAGGCACCCCTCACCCAGAACTTCTTAATTCTGTATTTTCAACATACAGCCTTTTACAGTAGTTCTAAAAGTGCTATCCCTCGACCTCTGCCAGTCCCTGAGATCAGGGGATCTGTAAGGTCAAAACTATTTTTATAATAGTGCTAAGACATTATTTGCCTTTTCCACAGTTGTGGAATTTGTACTGAGGGTACAGAAGCAATGATGAGTAAAACTGCTGGTCCCCTAGCTCAAAACAAGGCAGAGGCACCAAACAGCCCTGGTAGGTGTTCTCAGTTTAAAAAATGAAACATTTTCACTTATGAATGTCCTTGATGAAGAAGTAAAAACTGTTTTAGTAAATCTCAGTCTTTGAGTGCACATGGCTTTAATATTCTGAATGACAAAATAGGAAGTATGCATGAAAACACTTCTGTTACATACTGAAGTACCAGTAATTGTCTGGAGTAAAAGCACTGGTGTGATTACTTGAATTATGAGCTGAAGCTAGCTGCTTTTTTTTTTTATTTTTTTT
>NC_138369.1:65007853-65114527 GCF_054177405.1 Leptonychotes weddellii
ATGGACATCTTGGCTCTTTCCACAGTTTGGCTACTGTGGACATTGCTGCTATAAACATCGGGGTGCACGTACCCCTTCGGATCCCTACTTTTGTATCTTTGGGGTAAATACCCAGTAGTGCAATTGCTAGCTGCTTTTTTACTTGAAAGTAACTGCAGACTAAACTGTGATTATTCAGACTTGACATTTGGCAGATATTTCCTAAGAAAGAAATGAAGTGAACCTACCACTTCAAGAAAAACAACTGGTAGTATTTGTTACCAATGATAATAAATCTAGCTTTCATGGTAAAACAAGAAATTTGGAAAACTTGTGATCTGCCAGCCTGACTTTGTCATTTTCTCAGTACTTGAACTACTCTGATGAGATTATTGATGATACTAACAAATGCATTTTTTTTTATATCGTATAATGAAATGTGAAGTTTGGAAAAGTTCTAGAACCCAGTGAACACATATTTTACAAATGGGTGAGAGAGCCATTCAAAGTGCATGGTAGACCAGTGGATTTCAGTATACATGTACAAAAGCATTCATTTGAAATGGTTTTAGATTCTAACTTGCAAACTAACCTTTAAGAAATGACTACTTTTTGGGGTGCCTGGCTGGCTCAGTTGGTAGAGCATGCGACTCTTGATTTCAGGGTCCTGATCTCTACCTTGGGTGTAGAACTTACTTAAAAAAATAAATAAATAAAATTTAAAAAAAAAATGACTACTTTTTGAATTTGGTGAACTATCAAAGAAGAATATCCACAGTTACCTGAAAAGGTATTAAAACATTCCTCCCTTTTCCAACAGAGTATTGTGTGGATCAGGAATTTTTTATATAATTCAACCAAATCATATCCTTGATTAGAGAAGTAGATATGAAAATCTAGTTGTCTTCTATTAAGTCAGGTGTTAGAGATGTGCAAAAATGTAAAAGCCTTTTTTCTCACTAAATTTTTTATTTTTGAAAAGGATTATTTTTTATTAAAATGCTATTTGTTAACATGTAATGATTTTATTTTAAATTGAATTTAAGTGTTTTAAAGTTTTTTCAGTTTTACTCCCAATATAGTAAATATAGATGTTAAACTTGTATAAACAAAGACCCTTTGAAGTCTTCCATAATTTTTTTTTTTAAAAGATTTTATTTATTTATTTGAGAGAGAGAGAGAGAGCACATGAGAGGGGGGAGGGTCAGAGGGAGAAGCAGACTCCCTGCTGGGCAGGGAGCCCGATGCAGGACTCGATCCTGGGACTCCAGGATCATGACCTGAGCCGAAGGCAGTTGCTTAACCAACTGAGCCACCCAGGCACCCAGTCTTCCATAATTTTTAAAGAGATCTTGAGTCTGTAAAGTTGGAGGAGTGCTTCTCATTTTCTTTTTGCTCTTTTAGCTGTTATCTATATGAATACTTTTGGTTAAAATAATTGTAAACCATAATGTGATTTATTAATCTTGTTATTGATATAGTTGTGATAAGTTGGTATAAATATTAGAGTAATGATAAAAAGGCAAAACTTTCTTCAGATGTAAACATCTTTGGGTCTTCCTGAAATTAAGTGAAAGGGCTAGATTTAACCAACTGTGTTGTTGGCAGTTTATTCTCTAAGTTCCCTCTTTCTACTCTCACTATTCTCTAAGATCTATCTATTGTTTCTCACCCTCATGTAGCCATCCCCATATATCCTTAGAGTATGCTCTCTTTTGAACTACTGTTACAGAGTTTCAGTTGAAAACTGGTAGCTACATTTCTCTTTTGATATTTTCTATTACTACTTCTCTTTTGGTATGTTCTGTTACTACTAAATGTGTGTATTATGCTCCCAGTCTCTTTTGCTGTGACCCTGTATAAGTTGTAGTTATTAGCTTGGAAGATTAGGTAACTTAGAAGACCGTGATTGGCTGTACCATAAAAGCAACTTAGGAGAGTTCATCTGTGCAAAGCAGTGACCTAAATCAGATATGTACTCACTGTCCCTGGAATCTTCAAGGGACTTAACTGCATTACATTGTCAAACACAAGGCATTTACATATTACCATGGAAAGATTTCGCCTGGAGAAGAAGTTACCTGTATGTACCTGGTTGTGATCTTGTGTTTTATTTACAAACAGATTTGACTTTTTCAGTTTACTAGTGAAGCTTGAAGAAATGTCAGGCTTATTAGCATTGGCTTAGAATAGTATCATCCTCTGTGTCCTTGGCTGTGGAAGTCATATGCTGAAAAGAGTAAATCCTTGGGTAAAGTTAGCAATGTTTGTAACATCTTTATTATTCTATAAAATTAGGTTTTTTGATTAATATTACTTGAATGAAGCTTTTAAAAATTCCGTTTGGCCAAGATATTAGGAAAGAAGTCACTTTGTCTTTAATGGTTAAGTATGTTTTGAATATAAACTGAAATATTTTATAACTCTTTGTGCTTATAATCATAATTTATTGGAGGTGTTACTTTTGGGCTGTGGCCATATGTCTTATGTAATGAAGAAATTAATTTGTGATAGGGATCTTCTTATGCTGTTTTATAACAGATTTTGTAAACCTCAGGTGTCCAAAAAGGGTATGACTAGATTTATGAATATATTGTTAAATAATCTTTTAACATTCTTTTTTTCCTTAAAATTATGCCTTTGACATGTTAAAGTTTGAGTTTTGGTCTTTTGGCCAAGAAAATACACATCACAGATTTTGCTGTCTCAGGTGGAAAAATGACTTATGGGAAGAATTAGTAAAATGTGTTAACATAGTTATAAAGTCTGTTTCAGATAGTTTGATTTTGCTGGGAATTCCCGCTTGTGAATTGAATTTTGGTTTTATCATGTGTTGATGGGCTTTTTTGTTTATAAACTGATTTACTACATTTTCAAAATACTGAGTACCTTTGTATGTTTGAGCTTTAATTGTGTTCATAAGGAGTCTTTAAGTGAATCCAGGGTAGATTTTTAGCTGAGTAGTCTTGTCCTTTGAAACATACTCAACATTCCAGTATTAGAGAGCTTACCAAGAATCCTGCTTGATGCTTAGGATATACTGTTGAGCAAAACAGACATGATTCCCCTCTTCTTGGAACTTATTGTTCTACTGGAAGATAGTAGAAAGAGGTTAAAGAAGTAGTTATATAAGTATGTAAAGAATATCAAAGTAGTAGTTACATAAATATGTGATTATAAGTTTTAACAGATGCGGTAAAGAAAGTACTGTGTGTTCTCAGCATATATTATAGTGACCTTGGTCTGTTGTCTTGTGGGTAAAGAACCCACGTAACTGGGACTCTATAGAGACCTGGCTTTTAATTTCAGTTCTTTCACCAGCTCACAGTGTAATCTTATGTCACTTAAGCTTTGTGTGTGTGTGTGTGTGTGTGTGTGTGTGTGTGTGTAATGTATATATAAAATCTGGACATTGAACTGAAAAAAAGTAAAGCCTGTTGATACCTATGAGTCTGTGAGGTCTCATTCATTAAGATTAGGAATGGAAAAGAGAATTCATTTACCTCCAGATTTTTCTTATCATGGGGAGCCATTTAGCTGTAAATTAACTGTTAAGCTGGAAATTTGATTGTATTACAGTTTTTCATTCACTGATCTATCCCTGGTACCTGAATAATGCTTGGCATATAGTATGTACTCAGTAAGTATTTGTTGAAAGAATGGATGACTTCCTTAATTCCTAGTCCTTTAAGGGAATGAAACTTCTTTTCATGAACTATTGGATTTATGGGGAACAAGGGTATTATCCAGGGGAAGAAGAGGCAAACTGACCATATGCTGAGGGATTTTCTGGCTGTCTCCTGTTGGTTTTCACTAGAAAACTTCAATGGAACCCAAGTAATGATAACCTCATGCTGACTTGAGATGCGGAATCTTTTTTTTTTTTTAAAGATTTTATTTATTTATTCATGAGAGACAGAGAGAGAGAGAGGCAGAGGGAGAAGCAGGCTCCCAAGGAGAAGGGAGCCCGATACGGGACTCGATCCCAGGACTCTGGGATCATGACCTGAGCCGAAGGCAGACGCTTAACCATCTGAGCCACCCAGGCGCCCTGGAGATGCGGAATCTTGACAGAGCACCTACTGGACCTTATTTCAGTAACCATATACTATTTGATAACCCTGAAATAAGTGATTCATACGTGTTTTTTGGTGTGTGTGTGTACTGATTTGGAACTTGGAATGATTGTGTCTCCCCATAGATATAATACAATAAATATTTGTGATTTGTAGTTTCAAGTAGAAGCCTGATGAGGCTTTCCATTTGTCCATAACTTGGTATTCCATTGGCATAGCCATTCCTCTATTAAGGGACTTTTGGATTGTGTCCAGTCTTTTCCTGTTATAAGCTGTAATAAATAACCTTGTACATGTGTCATTTCATACACAGAGAATTTAAACTTTCTTTATGATCTTATATGGCTCATTTTTTGTTGTCTTCTTTGTTATGGAGCACTTATAATCTGATTAGTAACCTTATTTTATAAGTAGAAACGGAACAGAAAATTGAAACCAAGGCAAATAATTTTAAGATTAGAGTGAGTCAGTCTTATACTGACATACTTTGGGTGCTTTTTTATTCTTCCATGTATTTGAATTTTCTCAGTGCCTTGGCATTATTTCATTTTAGGAAGGCTTTATAGGCATTGGCTTACATCACTCATTTGATGTTAAGAATGAAAACATTTTGATGTCAGGGGTTGTTCTTTGCTGACTATTTTTAGTTTTCCACTATATTCTTGGAGTTAAAAAATGAAGTTTTTTCTAGATGCAAATATAAAAATAACTGACATTAACAGATTGAAATTTGAATTTATTCTTTTTAAATTACTAAAGTTAAATGTGTTTGTTGTAACAAAAAAAAATAAACAGTATTTTGATTGTTTCTGTGTTACTGCTTTCCTAATCATCAATGTGAGACAGTGTTAGTTTGAAGGTTAGCCTTCTAAATATTTATTACTGTGTAATACATTTTTTGTATATACTTTAAAGAACACAAATGTACTTTATATAGTATATAAACATCCTCTATATTTAGAAATATGGACTGAGGCATTATTCTAAAATGATAGGATTTAAAGCACAATATGTTTGTTTCAGAAATGAATTGTCCCCTTGAAACATCGATGGCTTTGTCTAAGGGATTTTCAATATATAGTCATATGCAACCTGCAGACTTTGTTGAATTACTTGTAATATGTCAGGATGACCAATTTGTATGGCCTACTTAATGTTTGCATTTATAGCAGATCGCCTTTTTGATTCATGTTTCACATTTGTTGAAAAGCTACAAAAAGTTTTTAAGAGAAGGGAGAAATGCTGATGCTCCCCCCCTTCTTTACAGTGCTAATCCTGTAAGTTTCTTGTACTCTTAAAATTTGAACTTTAGTTTGTTCTACCAGTTACACGTGAGAACATTCTTATTGAAAACCTAGTCAGTCACAGTAAAATAATAGTCTACTTGGCTTTAAGTTAAGTGACTTACTTAAAGCTTCACGGACACGATTCAATGGGAGCAAGCTGGGTGGGCCATGAGAGGATGTGGTGGTGGACAGCCTTTTTTCGGCATGCCACTTTTTGCACATTTTAGGAGTGTTTTTGTATGGTAGATGTTTAGATGTCCAGCTTAAGCTGTTTTTGAGTGTTAGCTAATAGTGTTGTCAGTACATCTAAACATGTAAATATATCTGTAGAAATAAAAGGGTTTTTTTGGTTAGGGGTAAGAGAAAAATGTATTGTTTTGCTTCCTATCTTAGCGAGCATTCCTGCTAATGAAAGTTTAGAATGGGAGCAGTTAATTCCTTTTAGAATATACAGTATGCTACCTCTTGGGATAATCGTCTTGTAGGAGACTGCTTGTCTCGTACCTGTGCCTGAAATCACTGGAGGAGAGCTAAAGGTTTTAGAGTATGACATGCTTACTAATTTTACTTTCTTTCTTTTTTTTTTTTTTTAAAGATTTTATTTATTTATTTGAGACAGAATGAGAGAGAGAGAGCACATGAGAGGGGGGAGGGTCAGAGGGAGAAGCAGACTCCCTGCCGAGCAGGGAGCCTGATGCGGGACTCGATCCCGGGACTCCAGGATCATGACCTGAGCCGAAGGCAGTCGCTTAACCAACTGAGCCACCCAGGCGCCCTAATTTTACTTTCTTGTGGTTTTGTGTGTGTGTGTGTGTGGGGGGGGGGTCTACGTGTATATTTTTGTGTTTCCTACTTTAGCCTTTCCTCATTACTATTGGCGTTTGATTGTTGTGAGGCAGTTTGATGAACCACCCATACTGTTGTCACTCGTCTTTCTTAGTCCTTTATATGAAAATACACAGTCTGTTTCCCACTCGTAGATATGGAGCCTTAGCAAGTCATTTGACTTCTCGGCATTTTCTATATTAAATTGAACACCAATCCTTCAAAGTTCTATACAACAACTTCTTTTTTTTAAAGATTTTTATTTATTTATTTGACAGAGAGGGACATAGCGAGAGCAGGAACACAAGCAGGGGGAGTGTGAGAGGGAAAAGCAGGCCCTCCGTCGAGCAGGGAGCCCGATGTGGGACTCGATCCCAGGACCCTGGGACCATGACCTGAGCCGAAGGCAGACGCTTAACGACTGAGCCACCCAGGCGCCCTACAACAACTTCTTAATACTCAACTCTATTGGATTAAATATTTGGATATCTAACCTTCAGAAAGTAAATTTGGATATCAAGAGATCTGCATTGCCTTAATGTATTGTGTCTGGTTCTGAATTTTGGGAAGCAGATAGAGTTTGGATAGCAGGGGATTTGTACAAAAAGGTAATCAAATTGATTCAGTTCCTGAATTTAAAGGTTAGAGAATTTAGACACAGAATTTGGATAGCAAGGCACATTTGTATATGAATCTACTTTGTATACATTGAAAAAAGCTATACACAAACATATGATATTGTAGATCAAAAGTTGGAGGAGACGTTAATAGAGCATCTTAACCAACCTCCTGTTTGGTCCTTTCTTAAATAGTCTTCCAGTTTATGCTTGGACATTGAAATTGGTTAGAAGCTGTGTTCTGTCTGGTTTATTGTTCTAAGTGTTAGAGGAGATCCTGGACCATAAGACCAGCCATAAAATGGGAATGGCTAAAAATGTGTCTTGCAAAATTTGAAAAGTGCTATAATTAGATAGATAAAAAATGTGACTGTATTCTAGAAAAATAATAGTGGGGTATTAATGTTGTAGTTAATGTTATTATAATTTTATTATTTAATTTTCTTATCTCCAGTTGTCTCTATTGCCTGCAAAAGTACCAGTTATAGCATAAGGACCTTCAAAGAGATTGAATTAGATTATTTATTTTCTTTTTTGAAAGCTCTTTCCTTTCCTCCTTTGGAAGGTTTGTAGTACTTTGATTCCATCTGAGCCAGAACATTGTCCATTTCCTGTTGCTCATCCTTTGCCTGCTTTCAACACCGGTTTCAGGTTATCCACCTCTTTCTTCATCAAGCCACCCAGCTCCTTCCAGGTCATTTCTAGATCTTTAGCCTCTTCCTGGGCCATCCTTTTCCTTGCATTAATCTTTTGCATTGATTCTTTGACAAAAGCATTATAGGATAGGACCTCTCTGGTGTGATTGATTTGCTGCATGAGCTTCCATATCCTGGGTTCTTCAGCATACTGCACATACAGCATAGACTGTGTGAGCTGATCTGTGTCACTCTTGAAGTTAGATAGGCTTGTTTAATATTGCCAGCTCTTCTCAGAACCTCTGTATATCTTTCCAAACTCTTGAATGTCTTCTCCAGTATGTCTCCCCAGTCCCTGGCTTCGTTGAACATGGCAGAGTCCTTGTTCACTGTTGCCTGATCATTGTACACTGTTCTCTAGTCTTAGAATGGAATAGACTTTCCTGAGGAATTGGAAGTGGTGATGTCTTCTTTGCCCACCCAATCAGGGTGCACCTGTTGAGACACGTTGTGGTAGTTGTATTGGACAAAGTGCAAGGCCTCCTAACAATGGTGAAGGTTGGCGAGGTTTCCTTGTACAGCTATAGCCGACCCATGCTGGGCAAGGGCTCAGAATGGGCTACAGCTCAAATTGAAGCCTTTTTGAGGGAAGGAATTTGCTCATCTGTTTATATCTGTGCCACAGAATCTTGAGCATACTACTATTCCTTTCAAAGTTAAGTTAGAAGTTGGGAAGGGAAGGTAAAGCTAAAATTTTATTCTTTTAAAAATAGTCTATGCAGTATTTTACAAAAATATGTTTCTTTTTGTTGAGCTGGAGACGGGAACAAAATTATGAAGGTAGACTTAGACAACTCAAAGTTAGAACCTCCTTAAAGGTTAAATTTTGTCGTGGCTTTTCCTTTGTAGAAATAAAAGTTCTTATAACTTTGATTGGCTCTTGGTTAATTTACGAGTGGAAGTGATACTACATGTTTAGTCTATAGACTCATTTTTGACCATTTTATGTGGAACCATAATACAATCCAGTGTAGCTGAGTTAAGTGTTTCCTTTTAATTAGGGGACCTAAGAGCAAAGAACAACCAAAAAAGCATTCCATATTCATATGTAAGGGTCTCCTTCACCCCTGATTTTCTCTAATTGTCATCTGGATTGTCTTTCTGTTGTAGTGAATTCATGTACCAATTATTTAGTAACTTCCATAGAAGACCAATTAAAAATTGTCACCTCAGTTCCTACCATGAAATTTTTGAATAGTCTTTTGTGGATTAAAAAAAGCCCATAAGCCTACTTTAAAAAAGAATGCAGTTAGCAATAATTAGTTAGCTTATAGTTAGCTTCTTTGAGAGGAAGGCAATCTGTTACTTATTTTTTGACTATTTCAAATAATGCCCCTATTAGTAGGTTCTTAGTATATATTTGATGTCATGAATAAATAAGAATAATTTCTTTTTAGGGTCCTGATGAAGAAGCTGTTGTGGATCTTGGCAAAACCAGCTCAACTGTGAACACAAAGTTTGAAAAAGAAGAACTAGAAAGTAAGTTTAACTTATGCTTAACAGGATAAATTACTGATGAAAGTTTGTTAGTGTGCTTTAAATTTCACCTACTGTTTGTGGAAACATTTTGTTGTTATGAGGTAGAGCATACATTTGAAAGAACGTTTAACACTTTTCTAAATATAGTTTAAGGAATAATATAGCAAACACCCATGTAACCATACTCATATCTGCAGTTACAGTATTCCTTGATTTCTCTTTGTTGAAAGTATTGATATAACAAAGATTTTAGAATCTGTGTTTTTTTTTTTTTTGGAGAGAGAGAGCATGAGCAGGGAGAGGGGCATGGGGCAGAGGGAGAGGGAGAATCTCAAGGAGGCTTCATGCTCAGTGTGGAGCTTGACGTAGGGCTCAATCTCATGACGCTGAGATCATGACCTGAGCTGAAATCAAGAGTTGGATGCTTAACTGACTGAGCCAACCAGGTGCTCCTAGAATCTATGCTTTTCAGATTTCGTTGGTGGTTGCCATTACTTACCTTGGAAATTAAAATACCAAAGTTAAAAAGTCAGTTGATTCTTTTATTTTTTTCATTTCTAGCAGGCTAGGTAATATGTTTTTAGCATTTCAGAATGCCAGACTAATAAGCCACAGTTATTACTAGTCATATAAATGTTCATTTTATAGGTAAGTTACATCAGCCTTTTCAAGTGCTATGATACCTCAGCATAGAATTGTGGAGCAGGTGAATTATATATCAGTCTACGAGGAAGAAGTCCTGGCAAATGGTTTCTTCTCTCTTTTTTTTTTTTTCTTCTGATTGAAATAATTTTTGATTTACAGAAGAGTTGTAAACATAGTACACAGAGTGACCATCGTAAGTTAACGAAAATGAAGAAATTAACATCAGTACAGTTGTATTAACTAGATTAAATTTTGTTCAGATTTCACCGGTTTTCTACTGATGTATGTGTTATGTTCCAGGATCCAGTTGAACAGTTCGAGATCCAATAGTACATTTAGTTGTCTAATCTCCTTAGTCTCCGTTGTGACAGTTTCTTAGTTTTTCCTTGTTTTTCATGACCTTGACATGTTTGAAGAGTAGTGGTTAGTTACTTTGTAGAATGTCTCTAAGTTTGGGTTTGCTTATGTTATCATATGAACAGACTGAGATTATGGATATTTGGGAAGCATACCACGGAGGTTGTGTGCTCTTTTCAGTGTATCCTCTCTGAGGACATGTGATATCAGCGTGACTTATTATTAGTGATTTAACCTTGAACACTTGGTTAGGGTGATGTTCATGGCAAATGTTTTGATAGACTTTTGGGGTCTTCTTGGGAACTACATTTTTAAGTTAAAGCCTTCTGTAAAAGCTGGTACCATATAGGAGCAGTAATCTGTTGCTTTTAAAAAGGAGATGGAAAGAGGCAAATAAGTGTTCTCCATATTTACTTTGTGAGATGGAAGAAAGCCCTGTCTTTTAAAATTGTCTTTAAAAATCTAGGCTTCCTAGGGCTTCTGAAAGGAACCTCAGTTATCTAGAAGCTTATGGTTAGATTCTGTGAATTCCAGGTGCTAGGGAAGTTAAAATGTTTAGCAATAATTTCATCAACTCAGATCACTTAGCATATAATGTTACCTCTCAAATGTGTGCAACCTAGAACGTGAAGAGCAGCATTGGGTATGTTTTTTTTGCTTCCCTTTGTTACCCCAGAGCCTTTAGCTTTGCGTACATGGTACATATCTAAATTTCAGTATTGGGTTTGAGGGAAAGATTATGTTTATCTCAGAGTTTGACTGAATAGCTCTTTGACAGCGTAAAGGTTAAAGAAAAAGGAAAAAAAATCATAACAAAGAACACTAAGGTTGATAAGAAAAGCTAAATAAACAATAAGGCTTGGATTTTCATATTCCTGTTTATTCTTTCTAAATTGGAAACTCCTACAATTTATTTTTACTTTGGTGCATTGCGGCTATGTGCCAGAACCCATTAGTTCTAATTGGAGTACAACTTTGTAATTCCCAGTGCACAGTGATGAGAATTTGCCTCTTTAATTTCCACTTTTCTGTAGTATTTAGAAGAAGATAGTTTCACTAAAATTAAATAGTAATATCACTGAGTTTTGTTTTAATTTTTTTAGTTTTCTTATTGAAATATAATTTATTTAACATAAACTTCATCATTTTAAAGTGTATAGTTAATTTTTTTAAGGTATATTTACTATGTTGTGCAACCATCACCACTCTAATTCTAGAACATTTCCATCATCCTCCCCCCTGCCATGCTATATAATTGATTTTTAATTTTGGGATTTTCTGGTAAAATTAAAAAAAAAATTGGTATTTAATTTCTATAGTTTTTTTTTTAATCTAGTGCCTACTGTATACTAGGCAGAGTGCTAGGTATCGGAAGATGTTAAAGCAAGTAATTTTAGTTCATTGTATATCTATAGGTCTAGTTCTCTTTTAGTTTAAATGTAATTATTCAGTTTATTGATATTACTATGTTGGTAACTGAAGCAAGAAATCAGGAGTGTCACCTTTTTCAAACTTAGCTGGGTATGTGTGTTTCGGGCAATTCAGATTTTTTTGCTGCCCTGGATATTTGTAAATGACTGCAGAATCGCCATGAGTATTGATTTTGGGGTTACAACTGAATTTTGGCAAGTTGGCAAATTTGAAAATAAAGAATTCACAAAAAATGAGGATTGAGTCTACTTTCAAATTTCATCTAAAGATGAAGACCTTGAGTTTCTTGAGGTATTTATTTTCTGACCATCTTATGGAATTTGTTAGGAAAAGAATGCCATTAACTACTCATATTTCAGCATGTTACTTTTTAAAGTACCTAAGGGCAAAAAGCAGCTCCGTGCCAGAGGCTTTTGCATAGTTGCAAATTAGTTAAACTTGTAGCCCACCACGCCTTTCACTCCACGTAGCTTAGATAGGAACATTACTTAAACTATTTAAGAAATCAGGTTCATGCCTCAGTATTTGACATAGTGCTGCAGGCTTTCTAGTTCCTTGATTAAGTTTTATTTAGTGGACAAAAGCAGAGAATGCCTTTCATAACCATTTCGTTGGTCACAATACAAATTGAGAATCATGCAACATCAGCAGTAGCTTTTTAATATTCCAGAAGCATATGATAACCTTATTGTATTGCTTTCCCCAACCAGTCTGACAGTTTATGCCCTTTAATTGGAGTATTTGGATCATTTACATTTAATGCAGCTTTCAGTAATTTGGACCTTGCTGATTTGGGATTTCCAAAACTGTAATTAATAAATATTTACAAATATCTGCTTATGAATATATTTAATTATCATTAAAACATATCTCTTAAGGATCTCTGTTAGCTAGGGTTGACATCAAAATGTAGATGGAATAAATTTATGACTGCGTAGTATGATTTCAGAAAGGCCAAGCTCTTCTTTCCCAAAATGCCTTTTTAGCCTTGCCAAAGTAATAATGCTTACATAAGTAACCTGTTTTATCAGTCAGTGGTATTAACCCGTGACATAGCATTCTATTTAGTGTTCTATAAAAGAAAAGAACAGGAAATAGCATTGTTAATTACATGAGCCTAAATATAATTCTTTCTTATCAAAGTAAAATTTGGTATACTTTTGTATATTCTTTCCTTTTTGGAAAGTCAGTAATGTTTCTGAACCTTTGGCTAGGTCATCGAGCTGTCTATATTGGTGTTCACGTCCCATTTAGTAAAGAGAGTCGTCGGCGTCATAGGCATCGTGGACACAAACATCACCACCGAAGAAGAAAAGATAAAGAATCAGATAAAGAAGATGGACGGGAGTCTCCTTCTTATGGTAAGAGAAAACAGTTGTTCTTTGTTAGCACCTTAGAATTCTTTCCTGAAAAGGCTTGTTAAAAAAGTAGAATATTTTCTTTCTTAAATTTTATGTCTGCTATAATTTAGACACATTATGAACCTTGAAAAATATACTAATTGAAGTAATATTTTTTCTCCAAGGAATATACTAATTGAAGTAATAATATTTTTTCTCTATTATATATTTCATTATATGTGGAATGAACAATTACCTGGAATCTTCAGGCTCCTGGATGAGATTAATTTTTTTTCCATTTTTAAACACATTTTTTGGCTAGAAAATTTTATCCACTAAGTTGAACTCCTTGGTTATCTGGGCAAAAAAGTGCTCTGATTTGATAGTACTGTCTGTGAAAGGACAGATTTTTGTTTGAAAGCAGAGAAATACAGAAGTGCCCATAGAAAGAGGAAATCAGAAAGAAAAAAGGCATATTGTAGGGGAAAGAGAATGTTATCTGATAATAAATATTGATAGCACTGATTTAAGTGGCCCTGAGACATGCGAATGGTGAGAGCCAAAAAAAATAGCTGTACAGCCTGAGGAAGACTCTTAGGACATTGCAGTTAGTGGACATATAAGGCATCATTATTTTTTTTTAGGACATCATGGGCCTATATGGCTATCTCTACACCATGTGTTCTAATGTGTGCATTCTAGCAAAGTTACATGAGCTGTACTTACAGGCACTTGTGTGCTATGCTAAAGGAATGTTTTTGTGACGAAGAGGAAAGACTCCTATGGGTCATATAGCTACAACATAAACATAAGAAAATAGTAATATATTAAGTGCCAATTCTATGCTAAGCATTCCACCAAGCCCTTAACATATGCTCTTTGATTTAATTCTCTCTGCACTTTTTATTTTATTTTTTAAAATTTTAATTTTAATTCCAGTTACTTAACATACAGTGTTATATTAGTTTTAGGTGTATGATATAGTGATTCAGCAGTTCCATACAATGCCTGGTGCTCATCACACTGAATGCACTCCTTAATCCCCATCACCTATTACCCATCCACTACCCACTTCCCTTTTGGTAACCATCAGTTTGTTCTCTGTAGTTAAGAATCAGATTCTTGGTTTGTCTTTCACTCTTTTTTTCTCTTTCCTCATTTGTTTTGTTTCTTAAATTCCACAAATGAGTGAAATCATATGGTATTTATTTTTCTCTGACTGACTTATTTTGCTTAGCATTATACTCTAGCTCCATCCATGTCATTGCCAATGGCAAGATCTCATTCTTTTTTATGGCTGAACAATATCCCATTGTATGTATACCTCATCTTCTTTATCCCTCTCTGCATTATTTAAAAGATGGGTATTGTTTTAATTTTGTAGATGGAGACACTTCAGCTTAGACTAAATGTGATGGGAATCTCTTAAAAGCCTGTACTAAGAGATAGTACATGGCCTAGTACACGATGGCCTAGTACAATATTAAGTGGTCACATAATTAACAAAGGTCCTGTAGGTAGCAAAGGAAAAACCAGTACTAATTTCAGAAAGGATCACTTGATGATATTAGGTAATTTAGAACTACTTTGCTCCTCTGTATGATGCATCCATCCAATTTAGGATATTGTCTGCTATTCTGAGTAGATCATTATGTTTCCCAATTGATGTAAATAAAAGGGCACATAATGTTTTTATAGAATGCTATCTACTAAACTAAGTATGGTCACTAGGATAGGTGGTTTGATGTTTCAAGCTACAGTATGACATGTGAAGTCTAAATGTAGTGGTTTGAAGAATTTAGTGGAGGAAATATTTGTGACTTTTTAATGGAATAACTATTCTTAGAAAAGTTTTATGCCACTGAAGTAGGTTTATTTTGATTTTAACTGCCAATATGTATCCAAGAAATTGCTATGAATGATGTCTCTTTTTTCTGGTCCCCACTCTCTAAATGTAGATTACATAGGACTTTTGCTTCTGGTATGATGGAATAACATGAATTTTCCCTCTTATCTTAAACAATTAAAAAAGTTGATTAAATATATAAAACAGTAATTTTCAGGCATTGGACAACACATTGTACCATTCTGACCTCTGAAAGAGGGTAGGCAAGTGAGATGAGCCTTATGCTTGCCTGAGCATATTACCTAGAGACAGTTTCCAGGCCACAGCACAGGGAGGGGAATCTGGAACAGAATCTTGCAGGCTCTTAGAGTTGAGACAGAGGTTGGAATTTGGGAAGGCCAAAGAGGCTAGTCAGGTATGGAGTGCCAGAAGAGTAGAGAGCTATACACAAAGAGGCTTCCAAAGGTCTGAAGAGGGATCCTTTTGAATCTTTGGTTGAGTACTGGTCTGGGCTAAAGGAAACTTCTTGAGGCCTGGGAAATGACCATCAGAAAACAGTAGGCTGAACAGTTCTTGGATATCGTATAAGACTGGGAATAGGGTTTATTCTCATCAGACAGAGAGGAAAGACCTTGACATACAGGGCATTGTGTAGAGTTCTCAGAAGGTTATTGCCTTAATAGTGGGTCTTAATTTTACACTAAAAGCCGCAGTGGATCTGTTCTAAAAATTTTTAAATCACGTCTTAAAAGAATTAGATTAAAGATCATTTCCAGGGTAAAGTATAATACTACTAAAAGATATGTAGTAAAATCCAGCACCTAAGTATATAAAAGTCACAATATCTGGTATCTGCAAATTACTTGAAATATGAAAAGTAGGAAGATATGAGCCATAACTAGGAGAAAAATAAACCAGTAGAAATGCAGAAATGGCAGAGTTGATAGAATTCGAAAGCAAGCATGTTAAAGCAATTATATCTGCTTTGTATGTTCAAGAAGATAGAAGAGAATGTGACTGATGAGCAGAGAAGTTGAAAATATAAGAGAACCCAAATGGAACTTCCAGAGATGAAAAATACAGTCTCTGAAATGAAAAAATACACTAGGTAAGATTAATGGAGGATTTGACTCTACAGGAAAAAAAAAAAATCAGTGATTTTGAAGACATGGTGATAGACACTACCCAAAGTGAAATAGAAAAGACTGAAATGAATAAATAGAGCATCAGTAATTTGTAGAACAATATCAATTAGTCTAACAAATGTATAATTGTAGTGGCAGAAAGGAGGGTGGCAGAAAAAAATATTTGAAGAAATCAGAGTTTAATTTCTAAATTTAATGAAAACTCTGAACAAATAGGTTCAGGGAGCTCAGCAAAACCCAAGAAGAAACATGAAGATAATCACACAAAAGCACATACAAATTAAATTGCTGAAACCAGGATGTCACAATCCTATATGAAGATGCATGTAATAACAGCTTCAAAATACATAAAGCAGAAGTGATAAAATTGAGAAGAGAGATAAATTTACAGTTGTTGGATAAATTTAGAAAAGTTATAGATTTCAACTCTCTTTTCTCAGTTATGGGTAAAACAAGTTAAGAAAAAAATCAATAAGGATATAGAAGACCTGAATAACATTATCAATTAGATTGATATTCACTGAGTCCTCCACCCACCAATAGTGGAATACACATTTTTTTTTAACGTGTAAATGGAATGTTTCCCACAATAGATTATATTCTAGTCAATAAGCAAGTCTTAATACACTTAAAAGATTGAAAGTATATTCTCTGACTACAATGGAATTAAACTACAAAGATACCAAGAAAAATCCCCAGATAGTTGGAAATTAAACAAGATGCTTCTCAATAACCTCTTGGTTAAAGAAGCAATCACAACAGAAATTAGGAAATATTTTGAGCTCATAAAAATAAAAACACAGTACTGGCAATGATTGAGATAAAATCTTGCAAAGTGAGGACATGCCTTCTGGTGTGCAGGTTCCTTTAGCATGGTACTGTGCAAAGTTAGGACTGCCTATAAATTGAAATTTGTTAGATGCAGCTAAAGCAGTGCATAGAGGAATTTGTAGCATTTAATCCTTATATTAAAAAAGAATGAAGATCTGGAATCAGTGACTTAAGTTTCTAACTTAAGAATCTAGGAGAAAACATAGAACAAATTAAACCAAAGTATGGAAAAGAAAAGAAAAATAAAACCTGAAGCAGAAATGAACAAAATAAAAACCAGAAAAACAATGGCAAAAATCAATTAGACTGAAATCTGATTCTTTGAAAAGATCAGTGAAATTGATAAACTTACATAGCCAGTGTGATTAGGGAGCACAAAGAGATATAAATTACCAGCATCCGAAAATTTCAGTACAGATCCTTACAGGTATTTAAAAGCCTGATGAAGAGTATTATGAATGGTTTTATGCCAACAAAATTGATAATTTAGATGAAATGGGGAAATTCCTTAAGAATACCAAAAAAATTTGATATTACCCTGAATTACCCTATGTGTATAAAGAAATTAAATTTGTAGTCTAAAACATTCCCACAATGACAGTTTACTACCAAATGGCATCATGGATGAATTCAGTCAAACATGTAAGGAAGAAATTATACAGACTGCTAGAAAATTGAAGATGAAGGAACACTTCCCATTTCATTGTTATGAATCCAACATTACCTTGATACCAAAACTAAATGCAGTTGTTACAAGAAAATAAAACTATACATCTCTCATGGATGTAGATTCAGAAATTCTTAACAAACTAAAAACATATTTTATCCTGCAACATCCAAAAAGGATACTATATCATGACTATGGTAGGCAGAATAATGGTTCCCAAGTTGTCTGTCTTCCCAGTGCCCAGAACCTGTGAATGTTAACCTTATAGCAACTTGAATTTATAGATGTGATTAAGTTAATGATTTTGAGATGGGGAGGTTATAGTGGATTATGCAAGTGGGCCAGTTGTAATCACAGGGATCCTTAGTAAGAGGGAGTCAGAAGATCAGAGAGGAAGTAGTTGTGACAACAGAAGCAAATAGTTGTAGTAAGTGGGAGGGGTTCAGACCCAAACAACTTAGGCAGCTTCCAGAAGCTAGAAAAGGTAAGGAAATGGATTTTCCCCTAGAGAAGGAACCAGCCAATGATTTTAGCACTGTAAGACTCATTTTGGACTTCTGATCTCCAGAACTGTATAAGAGAATAAATTTGTGTTTAGGCCACCAAGTTTGTGGTAATTTGTTACAGCAGCAAAAGGATATTAATATAATAACCATGTGGAAAAGCAAGTTTGGTATAAAATTTAACTGTCAGTATAAATAACCACATTAACACTATAAAGGAGAAAACCCATATAATTATCTCAGTGGGTGCAGGAAAAGCCTTGACAAAATTCCACTGCCATTCATGATAAAATTTTCAGCAAAGAAGGAATAAAAGAAAACTTTCTCTACCTGATATATAGCATCTACAAAAACACTTTGTCAACATCACACTTAGTGCTGAAAGATAGAATGCTTTCTCCTTACAATTTGGAGAAAGGCAAGGTTGTCCTCTGCCACTTCTATAGAACATGGTTACTGGAGCACCTGGCTTGTGTGATAAGGCAAGAAAAATTAAAGGCATACAGATTGCGAAGGAAGAAGTAAAACTGTCTTTATTTACAGATACAAGATGATGTATCTAGTAAATCCTAAGCAATCTGTGAAATTACAGAACTAAGTGAGTTTAGAAAGGTTGCAAGATACACAATTAATTATATTTCTGTATATTTCTCTGGTAGCAATGAACAATCAGAAATTGAAATCAAAGATAGCACTCACAGTAGCACCAAAAATATTGCTTGGAGATAAATCTGACAAAAGAATTGCAAGACCTAAATGTTGAAAGGTTCAAAACATCACGAAGTTCAGTCACAGTATGTTTTAGTTTGTCCTGCATAGGTGTCAGGGTAGTCCTTTAATATGAAGACCTATGTGATATACATATTGGAAAATTTTCAAATTTGCTTTTTATTGCTTTTGCCCCTATTCTGTATTTTCTTCTTTCTGGAGTTTTTCCTGTTTGATATTCTGACTTTGTTCTCTACATTTCTGAACCTTTTTTCTTATTTTCTTATTTGTTATTGATGTAGTCTGATTTCTTCAGATCTGTCTTTTCCTTTATTTTTTTATTATTTTTAAATTTCTTTTTAAAAGATTTTTATTTTCGAGAGAGAGAGCGTGCTAGCACAAGCAGGGGTGAGGGGCAGAGGCAGAGGGAGAAGCAGGCTCCCTGCTGAGCAAGGAACCCGATGTGGGACTCCATCCCAAGACCCTGGGATCATGATCTGAGCCTAAGGCAGTCGCTTAACCGACTAAGCCACCCAGGCATCCCTGTCTTTTCCTTTATTAGTTGTTCTACTCTTTAACCTGTTTATTGCATCCGCAAGAGCCTTTAAGTTTGTTTACTTCAGTGTAGATTTTGAGTTTGACTTCATATCTCATATTCAGCAGGATTTGATTTTGTTTTCAATTGATGCTTGTGGTTGTTTGCTTGTCCTAGGGCTATCAACTGTCCTGGACTAGAATTTATACTAATTTTTTTTTTTTTTTTTAAGATTTTATTTATTTATTTGAGACAGAGAGAATGAGAGAGACAGAGAGCACATGAGAGGGGGGAGGGTCAGAGGGAGAAGCAGGCTCCCTGCCGAGCAGGGAGCCCGATGCAGGACTCGATCCAGGGACTCCAGGATCATGACCTGAGCCGAAGGCAGTCGCTTAACCAACTGAGCCACCCAGGCGCCCGAATTTATACTAATTTTTCAAGGGACCCTATACTGTATAGGTAGGTAGTTTAAATTCAGGTGCCATGAGTGTGGGGATTCTGTTTCATAACAGTGATTTATCCTGCCTCTCTAACCTTAGCTGACAGAGTTTTGCTTCTCTGTGATAGTATAAAAAGGCAGTTTCTGTATACCCCTTGCATTGCTTTTTCTCATCATTTTTTGGAAGTTGGGAGAATTTCCTTTCTCAGTTTTGAACTTAGCTACATATTAATTACATATTTTTAAAATTTCTGTTTTGTCCAACATTTTCTTACATTTTTAGTGAGAAAAAAGTCCTATCTTTGAGTATAGTGTTCCATGTTTTCAGATATTGCATATTTTTATTTGTTTTTACATCAGTTAGTTATAAGATTAGTTTCATTTATTTTTTTAATTTATTTATTTTTTAAAGATTTTATTTTTAAGTAATCTCTGCACCCAGTATGGGGCTCAAACTTACAGCCCCGAGATCAAGAGTCACATGCTCTACTGACTGAGCCAGCCAGGCACCCCTCACTTGTTTAACATATAATTGTTCTTTTTTGTCTGTGGAGGTGATCTCTCTGTGATACTCTTTGTTTCTGGATTGTTGGTCCTTGTTTTCTTCCAGATTTATAGTATTTTAATAAAAGAGTTTTGATGGAATGTATTTATAACAAAAGCATCTCACTTTCAAACTGAATTTATCTTTGAATGAATTGTGGCAGTTTTTGAGTGTATTTAAATTCTTTTGTCAAGACACACCATCCCAAAGAGTTCAGTTCATTCTTGGTACTGAAGATGATGATGAAGAGCACATTCCGCATGATCTCTTTACGGAAATGGATGAACTGTGTTATAGAGATGGAGAAGAGTATGAGTGGAAAGAAACTGCCAGGTAATAATACTGAGTCTCAGTATTTAGTTGGCTTTTCTTGATTTTTTTCTTGTATTGTAAATATAATGAATTTATGAGTTACCGGGTACTTTAAAATAATGAGGAGAGAATTTCCTCTTGTCTGGAAGCTTCAGCTTTAGTTTATCTCTTTATTCTCAAAATTCATTTTCTTAAGTAATCCTTACCACTTTAACATAGCATAGAAGGAATTATGTTAATTATATGTTTTAATGTCTTTAGAGAAATAAATTTCAAAAATCAAGGTCCTGCTACATATTTTCAATTTAAAAGAGGATTAGCAGTGGAAATCACGAAGTTCCATAGTGTGTCTTTGTAGACTTATTATTATGATAGCTAGAATAGAATGAGGAACTGCAGAGGTGGTAACTTGTGAGTAGAGTGGGCCATTAGTTTGATTTGTAAAAATGATTGTAGCCAAATTTTGTGTTGGTAGTGGTGATCTTTGTTTCTCTTTAAAAGAACAAGTGTATGTTTATCATATTAAAATAAGCAAATGAAATCTTCATTATTTACAAAATATTTTTATGTGTTATACATTTCAGGTGGCTGAAATTTGAAGAGGATGTTGAAGATGGCGGTGACCGATGGAGTAAACCTTATGTGGCAACTCTCTCTTTGCACAGTCTTTTTGAACTAAGAAGTTGCATCCTAAATGGAACAGTGATGCTGGACATGAGAGCAAGCACCCTAGATGAAATAGCAGGTTCTAGCAGTTTGACTTTTTTAATATTTGTACTGAAATTAGAGATATTTAAATAAGGAAAATGAGGTGGTTTTTTAGACCGTTGACTTAACTGCTCTGTGTTGAACTTCCATCGTCTGTAGGACAGTATGAGGAGTACTTTTTGTCTTTAATAAATTTAAAGTCTAGAAGATTAAGCTAGACAGACACAACTACAGTACCAAAACGAAAGTGACTAATGCCATAAGCAAGATATGCAGTCTGTTTCTGGAAATGTAGAGAAAAGAGCTTTTTGTTTCTTCAGTTTCTGGACCAAGGTATCTGGGGAAGGTCCACAAGGACATTAAATGTACTGCTTATTTACTACTTATTTATAGACTTTGAACACATGAGAAGAAGGAGCAGGTGGTACAGGGAAAAAGAAAGTATTCTAAGGAGGAGGAAGAGAAGGAAGAAGGGTCTAGAAAGTGTAAACAGTTGTGGATCTCACATGAAAGTCAGTTACCTGTGAGTATACAGATTTCTTGAAGAGTATTAGGAGACATTTACTCTGGCTTTGCAATTATCACATAACACAATGTAATATTTTAATTATTTACAAATGTAATGTCTTCTAATCCAAGGTCCCTTTGTATGGTAGTCTGTAGTTGTTGTGTTAAGGTTACAGTTTACCTGTTAAGTTGATTCCAGTTTTCTCTCAGAGGAAACTCATAGGTTTGAAAGCTTGACTCTTCTATCTCAAATTAGTGGCACTGTTTTAAAATATTTATATATATTTTATAGGTTAAAAATAGTCCAATCACTACAATAATGTATCATATGGCATTACATCAGTCTCTCCATTCCCCATACCCCCTTCACAGTGTGATATCTTCATCTTCCTAGAATTTATTACTTTATGATATTTATCCTTTCATTTGCTCATTGGTTTTTCTACCTCTGGAAGAGTGAGAGCGGGAATTCTATATTCCCAACATATAATAGGTACTCAGTAAATAGTTAATTATTGAATGAAGGAGTCCAGTACTCATCTATAGTTTTGACAAAAAATATGAAGTGAGGCAATAAAATACCTTCAATTCTTAGGAAGCCAATATTATTGAATATTGAGTTTAATAGAATTTATTGTGTCCATATCAGGAAAGCACTTTGAACTATTGGAAGGCTATTAGTGTAGAACTGTGGCCTCTTTATAAATAACAGTACTTATAAAAACTAGGGGTCGCCATGTAACTTATTTACTTTTCTTAGATAATGTTCATATTTATCTTTTTTTCCTCTTTCTCTCCCCCCCCCCCATTTAAATTCAAGTTAGTTAACATAGAGAGTATTACTACTTTCAGGGGTAGAATTAGTGATTCATCAGTGGCATATAATACCCAGTGCTCGTTATATCAAGTGCCCTCCTTAATGCCCATCACCCAGTTACCCCATCCTCACCCACCTCCCCTCCAGCACATATTTATCTTTATGCATACATTATTCAGTATCAGAGGAGAATAATATTTTCTGGAGAACTATTTAAAGATCTTATTTTTCAGTAAGGTTTCATGTACAATTTATGGTTTATGTTATATTCATCCAAGTATTCGTTTATTTAATAAAAACGGCTGTTATTGTTCTTTCAATAGATATGGTATTGGACAACATGATAGCCTCTGGCCAATTGGATGAGTCTATAAGAGAGAATGTCAGAGAAGCTCTTTTGAAGAGACATCATCATCAGAATGAGAAAAGATTCACCAGTCGGATTCCCCTTGTTCGATCTTTTGCAGATATAGGCAAGAAACATTCTGACCCTCACTTGCTTGAAAGGAATGGTGAGATAAGTTGTGGCATCCAGTTTTGCTAACACTTCTACTCTAACAGCATTCCAGTGTACTACAATTAGTATTTGGGGGCAGAAAGATATTTTTTCCAGATAATTCTGTAGGTCATTTTATTATCACTTTTATTCTTTTTAAAAAGATAATCATGTTATTTTTGTACTTAAAAATATCATTTCTAAAATACCATTCTTTATAACATGACAGTTAATCTGTAGAAATCATTCAGATGAAAAAATTAAGTATTCACTCTGTTATAATGACACATTTACCACTATAGCCAATTCTGAATTACTTCTTGCTTTTTTGTTTTTGTCAAGAATACTTGAATAATTGATTAAGGAGGCATAAATTATGATCCGTAAGTTTAATCTTCTTAAAATTCTAAGTCTTGGATTTGAACCTTAGATTTTTCATAGTGATTTTTTTTGTTTGTTTTCCTAATATACTTTATTTGCTGGGCATAAATAAATGTTTTGGGGTTGGTTTGATGATTTGACTGCCCTTTTTTTGATCACTTTGTGTAAGGTTTTTATGGATGATTTGTTCTTAACCTAGGGATGACCTCCCTGATGTCTTCCAAACCATTGAGAATGGCACAGACCCACATTTTCCAGCTCTGCACTTTCACAGTCTAGCAGTGAATTATGTGGGACCTGGTGGCTTATGTGGGGATACAGTGTTCTTGTAGCCATTCACCTCTGTGACTGTTTCAAGGCTGGCACACCTGGAGGCGCTGCCTTTTCTCTTTTTAAAGCAGAAGAATGCCTCACTGGTGTTCTATTTTGGCTCTCAAAGAGAGCTCTGATGACAGTGGCTCTGCAAAACCTGGGTACAAAGGCGTGGAGTTGGCTTATGAGGGTCCTTCTTGCCCCTAGCTGCTACCATTACTCAAGGATTAGAGTGAAGAGGGGGGATGATGGGCCACAGTGTCTATCTGCTCATCTTTTTTGTCCCTGCACTAATAGTATGGCTTTTAAGTATTCTATAAACAAACAGCCATTGGTGATGGGATGGGGTTTAATATATCTAAAGTGGACAGTAATCATCTTTTGCAGCTCAGTGTGACAAGAATTCTCAAGTCCATTTTCTTCTGAATATTTGACCATTAAAACTCCTTTTAATCTCTTTAAAATGATGCCTTTATGTATTTAAGTAACCTTAAGAATAAAGAAATCTCTTATGGACCTATGTTCAATTTAAAATCAAGCCATTGATGTCAAATTTTATGTCTTTTTCACCTTCATGTACTGTATATTCTCAGCTTTCCTGAAATGAGTTCATTTACTCAGAGAGACCCTGTTAAATCTTTATTCTTCATGTGGAGTGATTCCTGACTATTCCCTGATTGCTGTTTGTTTCCTTTTAGTCATAAGACAATGGCTGTTTTCTTTTAAATGCCATTTTAGCATGGGCATGTTATTTTTTTGTATTATAGTTGTAATTTAACAGTTTTTCTGCATATAGCTTTAGTTTTAACTAAATAGTAGTTGTTTATGGACTAAGGTTCATCTTTTTAATATTTCTGGAATCTCTTGAGCATGTGGCTTTGATAACTTAGATCATATGGGATTGATTGTCATAGTTCTCATGTTTTTCCTAAAATCAGTGTTATTCCACTAAGCTACACTTCTTAGAATACCAGGTGTTTGAAATATAAGTATGCACAACCTTTTGAAATATGCTAGACTTACTTCATTATTGCCATTGTTGGTGAGAAATATTTTATTATCTAGATAAGTTAGATTGTATATATTTAATATTATCTGCTGTATTAGAAATGGATGCGTATTTTAGGACACTTATTAATATCTTTAGAGAGCTGAAGAATATCCTTTCAAGTTGACACTATGTTTTTCTTTTTTAAAAAAATTCCTATAACTTGCCTTATGTTTTAAAATTTTACTCGAGAGCACTACCAGTAGCTGATGCTGTACTGACTAATAAAAAGAGTTGATACCAGTTTTAAGTTAGGAATTAATAGATGATGTAGACTTTTCTTGTGAGAGAGAATTATCTCTAGCAACTTGGTACAGTGTAGGAAAAATACACTAAATATAAGCTCTCAGTGCTTGTAAGTTTCGTTTAGGGTTTTATTTCTTAGATTTTTATATTACATTCTCATTTGCTGTTTATTGTTTATCAACTTTGCATTTGATTTTTTTCAAAAGCCACATTATTGGATATTCTAATTACTAACAGAATATTGCCCCCCATCATCTATCATTTGCATTGTTTCTTATTTTCTGTTTTGTTTTCTGGATACATCTTCAGGGAACTAAGTATAATTTAAGCAGCTTTTCATTGCCTTTCTAACATTTAAACATCTGATTGCCATGCTAACTCTGATAGCATGAATTTGAAATTAATTTTGGGCTTTAAAGCTTGCAGTTTACATTGTAAATTGATGTTATGTGTGTGTGTCTATTTGCCATCTGCAGTGAACTTTATCATTTTTCATTTATTTGTTTTATCTCAGGGGAAGGCCTTTCAGCCTCCCACCACTCTTTGCGAACAGGTCTGTCTGCCTCAAACCTTTCATTGAGAGGAGAATCGTCTTTATCTCTTCTTCTCAGTCATCTTCTTCCTTCTTCAAGAGCTGGAAGCCCTGCAGGCTCAAGGTGTACAACCCCAGTGCCCACCCCTCAAAACAGCCCTCCTTCCAGCCCTAGCGTCAGTCGCGTGACCTCCAGAAGTTCCCAACAGAGTCAGCTTCAGGCCCCAGAACTACTGGTTTCACCTGCCAGTGATGATATTCCCACAGTAGTAATTCATCCGCCCGAGGAAGATTTAGAAGCACTGAAAGGCCAGGAGCAGAAGAATGAGGATAATGTTGACATGACTTCAGGCAACTATTCAAATCCTCCATGTGTGGTGCTTTCTGCCTCTGGATCACTTGCACTTGGAATGCCTTTCAGCACAGAGCTTTAGCAGCATATGTAGATAATGCTTATAATTTATTTTGACTTCTGCATGTTTTTTTTTTTTTTCCCTTTTTTAGTATATTGTAGAAAAGAAGTATTAAACATTTTTAAGTTATAAAAAGACTACAAAGAGGACTTTAAAGCCCTTTCAAAAATTTTCACTGAGATTTTATAGGTCAAAGGCATTTGAATGGTTCAGAAAAACATAGAAATTTTTATAAGTAATATTTTAATTTTCCATGATTTTTAAAAAATAGTGGCTTTTCTTCTTGTGCATTTCATTCATAGTATGAATGAACACATATTGGACATAAATTACAATGAGGTGATGTGTCTTTCAGCTACTGTTTGGTGCTTTTGTCCAAATAATGCAGTATATTTTAACCTTCCTAACACAAATAGGATTGAATGTTCTTTTCCTCCTTTTGTCTCTGAGAAGATCAAAGTTCTCTAATGGCTATCTGGAATCATCATTATTTTAAGACTAGTATATTTTGGGACTTTAGATTGTCCTCTGTTTAATGCCATATCTACTTTTAATCCAAATTGACCTTGAAATTTTCAAGACCAGAGATCCTGGAGTTGTGGCTAGGATATATTTTTGTCTGTGAAGTAGAAAAATTGTTTCTTAGTGCATAAAAGGTTTAATAATTCCTCTAAGTGTTATATGTTACAGTAATTTTGCTTCTTTATAATATATTAATTATATGTACATTTAAACATGTATATCTTTCCACTCAATTCATATAAAGTAGTATTTAGTGACTATTTTACTGACAGCTCAGCGTCAGTGTGACATATAAATGCTAGCTAGTGGTTTTAATCATATAAGTATTATTACCTTTCTTCATAATACTGATAACATGTAACACTTCATTGGCAGCTTATGTTTATTACCCTGTTAGCCTATTTAATGTGTATAAAAATTTGTGTGAGTTAGGTGGATACACCCATTTTCAGAAACTCAGAAAAGTGAAGGTAACTTCTCCCTGGATCATACAACTAGTAAGTGATAGCCTAAGTGCTCTGATAAAATCCTCAAGGTCCTACCACTATATGACAAACTTCTTCTCTGTATTGAATTTCTCCAAACATACCAAGTTGCCAAAGAAATACATACTTTTGGAAGTAAAAAATGAAAATACGGTGGGTAAATCATTGTAACATTAATTATGACCATATCATAGCTTCCATTGTTTTATAGTTTGTTCTACACGCAGTGTTTTGGTTTTTTTTTTTTTAAGATTTTATTTATTTTTTCATGAGAGACAGAGAGAGAGAGGGAGGGGTAGAGGGAGAAGCAGGCTCCCAAGGAGCAGGGAGCCCGATGCAGGACTTGATCCCAGGACCCTGGGATCATGACCTGAGCCAAAGGCAGATGCTTAACCATCTGAGCCACCCAGGGGCTCTACACGCAGTGTTACTACTTTTCAAATATATTTATAATTTTCCTAAGAATTTGATGAGGTTCATGTTAATCCCTATTTTACAAATGAAGAAAACTAAGATTTATTAAGATCATGCCATAAATGACCACAGCAAGGAGTTGAACTCAGATCTATCCACAGCAAAATCTACAGTATATTTCACTGTAGATTTTAGTACCTCGTGGAAAATGTATAGTATAGTAATGAGGTAACTGGATAAAAAGGAAGAAATACCTAGAATTATTTACTCAGAAGTAATCAACAGTCTTAATTAAAAAGAACCAGCAAGACTTACTATTTTTCCTTGAAACAGATGTGATTTTAAAGTTAATTCCTTGCATTTGTTTTTACTTATGTCATAGCAGTAATACTGAACATTTCTTGTTTTACCAGCTTCCATGAGGGATTATAAATTTTACATAGGAACTAGGAGATGACATATGGGTTCACAGTAGCTTGTTAGGCCATGTTGTTAAGGAGTTAAAAGTAGCAGTTAACTGAAAATTGAAAAACAGTATTAAGCTTTTTTTCTCCTCTGCCATAAGTATGCTATGAGATTTAAAGAAAAGAAATTAGAATGGAGGGAAGAGAGGGACTTTCTAAAGACAAGAAAAAGCCCATAATTACTGTTTAAGAAGACATCTATAGAAGGTATGTAATTAAAATAAGAGGAACAGCTATATGTTATTCCCTGGTTTAATTACCTTTGGTGCTTAAAGCACCTAGAAACCCTGGTTGAGGTGTTTGTTTTTTTTTTTCCTGGTTGAGTTTTCTTGAAGTCTGATGTTATGTTACAGGAGGAAAGTGGCCTTAGCATCATTTTGGAGAGACTAATGTTACAGATTTTGTGTCATGGGATCATGATTTGTGCATAGCCATAGTAAAAAAGAAAGTGGTGTTTCCTATTATGTTTTGGAGAATAATTACATGTAAAAGAGTTAAGCTTAGTTTTAGTATTTGTAGCTATCTCCTGACTCCCTGTTTTTCAACCTTGGCACTGTTGACATTTTGGGCTGGACACCCAAAGTCATAAGGGGCTATCCTGTGCATTGTAGGATGTTTGACAGCATCCCTGGCCTCTTCACTAGCTGCCAGTAGCACTCCCTAGTTGTGGCAACTAAAAATGTCCCTCCATATTGCCAGAACGTTCTCTTTGTGCACCACTGCTCCAACTACTATTTTCAAACTTAGGGTGGTGGAAGACTCTGGTATCTTTGATTTCTCTTTCTCTAGATAATGCTATTGTGAGAAAAATTGTAAGGGTAAAACAATAGATTTACCAAAGTATGATTTTTAAATCCCAGTATTGATTTTATATATACAGACATTGTTTTTTCTTAAAGCAAAGAAGTACAGTCTTTCTGAGTTATCTGTGCTAGTGATAGTTTTAATTTTGGGGAATTTACTCATTTAATTCTGAGCACCAGGATTTATTGTACAAGCAGGGAGACTTCCTTTACTGATTGAGATACAGCTTTAACTTAGCTGAGATTGGGAAGGACTACTTAGAGAAGATAATGATGAAAAACTCTAACGTACACTTTGCATGCCAGTTCCAATAGGTTTAGGATGACCAGTTAGCCAAATGACTTCAGATCCTACTCTAACTTTATCAGTATTGAGTTTCCACATCATTTCTTCTTCCCACTCCCACTATATCCTTATATTCCCCCCAGAGTCTTCATTCTACTCTTCTCTCCAAAATCTGGGGGCTGAGGCTGTTCTAGGAAATTGCATATGTATTCTTTTGATTATACATCTGCGGATTGAACACATTTAGTAGTTATATCTATTGATGGTCACTTGCACTTGACACAAAGATCTTAATGATACTCTTCATTTTCTTGTGTGGAAGTCAGTGGAAGCTGCTGAAAAATACTGGTTAGCCTTTTTTTTTTACCCCCTACTTGGACATGTATTTTAATAAAGGAATGGACTCCATTCTGGAAGTTTAGAGACAGAGATCAAAGAAGAGGCTCATAGTAACTGCTCTGCTAAGCTAAGGTGGTGAGAAATGAGATAAGTTCTGGCACATAGTTTTTATTTCAGAATTGTTTAACACTTCCAGAACATCTAGCTAAATAGTTTGCATATCCTTTTTTTTTTTTTTTTTTTTTTAAAGATTTTATTTTTAAGTAATCCTACACCCAGTGTGGTGGAGCTTGAACCCACAGCTCCAAGATCAGGAGTTGCACGCTCCACCGACCAAGGCAGCCAGCCACCCCAACAGTTTACATACGCTTTTTATACTTAGGTTTTTGGATCATGGTAACGTCCTCTGTTAGATATTTAACAAGAGAAGGGACTATCACAAAGGTCTTCGGTCATTGAGTTTAAGCAGTAAACCCAAATGACTTAGTTTCAGTTATTAGTTATATTGTGTTCTAGAAAAGTGAAAATTTCCTCTGATGCATCAGATATATCTGATGTGCTTAAAATTCAGGAACTTTACCAATATTAACTTTAAAGTTTATAGGATTTAGGCACAAACTGCTTAACTGAATTTCTTTTTTAAAGATTTATTTATTTATTTGACAGAAAGAGACATAGCGAGAGAGGGAACACAAGCAGGGGGAGTGGGAGAGGGAGAAGCAGGCTTCCCACGGAGCAGGGAGCCTGATGCAGGGCTCGATCCCAGGACCCAGGGATCATGACCTGGGCCAAAGGCAGACGCTTAACGACTGAGCCATTCAGGCATCCCTTGAATTTCTGTGGGTAGCTAGATTATTGTGAGTGGCAGAGTTAAAATGTCAAGTGTGTTGTAGTTCAGCCTAGCACCTTTTCTCTTGTGCTCAGTGTTTGGGGCAATAGTAATCTGTATTCTTGAACTAGAGTATCCTGCGTGTTTTGAAAAAATGAGATACATTTAATGGTAGAAATCTGTGTTACGTACATTATAAACGTTGAGACTTGAACTTTTTGCAAACTTGGTAGTGATAATAGTTGATCACAGGCTACAGGTTATTTTTAGGTTATTTTATTGTTGTGAAATATTGCTGCTGAATGTCACTTGAAATGAGCATACTAATGATAGAATGTGTATCATTTGTAATCTATAAACAAGCTAATTTTACAGGTTTGTCTGAGTCTTTTAGGTTGAATGAGTTAAAGTCATATGGATACAAAGTGGCAGAGAGTGCTTATTTTAACACAGATGTGTTTGATTATAAAGCACTTTTATTGTAAAAACATTGCTATTATATTTTTTCTTTTTTTTTTTTTTAAGATTATTTATTTATTTATTTCACAGAGAGAGAGAGAGACAGGGAGAGAGGGAACACAAGCAGGGGGAGTAGGAGAGGGAAAAGCAGGCTTCCCGCCTGGGCAGGGAGCCCGATGCGGGGCTCGATCCCAGGACCCCGGGATCATGACCTGAGCCGAAGGCAGATACTTAACGACTGAGTCACCCAGGCGCCCTGCTATTATATTTTCAAGTTGTACTTCTTAGGAATAATGGTAGCACATAAATACTACCCAAGAGAAATGAAATTCTTGAGGAAATCATTATGATGGAAGATTATGATAAATTTAACCTACATTTAGTTGATGGAGCTTTGGATTTTCTGAGTTGCATTTAGGGTTTATCAGAAAATAAATGTTGTTACTGATGTAAGTATGCCAAGTATAGTTTGGCATCATTAAACTCTGCAGTTGGCATGTGTGTTATATACATTGAAAGTGCATTCCCCGAGTGTTTGTAGTGGTGTAATCAGACTCAGGTCTTCCATCTTCTGTGTTCTTCACCTACTCACTTTTTTTTCCTTCCTTTTGCAAAAGGCCACTGTTTTTGTAAATTCCAGTTATATTATTTTAAATGTTAAAATATACAGCTTCATTGTTGCTTAAAATGATATTCTAGTCTTGCTGGTATGATACTAACACTTGGCACCTTTTTTTTTTTTTTTAACCTTGCACATTTGCTTTTAATAAATGATCACTTTCAGGATATGAGCAGAGTCAGTGTACAAAGTGAATTTTCTCCTTACTAATTTGGAATATTTTGGTTCTTAAATACAGGTATTTTGGCCTCTCCACAGTCTGCACCTGGAAACCTGGACAATAGTAAAAGTGGAGAAATTAAAGGTAATGGAGGTGGAGGAAGCAGAGAAAATAGTACTGTTGACTTCAGCAAGGTAATTCTGTCATACCCTGTAAATTTTCATAATCATTCTTACTGAGAAGATCACTAGCAGTGTGACTTTACTAGCCCTGATTATAATAATTTTTCAGTAGATTGGTGCTTACAAGCCTGCATGTGATAACTTGGGATATGTAATTTAAGGTCAAATATTATGAGAAAGGTAATAGTGTAAGAGCATTTGAATATCTATATATCTTACTAGTTTCAGGAATTTTGACAAAAGATATGTGAATAATATGGTATTTCCATCTATACCTGCCCATAGATATCATGAAACGTCAGTACCTTTTGAATTAGTCATTTGTTCTGGAGCTACTACCACCAGAAAGATTAATTCTGGGAATGATGTTACAGCACTGGTGATTCAGCCTTTTCTTGGCTGTAATAAGATCCCAGAGTTACTGTCTTACGGTGTCAGTACTTTCTGGAATGTCCCTGGGAAACATACCGGTGTTTCCCCATGGGTAGGTAAAGGCATGGATTTAGACGCACCTCACCTATCTCAACTGTGATTTTTTTATTTTGGTACATGAGTATTTAGGTGAAATAAAAATAGAAAACTTCGAAATTTCTAAAGAACTGGGCAAGAGCTCTTAAGTTCAAATTGAAATTGAATTTAAAGTGTACTTTATGAGTACTACTTCTGAATAATTGGTTCTGTGTGGCTGTTATAACTTTTTGATAGTATTAGTTTGCTGTAAGATACTCTATTTTAACATTGTTGTATCCAATTTAAGACTTTTAATTAAGTGGGACTATTTCAAGTAAGATGCACTTTTCTTAACCCTTTTATGGTACAAAATCTATAAATCACATTTTGCAGAAAAGGAGTGTAAGTGATTTGCAGGATAGCTTTGCTTGAGCTTCTTGCTCTAAAATATAAAAGTATTTTTAATTCTTCTCTTCCAACTTTACCATATTTTTACTGGGACTTCTGTTACTTCAGATGAGTGAAGAGTGTTTAGTAACCATACTCAGCTTATTCTTGTTAAATGGATAAATATAATTTACATTATAGATCTCCTCTAGACATGGCAGATGCCGTTTATTTTTGTTCCTCTGTCACAGTTTTACTTTTTTTCACTTGGCCTATCCTTGTGTACACCTCCTTGTCTCCTGTTGGGCAGGAGTCTGCCTCCTGGCACTGTAGTTGTGGCACACTGGGTGTGGGACTCAAGAGGCCCGCTGTAAGTGCTGGTTTTATTTTTAATAGATAGCCCTGTAAGTGGTTGTTTAGTGACTTGTGTGAAACTGCATATAAATGAAGTTCCCATACTTTGATATTATGTTTAAAACCTTTTCTTTGTAATTATACACAGACTACTAAATTTGATTTTATAGCACTATCTTACATCTATACCAATGATGGCTATTTACTTTGGTTTTAAATAAAAATAAAAACAGTTTTTTGCCACCTAATGAAAATACCAGGGAATACACAGAGCTCTTGAAAATAAAAAGGACTTATAAAAATATATGTAAAATATAAAGGGGCTAATTCATTTCACTTTTCATTTCTAAGATTAAACAAAAATAATCATGAAACGAATGATTTTTAGCACTGTGTATAATTTCATGAACCATTGTTAGTTTGTGAATATATTTTTGTCCTTAATAGTTTTTAATGAATAGTGCTATAATCACTGAAAATTTTCTCTAGTTTGTATGTTTGATAATTTAGATCTCTGAAATAGTAAAGAAAAAACAGTTGGGAGCGTTTTTTGATAGATGTGTTTTGCTTGCTTTTTTTTGTATTTGTCTACTCCATTCTTTATATGTGTGAGAATTTTGGTGTTTTTATATCCATTAGATCACCGGTTTTGATTAGCAAATAGTAGTCTTAAAAGCAGTTTTTCTTTCCTATTTCACTCTAAATAGACTTACAAATACCATGCAAATTTGATTTTAATTATTGTCTGTTTGTCAATAGGTTGATATGAATTTCATGAGAAAAATTCCTTCGGGAGCCGAGGCATCCAATGTTTTGGTGGGAGAGGTAGACTTTTTGGAAAGACCTATAATTGCATTTGTGAGACTGGCTCCTGCAGTTCTCCTCTCAGGGCTGACTGAGGTCCCTGTTCCTACGAGGTAAAGACTTCGTTCCGATTAACATTCTCAGCAGGCCCAGAATTTAAAAATTTTTGTGTATTGATTAAAAGGAGCATTTTTGCTTCATGTAATAAAAACGTATTGTAATTGTTAATATTGTCAGTGCACCAAATGCTTTGACTAGTAGAGCGTAAGAGTTATCTTCCTTTCTGGATTAAAAACAAAAAGAAAGCATCCTTTTAAAAAATACTTAGCATTTATACCTTTATAAGAGGTTTGGTGTTTTAGGAGCTTTGATTTAAAAGACAGCTCATCATTTCAGATCTCTTATGTTCTGTGGAGTCAGAATGGAGTTGAATCTTTGCCGGGCCACTTTTTCTGGGGGGTCAAGCCTCACTTAAATTTTCCAAGCTTCATTTATAAAACGAAGATATGATTACTTCATAGGGTTGATTAAATGTAATAAAATGCCTCTGAATTAGGTAAAATGCTTTGTTCTGACCTGACCAAAATTTTCTGTTCAGTATACATAAATAAAAAAATAAGTGGGGTAATAGCCATAAGAATTAGCAAGTTGTGTTATAAATTTGTTAGCTGTTGACTGTATAAACTTAATTGTAAATAAGAATTTTAAGAATACTAAAAAAGTCATTTTTATAATAGTAAAGATGAAGAATTAATTGCAACTTGATTGGAGTATATGTGCCTATTTTTAGTATGCTTTCCTGGGTTACATTAATGGTGTAGTATTAACATAAGTGAGAAAAATAATTCCATAGATTCACACTTAAATTTTCATAAAACAAGAAGATGAATACTTCCAATTTGGGTGTACTGTAGTGTTAATGAGGATATAACTAAGTATGAAGTTAAATACTTTTTATTTAGTCGTTTATAAATAAATTAAAAAAACACTCAATTCTTTAATTACTTTTTTACCCTAAAGAAGATGGGGAGCAATAACTTGGTAGAAAGTTAATTATGAATGCCTTGCTTAGTTTTGTGGTCTGCTTTACTATGAGTAGAGGGTCATCTTTTTCTCAGTGATTGATGTGGGGGGTGGAAAAGAGGCCTGAACCTTGTTTCTGTGTTTACATTTGAATGATTTCTTTATGATTGCTTAGGTCTTTGTGTATATGTTGTTTATATTTAAGTCTGTGTATTTTAATGTTTCTTTAGGTTTTTGTTTCTGTTATTGGGTCCAGCAGGCAAGGCACCACAGTACCATGAAATTGGAAGATCAATAGCCACTCTCATGACAGATGAGGTAATTAAAATACCCCGTGAGGTAGATACTGATTATGAAGTATACAATATATAAAATCCCTTAGAAGTGGAATTTCAAATCCTTTTCAAGCGGACACTGATTGTGAAACATTTATTATAGTTTTGTCTTCATAGTGAAGCTTACAAAATTGTCCTTGCTGTCTGTACTATTTTATCTTATTACCTCTTCAACCATTTGCCTTTAGTAAGATCTTTAAGACCTTTCTGTCAGGATCAGTGGATGCTTTTTGGTCTTTCCCCCCTGCCCCACCCCCCTTATTTGAAATTATTGAACACTTTCTTGAAATTTTGAAATTTTCTCCATCCTGGATTTCAGGGTATCATTTCTTTGGGTTTTCCTCAGGATTTCGTCTTTACACCTTCTGTTTTTTTCCTCCATAATTTCTCTTCCGTTTTTGAACCTTTTCACTGAGCATACTGACCAGAACTGCTGTCTGTCTTTGGAGCAGAGATATGTAATTTAGGTGTTGGACTTATTTATCATATCTAAAGTGGATTTACTATGTGTAGAATTTTCTTTCAGCTTTAAAATCCTTTTACTCAGTTTTTTTTTTTTTTTTTTGTAGATTTTTCATGATGTAGCCTATAAAGCAAAAGACAGAAATGACCTCTTATCTGGAATTGATGAATTTTTAGATCAAGTAACTGTCCTACCTCCAGGAGAGTGGGATCCTTCTATACGCATAGAGCCACCAAAAAGTGTTCCTTCTCAGGTAAGAATCCACACAATTCTGTGAATTACTTTTTCTTAGTTAAAATACTTTTGAATAGGTTAAACATTTTTATGATTCAAAAATCGAAACTATATATAAAAAGGTACACTCAGAGAAGGTGTACTCCTACCATATTTCATTTACCTTCTTACCCCTGTACCCACCTCCTGGAGAGGACCATTTGTTACTAGTTTTTTGTTTATCCTTCTAATTTTTATTCAGTACAAGGAAATAATGAATATAGTCCTATCTCTTCCTCTTTCTTACCAAAGTTAACATACCACATGTACTGTTCTGCACCTTGCTTTTTTCATATAACAGTATATCCTGGAGATTTGATCATAAGATATCAGAAATAGTTCTTGTTTTCTCACAGCTTTGTTATGTGTCATTTATGGATATCCTGTAGTTTGAGCTATTCCTGGGCTTAGTCTTTCGCTTTAACAAAGCGTATCACAATATTGATATGCCAATTTAGTCTTGTGCAGGTGTATTTGTAGGGTAGATTCCTAGAAATTGGATTGTTGGCTCACATGGGAACTTATAATTTTAGTAGATATTACCAGAATCCCTTCTTACTGGGTTGCACTGTTCTGGACTCCCACAGTGATGAATGCCTCTTTGCCTACAGCTTCACTAACAGTGTGTTGTCAGACTTCCAGATATTTGTCAGTCTGATAGGTATCGTTATCCTATGTCAGGTATTATAAAGTGGTTTTAATTTACATTTATGTAATTAGTGAAGTTGAATATTCCTGGTTATCTTTAGTTCATCCTCCCCCCCCCCCCCCCGGCCAAAAACCACCTTTTCTTAACATTGAAATCATTTGTTGATCCTTTGGAGTTTATTATGGTATATTATGTGGAGTATGCATCCAACTTTATAAATTGCTGCCTTTTTGTTCCAATTTATTAAAATTAAGTGTTACTGCCTTACATTTTCTAAATTTCCATTTGCATTCAGGTCTGTTTCTGGAATTTCTTTTCCATTGGTCTATTTATGGACCAGTTCCACACTTTAATTTCTGAGGCTTTTAACATATTTTAATATCCAGTAGATCTAGATTCCCTCTTGACCTGTCCATTACTCTTGTTTTTCTGAATTTTCTTGGCTGTCTTTGCATGTTTATTTTTCTGTGTAAGCTTTAAAATCAGCTTTTAATTTCCAGAAATAAAACCTGATTTTTCAAAAATTGTGATGGCAATGAAATTTGTAAATGAACTGAGGGAGAACTGACATCTTTATAACATTGAATCATTCAAGAACATGGTATGTTTTCCCCCACTTGTTTTCCTATTTCAAGTCAGTTCTTGTGTCCTTAAGGAATGCAGTAAAGTTCTCCTTATCTACGCTTTACACACTTCTTGGTGAGTGTATTCATAAGCATTTTGTCTTTATTGTCTCTATTGTAAATGAAGGTTTTGTTCCATTATATCATCAGTTTGTTACTTTTAAATATGAAGGCTGTTTGTTGCTGTATATTTCTTTTTTATCCTCGTCCCTTTCTTAGTTCTCTCATTGTATGTAATAGTTTTTTGGTCATAATCTCTGCAGTCAGATATTTTTATCCCTCCTTTTCTCATTCTTCCAGCTCTAATACATTTTCTGTTGTCTAATTGTACTGACTAAAACTCTAGTAGTGTTAAGTGGTAGTTGACTTTAAATGGGCATTTTTCTTTTTTTTTAAATTTATTTATTTTAGAGAGAGAGAGAACACTTGTGCGTGCATGTGAGCAGAGTGGGGTCGGGCAGGAGAGGGAGAGAATCTAAAGCAGACTCTGCTCAATCTCATGACATTGAGACCATAACCTGAAGACCGTAACCTGAGCTGAAACTCAGAGCTTGACTGAGCCATCCAGACGTGCTCCTAAATGGGCATTTCTTAATTTGTTCTGAATTGTAGTCCGTGTCCTTAAAGTTTCTTTCATTAAGTCACTGACGTTGGGGGTCAAAATACACATTTTTATCATGCTAAGAAAGTATCCTAATTTTTGTTTCATTGAAATTTTTAATATAAGTGGATGTTAAATTTTTTCAAATGGCTTGTTAGCATCTCTGGAGATGATTGTATGAATTTTATTTATCGATTATTGTGGTGAACCATACTAATGGATAATATAATATGAAAACACTCTTGTGTTGATAGAATAAGCCCAGATTCAGCTTCAGAGTGCTGGTTGTCTCTGTCGAATATTTTATTTGAGTTGTTCGCATCACTGTAAGTAGATTGGAGTGTAGTGTTTCATGATGTCTTCACGCTTTGACATCTTTGTTATATTTGTTTCATAAAAGCAGATTTGTAAATTTTCCTCTCCTTGTGCTTTTAAAACTCTAAATGGCTTGGAATGATTCGGTTTGAAAAGTTTGGAAGAATTGCATTGTAAAATGTTCTGAGCCTGAGTCTTTGGTTGTATGGTGGGCTTCAGCAATGTGCTTATTTCTTCTGTGGTGATTGGCTTGTGTAAGCTTTCTCTTTTTTCTGGGGTCAATACTAAGTTTTCCTAGAAAATTACCTATTTCCTGTTTTTCTGGTGTCATTTTTAAATTATGTGTTGTGTATTACCCATTTCATCAAAGTTTTTTTCGTTTATTTGCGTAGCGTTGTATAGTATCGTCTGTGTGTGTGTGTAGAAAATTTCTCTCAGTTTGAAGTTGCCTCCTTGTCATATCTTTTGCTGAGTATTAGCTAATGGTTTATCATATTTTTTCAAATAGAGCAGCTTTTACAACTTATTTCAGTTTTCCTTTTTTAAAAAAGTATTTTTTTTTTTTTTTTAAAGATTTTATTTATTTATTTGAGACAGAGAGAATGAGAGAGAGCACATGAGAGGGGGGAGGGTCAGAGGGAGAAGCAGACTCCCTGCCAAGCAGGGAGCCCGATGCGGGACTCGATCCAGGGACTCCAGGATCATGACCTGAGCCAAAGGCAGTCGCTTAACCAACTGAGCCACCCAGGCGCCCTAAAAAAGTATTTCATTTTGTGACTCACTTTCTGCTTTTAGCTGTTTTATTTCACTCTATTCACTTCAGGAATTTTGTTTTCACATTTCCTGAGTTAGATATTTAATTCATTTATTTTTATCCTTTTGTTTTTCTTAATTTTAGAGCTTAATTTTCTTGAATGATGCTTTTGCTGTATCCCATGGATGTGATATATAGTATTTTCCGTTATTTTTGCTTTTTAGGAATTCTGTAATTTTGTTCTCTTTCCCCTTTGAGCTAAGATATGTTAGTTTTAATTTTGACATTTTCAAATGGTAATCTTATAATTATAGATACGTTTTGCTACTCTATAAATATTGAACATACAAACCAAGTAGTGTAAGTTTGTAGGTCACCCAGAGCTTTTGACCCAGGAGGAACACCCCTCCCCCACCTTTCTCTCTCCTTTCTCTTTCTGTCTCCTTTCCTCTTGCTCCCTTTGTCACACACAACCTTTGACCTCTAGATGTAACAAATTAAAAGTTAGCTCCTTTATCTTCAAGTGAGGGGGGTGGGGGCATCCTTTTTATCATGAGAATCTTGAATTAGTAGTAACGTTTAATGGGAAATTTATTTTTATGAAAATGTGTTTAATAGCTCTTGTACTGCTTATGTCTTCAGGGAAGTAGTTTGGTAAAAGAAAAATGGCATTTACTTTTTTATTAATGTAAAGTATACTTTTCCTTAGTTAGCATGAGCAATATTTTAAATATTCTGGTTGGAGAGATGTTTTATTGGATATTTATTTTCCTATTGCTGATTCATAATTTGAAATGGTGTGTGAATGTGTTTTATAGTATATTTGATAGTAGAATACAAAATACAAAAAGCCAGTCATAAGCTTAAAATACTAATAGAGACAAATATTAGACACTATTCTAAAGTGCAATTTATTTAAAGTGGAAGTTTATATCAGGAATCATTTTTTCTAGGAACACTGATTAGATATGTAATCAATATAAGGTCTCCTGTTCCCTCTAATTCAAGGGTACTGTCTTAGCTTTTTTAAAACAGAATTCTGAAAATGTGCTTTTTGTGAAATGCAGGAAAAGAGAAAGATTCCTGTATTTCCCAATGGATCTGCCCCCAGCTCTGGTGATACTCCTAAAGAGGCCGATCATCATGCTGGGCCTGAGCTACAGAGGACTGGACGGTGGGTATAAATACTGATTCATTGTGGGAGTCTTTTGGGGGGAGTAGGGGTTGATTTGATGAAGGCATAAAAATTCTTTTTTTGGGAAATATATGGAAGTTAATCTTACACAGTGTTTTTTTCATATTTAAAAAAGTGCATTATTTTGTAAGTGTATGATGTTAAGGAAAATTAAGCATTTTAAAATAATTTTACTAGTATATACTTGGATTTTGTATATCGAGCAGTTACATAGTATATAGGGTAATTTGCATTACCTATAGAGAAGGTTCTTGAAGAAGTTGTTGAGTGCTATTAAAATTCTTGAAGGTAGAGAATTATGGGAACAGAGAGGAATTGTAACTGATATTTTTTGTGTGTGTGCCTAGACTTAAAACTCTTAAATGAGCATTATATCCTGAGATAATGTAAAATTAGACAGTGAAGCATAATTAAACCATGGTAATGAGCTCTAGAAACCTAGTTAGAAAAACTGTCGAAGATGTTAATTTTTGTAATATAGAAGTATTGCTGGGTGCAAACATTGTCTTAAAATATTTTGTAGAAGTAGAGAAATGTTACGGTATTTCCATACTGTAGCAAAGCACGTAGATATTGACTCTGTTATCCACTGGTGGTTGCTGTGAACAGAAGAGATTTTGAATCTTAAATATTTGTTTAGCAAATCAGGTCATTTTATACACACACATTATTAGGGGTATTGATGACATGCCTAAAGAATACTGTATAGAAGAAAAATAACAACTGGCATACTGAAGATAAAATTTAGAGAAACTTAAACTCACATTTTATTCATTCATTGTTTATTCATTATATTATAGTCTCTGTAACTATCATAGAGAATAAGACTGCCCTGGTGCAAAAGGTGGTGGTCTAGTACTAGCTGTTAGTGTTATTTCTTCAGACTTCAGACTGAGATAGGGTTAGTGACTGAGAAATACCAAGTCAGGCTCCCATTGATTTCATGGTCTCACGAGAGCCTCCTATTGATCAGTTATTGATTTGATGAGGCTGTTTCATTTTCTAGGTTATCCTTTTTTATTGCAAGTTGATTTCCCTTGCTGTCAGATTATTTATAGAGTAACTTAACACTTGTCAATGTGTGTTTAGTATTTATTTCAGTATTAACTTTATAAAAAGGTAGAATGGTAAACCTTGAAACATCCAAAGCATTTTAAAGCATAAGATTAATTTTTTGGCGTATTTTCTACAGAGTGATTGTATGTTTTATGAGTCACAAAACCTTTTTCAATTACTGATTTGTCACTAGCATTTACTGAGTACCTACTGTGTCGTAGGCAGTGTTCTAGACACTGGTGATAAAGGCAGTGAACAAGAAAAAGTCCCTACCCCTCACAGAGCTTATATTAGATGTATCCAAGAGTCTGACTTAAAAAAAAAAAAAAAAGGGAAAAAAACCCCCAAAAAACAAAAAGCGAACATTGAAATGGTAAGGCTTTGATGTGCAAATACAGATTTTAAACTTCCTAATTAAAGCCTCTTAGTTTTATTAATATGCACATAAGCTTGAGTACATATTCAGCAAATTAAATGCAATGAAGTAGTTCTTAGGCTTTTCTCCTGGACAAGAAATATTTATGTGATTGAAGTACTAATTTTAAAAGTCATTAAAATTATTTAATTCACTACTGACTGAGTCTAAGCACAACATAGTATATTCATATTAAAGGGTATTTGGGGATTTATGATTTATATTATAATTGCCTTCCTGATATTTCTGACACTTGCCTTTAAGATTTATAACGTAGATAATAATTGATAGAATTGCTTATGCACATTTTCATGAATGGAGTGTTAGATCTTACTGATTTTTATTGTATATTTTCTTGTACATTTGTGTCTGAAATTACATTTACTCATATAAAATCATTTGTCTGCAGTCTTCTCAATATATAGTCCATAAAATATAGATGTTTATGTGTCTTTTAACTTAATGACATCTGCCTTTCCTCTATCAGTGGATTAGACTAAATGAGTGTATCTTCTATAATTTATATCATGATTTAAGTAGGATATTAATTTTTGTTGACGAAACACTGGGCATCAGCAGTTTTATGTAGCCCATAGTTTTAGTTTGAACTAGCTAGAATCCTCTAGTGTACAGTTTGACGAGTTTCATCTCACCTATTTAGGCTTTTTGGTGGTTTGATACTTGACATCAAAAGGAAAACACCTTTTTTCTTGAGTGACTTCAAGGATGCATTAAGTCTACAGTGCCTGGCCTCGATTCTTTTCCTATACTGTGCCTGTATGTCTCCTGTAATCACTTTTGGAGGGCTGCTTGGAGAAGCTACAGAAGGCAGAATAGTGAGTACAAAGATTGGTAGTGGCCAGGCTCTTAGCTCTTCAGAGGCAAGTGTCTGTATGCATTTGTCTCACTATTCATATACTTTCATTTGAAGAGTCTACCCACAGCATGATTAACCTGTCCCAAAGCAGACTTCCCCCAAAGGTAATTGCTATGGAAAACATGGGGAAGCCATTTGAGCAGGAGAAGATGCACAGTTGAGGTAAAAAAGAAAAAAAAAAGAAAAAGAAAAGAAAAAAAAGTTTATCCTGGCTTGCTGGATGAATGGTTTTATAAATTGAGTAAAAGGCTTGTATTGTCTCTGTTGTGGGGAGTGGGGAAGGGTTGGCGGTGGGAGACAACCTGAACTGATGCTGGGTGGGTCATGGGTGGGGGAGTTTATCAACCGGGGCTACTTGATATCCTGTAAGGCAACATAGGATTCGTTAGAGCCATGTAATTAATATTAACTCATCACCCCTGGTGGGTAGGCCCTGACTCGACAACTAGACTTTGGAAGTTGTAGACAAACGGTGGATTTTTAGTGTTGTTTATTTTGCTGTTATTAAATTTGTGTAAAGGTAGATAATGTTTTAAGTATAACTGAAAACTGAATCCATATTCTGATATGACTAAAATGAAAGTGTTTATGAGTTTTTGTTCTTGGTAATGCTGTATAAGGGGCTGTGGGAGGCATGATAACAGTATCCAGTGCTTTGTAAAATCTTGAAAGACTTTTTGTTTATATACATTTTAATGGCATTTAAATGAGATGATCTGTAATTCTTGAGTGTATTTTATTTGATTGTATTTACTCTTGGGAGGAAATACATTTTTTACAGATAGAAGATTAAAAAAATAGCCAAAAGCTAAGTAATGATAATTATTGAATTAAAATACTTTGTGAGCTGAACATGAGACAGACTTGACAACTGAAATTTCCTTTGAAACTCAATTTATTTTTGATTACTTAGATTCTTTTACCTTATTCTGCAATCATTGTATCAGGGAATCTATTTTTAGTAAGTTGCTTTTATGTGCTGTGCTGTCTCAAACTGTACATGTAACTCTGCTGGTCCTCCTGGAGATGTGTCTTACCTGTTACCATCACGGAAATGCTGCTGCTTGCTTTCGGACTGTCCTGCGCTGCCTGCCCTTCTTATCCCACCATTTAATACCACGTGCGTGTGGTAGTGCTTTAGGCATCGGAGGAATATAGACAGATGTAAGATGGATCCTAGCCGAAGAGAGAAAGATAAGCTAGTGTCCACGTAGGTAATACGTCACGGGGTGCTGTGCTGCACGTGAGTGCGATCAAGGAAGAGCTGTAGCAGCCGAAGTAGCAGGAATAGAGAGACATCAGGAATATTACAGAGGAAAGTGATGCGGAGATGATGCGTTTGTTTTCAGGTGCTTTATTGGAACCTCAAGTTCCAGAGTTTGTCGAGTGGTAAGGAGGAGAAATAAAGGTTGGGAATAGATGAGGTTAACAAGGGGGAGAATTTATAGTGACTGGAGAGGGAAAAAGTAGGAAGTTACTTTTTAGTTTGTGGACTAGAGGAAGAATGAGAATGAAGAGGAAAATAGCTCTGCAGATTAGCCACAGGAACCGTCAGAACTTCAAAAGAGGAATCAGGATGATGTAATCTTGCAAAAACCAAAATAGAGGCTTTGAGAAAGAGGAAAGAGGAGCATGGCGTGGTCAGTGCCATGCAGTGGAGAGGTGTAGTGCGGGGAAGGTAACCGGTAGGGCTTCTCATGGGTACAGTGGAAACTTCTGAATGTGGTGAGGGGAAGGCAGGGTGGTGGGGCTGTGATTTCTTTAGGGAGAGAGACCATTCAGTTTGGGGATGAACATAAAAACAGTTGAGAAATTAGAAAAAGAATAGATCTGGTTGAAGGAACTCTAGGAAATGTGCCAATAAGGGGTTGGGAGAGGAGTGGCGGAGTGGTGAGGGGAAGGTCTTCATGTGGCAGGTTCTGCCTTTTCAACATGATGTTGGGAAGGGAAACTAATTTTGTGCCTATTTCCACCCCCCCCAACCCCCGTTAGCATTTCTTTATTTGCCATCTCCTTGCTTCTCTTCTGAATTTTTTGCTTTCTATCTCTAGATACTATTTAGACATTTTTTTCTGCTTAAATTCATTCCTAAATTATACATATTCTAATTGAGTTAAGGATTTTATAATGGCTTAGCAGTTAATATGGACACTTCGTTTTGCCAAAGATATGTGAGTTTGATCCTATTTTTATAGTAATAGTTGAGTAATGCTTTTACTGCATACTATTATTTTTGTGATTTTGATTTTGGAAGATGCTGTTATTGCTGACGATGAGATTTACTGCCGTTTGTTGAGTGCATTCGGTATGGCAGCCTGTAGGCTTGCTAGGTATTTTCACAAACACGGCTTCATTAAGTTCTCCTGGCTATGGTCACTCCTATTTAAAAATGAGAAAGATTGGGCTTGAAAAGTTTGAGATATGGCTATGGCTTAACGTCTAGTAGTAATGGGTCTCCTGCTCAAATCTGGTTCTGAAGCCCGCCCTTGCCTGCTGCTGTGCTGCCTGTCAGGTCCAGGAGGGGTGTTTCTCACAAGCTTCTTTTCCTTGCTTTACCAACGATGGGCTTTTCCTCTCTTGATAGTGCCTTCCAGTTGACCTTGATGTTTGTAGATGGTAAACTGCTCTTCTCTTTCTGATCCCACCCCTCTGTCTAGTGGCATAGCCTCTACCCCTTACCATCTAATAACCTAATCAGTTAGAAGGTAATATTGGTAGTGCTACAGAAGCGACATACTAGTTTTGATTACAACTTTCCTGAGTCTTTCATTTTCTTATTTTATGTTTTTTACCAAGCCTTAATAGTAAGGTACTTCTTCATTTAATGGTTGCTGTGAGTTTTTTAAAGAGATTTTCCATCTGTTTCAGGATAAAAGCATTTTATTTTTGATAATCTGTTGGCTAAGCCCATCATATAAGATTAATTTCTTTAAAATGTGTGGAAAATTGCTCTTTAGAAATCATTTTGAGAACGTTAGCATCACTTGTTAATTTCTGATTTATTTGAAAAAGTTTTTTTGTGCACACCATATGGAGTATTTACTATTTTTTTTTTAAGTGAACTATTTCAGACATAACAAAAATATCATCTTTGTACTCCCCACAAGCTTAAGAAATGAAATACCTACAGATAGAAAATCTCTGTGTCTCTCTTCCCTTTACTCCTCCCTCCTGGCCTCCCACAATACTGTGTTTTGAATAAAGGTTGATTATAAAAGTTTACTTTTAATATGAAAACAAAGCAATTTTCCCTATGTATTTAAAATGTATTTGTAATTTTCCATATTTAAAATTTAAATTTGACTTAAAAGTTGTGTCTGCTTTATATTTTTAACTATGATCAGTATTTTTATTTTCCAGATGTCTTACATGTATTTTAGTAGGTTAGAGATATGTTTATGATGTATTACTTCTATTCATTTCTTTTTTCCTTAAACAGAGTGCAATAGAGTCTCTTTTTGGAGCATCATTAACTGGGATTGCCTATTCGTTGTTTGCTGGGCAACCTCTAACAATATTGGGGAGCACAGGTCCAGTTTTAGTGTTTGAAAAAATTTTATTTAAATTCTGCAGGTACGTAATTGTTATTTACCTATCACATGTGTTTACATATGTGTATAATTTTATTGTTTATTAACTTAGTTAAAAGTGCATTATGTATTTAGTAGCTGAAAAGGAAGATCTGATCAATATATATGTATTTTCAGTATTTTGGGGCTACCGTGTGGTTGACCCTACTCTGGTCCCTACCATTATTCCTACCCCAGTCACCTTGAGTATAAAATCAGTGGATTTGAGTCCTGGTCAACAAATCACTTGGACAATAAGAATCCTTTGTTCTAGCAAATTTCAACCCACTAAGAAGGTGTTAATCTAATTGTTGGTTAGTAGGTATGTTGGTCTTATAAAGGAATTTAAAAAAGAGGTGGATCTTGGAGGTTCAAGCTGACTTTATCAGTCAGGCCTGTTTACCAGAAGGAACCATAGCTGTCTGTTGAGGTGTCAGTCTCCACTGGCAGGGTTGTTCGCAGTGGGAATCAGAGCAGGGTGCTGTAGCTGGTAGACTTGGGATTTGACATGGTCAGTACTATTCCTTTTGTGAGACAAATGTAGTTGAATATTTTAGCCTGAAACAACTTGATCCTATTAAATATTTGATGCATCTAACTCATCTTGTTCTGATTCTTTCCTCACTGAACAAGCTGATTCTGATTCCAGTCTGGCATGCTAGCTACATAGACTAAGAGAGAATGCACTGAAGTGTTCTGGACCCTGTGGTCTTAAAGTAATTTCGTACTTGACATTGAATTTAAAAAATGAAGTCACTTTCTGCGGTGACACTGGTAGGAGGGATGGTATTGGTGGTGGCAGTGAAGGGGACAGGGGTGTGGTTATCATGTTGACATAGAGCTTCTGGGTCTTCAGAGAGTCAGATCCAGTTGACCTGTAGAAGGGACATCTGTCATTTATTCCTCAGAACTGATTTCAGAGTGAGGTCTTTATTTTTGAAATATTAATTGCCTGGTAGACTTTCACTGTAAATCTTTTATATAAGTAAAATATAACCATTATAATTTTATTATCTTCAGTTATAGCAGAAACATACAGAATGCTTTCTTTAGTCATTATTGTTATCTTGTAATTTGCTCTTTTTAGGAATCTTACGTTTTTATACTCTTTTTATTGCCTGTTAATGAAATTTTAACTAAAGATATACATTGCCGTGTGTGTATATTGATCATGTTCACGTTTTTTCCCTAAACAGAGATTATCAGCTTTCCTATCTGTCTTTAAGAACCAGTATTGGTCTGTGGACTTCTTTCTTGTGCATTGTTTTGGTTGCAACAGATGCGAGCAGCCTTGTGTGTTATATTACTCGATTCACAGAGGAGGCTTTTGCAGCTCTAATTTGCATCATATTCATCTACGAGGCTTTGGAGAAGCTCTTTCATTTAGGAGAAATATATGCATTTAATATGCACAACAATTTAGATGAACTGACCCACTACTCGTAAGTTTTTCTGTTTTCCCCAGTATTAAAATGTATTTTTGGAGAGATGTCTGAGCCAAAAAAAATGCATTTTTTTGCATTGTGATGCTCATTGTATATCTAGCTGTAACTACCCAACTAGCCATATGGAGGTTGACTTGTTTGTTACAGATGAGATTTTACCAGAGCACTCAATGAACATAAATACAGTTGAACAAATTCAATCATTTTTATTCCCTGAAACAGCTTATTCAAATGTTATGTATTTTTGGTCTTCTGTTTGAATCAATTTAATTTCAGTTGTTTGGTATTTGAATCAGACAGTTATATTAGATCTTGTATTCTTTAGCCAAATCCTGAATGTAGGATGTAATATTTCTTATATTTTTCTTTTTCTTTATATATGTGTGTATATAACTGGGATTGCCAATATATACATACATACATTTAAGATTTTATTTATTTATTTGAGAGCGAGCAAGAGAGAGCACAAGCTGGAAGGAGAGGGAGAAACAGACTCTCCGCTGAACAGGGAGCCCAATGCGCCAGGGCTCGATCCCAGGACCCTGGGATCATGACCTGAGCCGAAGGCAGATGCTTAACGGACTGAGACTCTCAGCGCTCCTGTTTCTTACATTTTTTCATGTTTTGCACTTTCATTAACATTTTTGAAGTCTGATAATTTTTATTTGAAGTTATTTTTAAAGTATAATTTCAGTACACTGTCATATGCTATTTGGTGCAGTATTTTCTTTGTGATAAGAAAATCATGAATTGAAAATATTTTAAGACTCTAGAATAAAATAAGATTTGAAAAGTAATTATAATAGTTACAAAAGATTGGCAAATATATTCAATAAAGTCAAATAGGTTATTAAAATTAAATGTATCTAGGTAGATAGAGGCCTGTATTTGCTGTCTTGAGCAGTCATGCTTGGTGTAAATGTGATCCTGCATTTGATCGACTTACATGGAGAAAGTGGTTACCAACAAACAAGGGTACAGTTCCCTCTTTCTGCCTACGCAAGTCCCAAATCCCTGTGTTCTCCCCCCTTCCCTCCATTCCTTCCTTGCATACTCAACTTTGATGGACAGAGTAGGGAGGGATATGAAAATTTCTATGAGACATTGACCTATTTGAGGAGACTAGAGACACTCTGATGCCAATTCTGTTGTGTGCTATCTTCTTTGCTCTTAAACTAGTTAATTGTTTAACTGTTATTCTTGGTTTTTTTCTCTTTCCCTACTCCTTTGACCTTCATGAAGCATGGCTTTATAGCTAGTGCTGGCCAATCAGAACAGTGTGGTTAACTGAGTAATTACATGTGATCATGATTCGTTCAGCTGACATCCTGTGAGCATTTGCAGGCACTGTGTTAGCGGTGTTGCATAATTCATATCACGTGTGACTTAATTATTCGTATCATAGCCCCTTTTGTGTATGAAGAAACTGAGCCTCATGGAGATTAAAACCTGCCTTGGGTCAAACAGCTAGTAAGTGATAGAGCATGGAATGAATCCAAAGTCCAGCCTCTTGCCTGTTCTCAAAACAGCTCATAATCTAATTGGAAATATTCCTGTGTGTTTCTTCTTTTTATTTTTTATTTTTTAATTATTTTTCTTCTTTTTATTTTTTAAATTCACATTTAGAGATTTCTTTGCTTGTGTGTGTTTCTAGCTTTTCTTTAGGGGAGCTAGTTCTGGATATAAACTGAACTCTCTGATCTCCTTATGACCTTCCTAGTCCTGTCCTGATGAAAAACCGTGTTTCATTTATTTCTTTAAGATGAATCTTAAGATCAGTAGAGGATGAGCATGAGTAGGTAGGGCTTGTCAGAGTACCAAGCATTAATAGGAGCATTGCTTTTTTTGGGAATCTGTGTGTTTTGTGTATGTGTGGGTGGGGAGGCAGAGCAGCTCCCCTTAGGTAAGATTTAGTGGAGAGTAACCTTGCTAAACATGGTGGTATCTTTTCATATTTTTAAAGAAAATAGTATCCCTCCCCAAGGGATATATCTAACAGGTTTCATTAAGATATTCTGTAAAATATCATTCTGTTGATATTGATTAGTTATGTTTTATTTACATAAGCCAAATCTTGTTCCGTTCCATTGTTTCTGATGTGTTTTCACTTTCTAGTTTCCATGCATTGCAGCATGGGAAAAAGTTTAATTAAAAGCTACCACAGGGGTGCCTGGGTGGCTCAGTCTGTTAAGCATCTGCCTTCGGCTCAGGTCCTGATCTCACAGTCCTGGATCAAACCCCATGTCTGGGTTCCTTGCTCGGCGGGGAATCTGCTGCTCCCTCTCCTCTTGTGCCTCCCCCAACACGTGCTCGCTCTCTCTCTCAAATAAATAAATAAGATCTAACAACAACACTACCACACTATGTGATTGATTTAATAAAATGTAGACATGAAATGCAGGACCCTTAAAATTTTATCCTGTTCTCGTTTCTCAGATGTGTATGTGTTGAACCTCCTAACCCTAGCAATGAAACTCTAAAAATATGGAAGGAAAAGAATTTAACAGCAGATGATATTTTCTGGGGGAATCTCACTGTTCCTGTGAGTACATGATGAAATAAAGGATTTTGCAAATATTAACCTAGTTCTTTAGCTTTTTATGAGTAGACCTACATTTTCTTCTTGATAGTAGGTATGATGTGTTTTCAGAATGTAGTGTTGTGTTGAGCAGACAGAAGTTACCACATGTTTATGTATCATGTAGTAAAAAGTGTAGGCTGAAAAGAATGAACCTGGTAAGGGAGATAAAAATGGATTAAATGTGACTTCCAAGATTTAATTATTAAAAAAGTGTGAATATACTTCTGGTTTCCAATTCCATGTAGATTGGTAAGTTCAAAGGAAGTGTCTGCTAGGACTCTGGTTGCATATACTGGAGTTGACAGAGCAGCCAACATCCATTTGTCCTGCTCTCCGTGTATCAGTTTATCTGCTCCATGAACATCTTATTTAGAAGATCATGAGTGCTTTCCTAATGTCCTCGATGTCAAACTGAACTTTATAACTGTGGTCTAGTAGTCTACTCTGTAGTCTTGTCTGTAGAGACTAGTGTAACTTAAGCACCTAAGAAAGGAGAAAACAGGACAAAAACACATAATGAGCACCTACTGTATATTCCCAGATTGGGCTTTGGGATTAAGACATAAAGTGATTCTGGCAATATCAATTAAAACCTAGATCTCTTGAGCTTCTCTGGTGCTTTTTATATCATATAAGCAATTGCAAGGCATTGTTTTCTCACTAAAGATAATAATTATATTATTGGAAGGGTATCATATAACTGGAAGGATATCGATATATCATGGGAAGGGTACCATCTGCAGTTTTATCTCACTGATAATTTAAGTCTGTATGGTCCAGTACAGTAGCCATTGGCCACATGTGTCTATTTAAATTTAAGTTAAATACAGTTAATTAAAAGTTCAGTTCTCAGTCGAATTAGCCATGTTTCAAGAGCTCAGCCAGTTCATCTGGCTGCCACATTGGACAGTGGAGATAATAGAAATTTCCATCAGCACAGAAAGTTCTGTTGGACACTGCTGATTTAAAGCATATTTATATATCAGTAATCAACTTAGATTAATGCTTGACTGTTTTATATTTAAAAAGTCAATTTTGCTACGAAAGAGGTAGAGTTAATAGAGGTGCTCAAATGAAAGTGATCTGTTAAAAAAAACCTCATTTCAAGTTGAATAGGAGGTCTTGATATTACAGATACAGGTCTTTTGTGTGTTTTCTTGATATTAAAAAGGCCCAATGTTTTTGTTTTTGTTTTTTATACTTATAGCTTTTATTTTTATGATCCGTGTTGTAAATTTGTACCGTTACTAATCTCAGCAGTTAGAAATTGAGAATAGTGGAAGCTTTGACTATTTTTCTCTTGGTAAACCTGAGTTGTGTTTGTTAAAATGAGTCTCCTTAGAATATAAGTAAGAGAAAAATGACATTAGTGGAGTGTATCATTGTTAATCTCTGGTTGCCTTTCAGTATTTTTTCCTCAAAAGGAAAATTAGGTCAATAGATTTCTATAATTGCATTATGCCATATAATTAAGATTTTTTTTTTAAATAGAAATACTATTTGAATGGTTGCTTTACTGCTTTTAATCCCATGGTTTTGAGTTAAGTCAGAAAAGCCAACCAGTTTTTATTCCTGATTTGAATTGAGCACCATACCATTTTTTATTCAGCATTGTAAATAGACGCAGTAGTAATTTTCTGTCAGTTGCTTTTGTTTTAAGCAACTTGTTTAGAAGTAAAGGAAAGATAGTAAAATTGTGGGCCAGCAAGAATGCATACAAAATATTTGGGAATTGCTATTCACTCTTGAGGCATTCACTAAAGGGAATATGGAATTGAAAGGAAAGGACTGTGTGGTGTAACTTGGCAAAATACTGTATTTCAGTTCAGTGACTTAAGATACACATATTTTTCAAACTGTAACATCTCTGAACTCAGGATATGTTTACAGTTGAAGTTGACTAGGCAGTGTTTTTTCTTTCTAAGTGAAATACAAAATAATGGCATGTCTTCAATCACTAGCATCTTTGAGTCAATGGAATTCATTGGTAATTTATTAGATACCTGAGAATCTTCTTCATTCCCTCCTTTTTCTATTTTTTTCCTCCTTTTTTTCCCCAGGAATGTAAAACCTTTCATGGTGTATTTGTAGGATCAGCTTGTAGTCTTCATGGACCTTATATTCCAGATGTGCTGTTTTGGTGTGTCATCTTATTTTTCACAACATTTTTTCTGTCTTCATTCCTCAAGCAATTTAAGACCAAGCGGTATTTTCCTACCAAGGTAACTGGGGTGTGATTTTGGAGTCCTGATAATATTCATGTTTTTAGTTTTTCTTACCTTGGCTTATTTCAGAACAGTAATACATTGTTTGGGGTTAATGGTTGATATCAAATAGTTGTAAAGAACTTATTTATAGTGAAAAATGTATATTACGTTTCTGAACTAATACTAGGAAGATAATGGTACCATGAGGAATGGGATGGTAGTACGTTAGTTGTGAAACGTGTTTCTTTTTAAAAACCTTATTCACACTTTCTAGTGGCATATTTTAATCTGACAGATGAGCATAATATGGAAAGGACACATAGTTTTTCTGTGTTTATTTTAACATAATCCCTTTAATATAGGTGCGATCGACAATCAGTGACTTTGCTGTATTTCTCACAATAGTAATAATGGTTGTAATTGACTACCTTGTAGGAGTTCCATCTCCTAAACTTCACGTTCCTGAAAAATTTGAGGTAAGGATTAAAATATTTGGTTATCTGTTACTTGGGAATACCAAACTGTTTTAAAATTAGACACGTTATAGGAATATATACATGTTTTTTCTCACATACATAAAAGATGACAAGACGTAAAGAGACAAGTGAACCTATTTAGGAAGTAAGCAAGAAGGTATCAGAGTTAGTCCCGTCAGGGAGAGTGAATGAAAATACTCATGGTAAGTACTTGGGAGTCATTTAAAAAATTTGACCCTGCTGTTGTAGCTGGAGTTCATGATGTATTTTCCAGGCAAAAGAAACATTCTTTATTCCTTTATAAGGAAGTGACTCAAACTTGAATTTAAAATTGTAATGAGGAGATCCTAGTTAAATTTCTAGTAGGGTGGGGTATCCGACAGTAAATGGAATGCTCCATGTCTCATTTTCCAGCAGAATCAGGAGAGAATCAAATATATTATTCCACAAGAAAAATGATACTTACCTGACCATCCATGAACTCTTCGCATTCATCAGCAGACTGTAGCTATGTTGTACATAATACAGCATATGCATAATAATAGCATTCAAGAATTGTTTTCCCTTTTAAGTAGGAGTTGGTAGCTTTTGAATAGTTTCTGGAATTTCCTATAATTGAGATATTTGTGTCACTGGTTATGTTTATCTTTATAGCAAATTATATGACTTCTTTTAAAAACAGAAGGTTTAAAGGGGATTAGAAATAAGGAATAAAATGAATATAATTTTAGTCTGTTTTATTTCTCATGGGAAAAAATTGTTTTTAAAACCAGTAGTCTCCAAAGTAGAGTGCATGGGTGGAAAATGATCCACTAAAATTATATAGAAGGTCTACTTACATTTTTATTTAAAAATAAAAATTTAGCTTTATAATACTTACTATATGAATTTTACTATGGAAAACCATTAGTAACCTAACATATAAATGCTTATAGAGCCATTGAGTATACTCAATTTTATTAAAAAAATTTTTTTATTGTTTTGCTGCTGGAAGTATGTAATAAAATTTGGATACCTTTGTTTAAAAGCATAGCTATATGAAAGTCTTTTTTTTTTTTTTTTTACCACGTCTTTTACCAAATGAAACTATAAGTTAATATTGGTTCAAAATATTACATCATGATGTAATTTCCCTTAATCCTGGGCCCAGTTCCTTATTTTCATCCCTAAATATATTTTTGTTATTCATTTATTGATCTAGCTTTCAAGTAGCAAACTGATTTCAAGGGGCATAAGATACATTTGGGGAAGTAAACCAAGGAACACTTAAGAACTTGTGCATTGTATAGATAAAAAATTTTAATCATGTACAGTTTTGAATATCAAGCAGCTTAATGTGTATCGGTGTGGGAAAATTGGAATACCTGCATTTGAAAATATTAAATGTTCCTTTTGTATTGACAAGTGTTTTTGTGAAGAAAAAACAAACTTACAATGAAGTTTAGGTAATGAAAACATGTTTAGATTTCAATATATCCAATGCCCTCCAAGAATATTAAACTCCTAGGATCTTTTAAAATTTTTTGTTATAAAACAAATTTTACGTTACAGCTGTGGAATGTATTTGTGTCTGATAAAGTGCCAGATATTTGTCAGTAGATGCTTTGGAAAAATATGTCCTGAGGCCCCTGTTCTGATGTAGTACTGACCCTGCCAAGATAACTAGTCTGTAGGATCTTCAAAGCAGTTTAGTTTAGGAGTTGATCTAGTAGGTAGATTGACCTCACTTTATTTGAAGTAGGTTAGGAGCATGTTGAAATGACACTCTGCTTCACTTACCTATTTGTCTATAACAAACCTCCCCAAACATAAAGCCTGTAAAACAGCAACCCCTTACTTGTTCATAAATAGGTGGCAGTTGGTACTAAGCTGGTTTGGGATCTTTGATGTGGCTGCAGTCATCCATTGCTTTGATGGGGGTAATATGTCTTCATTCCCATGTCTGGGAACTCAGATCAGATGGCTGAAGCAGCTGGGGTAACTGGCTCCCTTCTCTGTCTCACCACATTGTACCTCATCCTCAAGAAGGCTTGTCCAGGCTTACTCAACAGCTAATCTCAGGGTTCCAGGAAGGTTAGAGAAGCTGCAAGTTCCCTTGAGATCAAGACTCAGAAGTCACACAGTGTCACTTTGGCTTTATTTTGTTGGCTGAAGTAAACCATAAGGACATCCTAGGTCCAAGGGGAGGAAATGGATTCCACCTCTAGTTGGAAAGATTGACTCCATGGCCAAGGGACCTGCGTTGAGGGATGGGAAGCATTCTTGTGCAGATAATTCACCATCCATTCCAAGATTTAATCTAGTTCTTTCTTATCCCTTGGAATTTCTTGGAATAGACACAGCCTATGTTGTGGAAGTTTTGTGCGGTAGGAAGAAACTTTTTTCTTTTTATCTTTAATTTTTTAACAGCCTACTGATCCAAGTAGGGGCTGGATCATAAGCCCATTGGGAGAAAATCCTTGGTGGACTTTATTAATAGCTGCTATTCCAGCTCTGCTTTGTACCATTCTCATCTTTATGGATCAACAAATTACAGCTGTAATCATAAACAGAAAGGAGCACAAATTGAAGGTAATTTTAAAATTTTGTGTCAGGTTTTGTAATTTCTTCAAGAGTTTGAGGTATTTTCATAATGACTGGAACATTAAAAGATGTGAGATCAAAATTAATTTCTTCTCTGTTTATAAAGTGATATAGAATTTTAACCTAAAAGAACAGTTCAGACTTATAAATATTCATGTTCATTTCACTTTTCAGAAAGGAGCTGGCTATCACCTTGATTTGCTCATGGTTGGTGTTATGTTGGGGGTTTGCTCTGTCATGGGACTTCCATGGTTTGTGGCTGCAACAGTGTTGTCAATAAGTCATGTCAACAGCTTGAAACTTGAATCTGAATGTTCTGCTCCAGGGGAACAACCCAAGTTTTTGGGAATTCGTGAACAGCGAGTTACAGGGCTAATGATTTTTATTCTAATGGGCCTGTCTGTGTTCATGACTTCAGTACTAAAGGTAAAATCTCTATTGCAATATTTTAACATCTTTTTTGTCATAAAATTATACTTGGTTGTATGAAAATGAAACATGAAAATATCTAAAATTAGTTTCATTTCCTGGAATTTACTTGGAAAATAATATTCTATTATATGGTGTTTAGTATGGGAGGCATTTCAGTGTTAGATGTGTCCATCTTAGAAATACTGTAAAAGGATAGTATTAAAGACTATAGAGTTTTGGAAGGAGTTAATCCATGGCTTAGTTATGATCTAAAAGAAGAATATACCCAGAGGATTTTATAGGCATCTTAGAGGAAGTAATAGTGAAATATGTTTGACATAGTTATTTGACCAAAATGTGAAAATAATTGCTATTAATTAAATAAATGTATTATTTCTGATCAACTAAATGAAATAAAGGTAGTAGCGCTCCTTAGAAAACAAAAACAGGGCGCCTGGGTGGCTCAGTCGTTAGCGTCTGTCTTCGGCTCAGGTCACAGTCCCAGGGTTCTGGGATTGAGCCCCACATCGGGCTCCCTGCTCGGCGGGAAGCCTGCTTCTCCCTCTCCCGCTGTCCTTGCTTGTGTTCCCTCTCTCGCTGTGTCTCTATCTGTCAAATAAATAAGTAAAATCTTAAAAACAAACAAACAAACAGCTAATATAAATGAAGTATGCAAGAAATTAAACTTTATGTTAAATATCTTTTAGTTACATCTGGTTTTTACTATACATATCCTAATGAATCTAGTGATTAAAAAACATAATAATAGCAAATGTAGCAAAGTACCTAATCTGAAATTTTCTTTTCATTGTGGAAGAGCTCAACTCCATTTTTTCCCTTGGTGTTTTAGTTTGCAAAGAAAACTATTAAGTAAAGAGTTGTGTACATTTATAAATTGGGGACAAAACTTGGAGTGTGTATGTATGTTATTATATTAACTAAAAAAATTAGAATTCTTTGGCCTTCATCTTATGAACTTTCTAGCAACTAATTCACCAGATATTTGTTGAGTACTTACTCTGCTATTAAGACTGAGGAAATAATAATAAATAGGATATATTATTGTCTGCTTTTCAGAACTTGGCAGTCTAGTTGGTGAAACAGATAGGTAAAGGGATATTTACTGCATTGTGGTGAGTGTATTGTTAGAAGTACTTGACAAAAGAGGAGAAAGATTTAGTGCACTCTTACGGGGATATTGTCCCTTACTAAGGAAGGTTGCCTTTAAAATTTTTTAAGTATTGACTGTATATAGGCAGAAAAATTCAAATAGAACATCAAGAAAGCCCTAAAATGAAACCTTAGTCTCTCTATTCTCCCTTACTTTCCAAAAACAACTCTCCAGAGGTAAACTCTTTTGAACTTTTTTGTTTTTTTAAGTTATATTGGTGGTTACAACCATTATAGTTTTACATATTTTTATAATTTTATTTTTTGCTTTATTATTTTTACACTGAGTCTCTTTGCCTAAGAGTGATTCTCAAAGTTTAGTCTAAGGACGACCTCTGGGTCCACAAAAGCAAAAGTATTTGGGGAGTGTGTCCTCAGTATACCTTTGAAGAACATAAAGGGGTCCTGAGACTAAATACCTTGGGAGTGTGTCATGTAAGGTCGGATGTTTTATGAGGATTTAGCACACTTAAGTGGCTACCAGCCAGTCTTCCTTCCATCACCTGCCTTTGGTTGACTGTGTTTTTAGTTTTATTTTAATGGTTATCAACATTTGCATTTTGTGCTGTAATTATAATTAAACTGTCCATGCTTTTTCTGTAAGTTAAATTATAAAAATGTAAACCCTCTGCGAACACATAAGCAGTATTATGATGATACACATGTGTTCACTGAGGACTAAGCAGTCCGATCTGCCTGAGTGGAGGCAGAAATACACCCTATTTCCCTAATCTCCTATTGCTGCTTGAAGAGTAACTGCCCAAGCCTTAGGACCCAATAAGTTTTCTTAGCACCTGTTACCTTCCCTTACTTTAAAAAAAGAATTGCATATGCTATTTCTACTTTTTCTTACATCTTTTTTTTTTTTTTTTTGCATTGCTAAAGGAATTCCTAATTTTTTCATATGTGGTGCCATGGGTGGTAAACTTTCAGAGTTCTTTCATGTTTCAAATTATTCTCACATTTGATTGATAGATATACCTATGTTTCAGTGTTCAAATTATTTTTCTTTGAGTCTTTTTTTTTTTATTTTTAAAGATTTTTATTTATTTATTCATGAGAGACAGAGAGAGAGAGAGAGGCAGAGGGAGAAGCAGGCTCTCCCTCGATCCAAGGGACTCGATCCAAGGACCCTGGGATCATGACCTGAGCCGAAGGCAGACGCTCAACCATCTGAGCCATCCAGGCGCCCTTTTCTTTGAGTCTTAAAGTCATTGTTTCCTATAGACCAGTGGTCCGAATAAAATGTCTGATACCTCTTTGGTTTTTGTAATTTCAGAGGCATTTTCTTCCTTTCTAGAAGCTACCAAAACTTCCTTTTTACTCCTGGTGTTCTGCAATTTCACTAGGATATTTAGGTGGATATATGGATAAGGACTTTCATTCACCCTACCGCTCTCGCTATGGGCCATTGTTCTCTGGAAACTTGTGCCTTTGATTATGGGAATGTTTGGCCAGTGTTTAGTTTCTTTTCTTTCTGTTAGATAGTTCTTCAACTTCAGGTAGACAGATATTTTACCTTCTGGAAATGTTCTCATGTTTCTATCCTGTGCCCTCACTCTTAATGAAAATTTCCTGTTTTTCTTAGATTGATCTCTTTAGTCTCATCAAAATCATTATTACAAAATTATTTATTTTGATAATTATCTCTTTAAATTTCTAGAAGCCTTTTTCATTCTGATTATTTATTTTTCCTAGCATTCTGAAGTTGCTTTATGGATAAAATATTTTCTTGAAATTTCCTGAGGGTACTTACTAGATTTTTAACTTGTTTTCTTCTCTTCCTGTAGTACTTTTTCCTCCTAGGTTTCTTAGGAAGGACATACTCAGTTGTTCAGTAGAGCGTGAATGTGGTTTTCCTCTGTAGCTGTTAGGTCTTTTTTCTTTGCAGTTCTTTTTCTTGGTGGTGAGAGTACTGCTTGTGGTTTTTGAGTAGGTGGATGGAGCCTGCTAATGGCTTTCCTGTAGGATGCCTAGGTATGGTAGGTAGGCATTTGGGATCCCTCTAACTGCCAAAGTAATAAGGACTTTCTTTGGGAGTGGAGTTCAATTATTATATCAGTAAATGGTACTATTGAATAGTAGTTACTATATGGTAGTGATAACAATAATAATGGCTAATGCTTTTAAAAATTTTTTATTGTTTTTATTTTAATTCCTGGCTAAAGCTTTTGATTGATAGGCACCATGTGCTTTTCTGAGTATTTTAGTATTTGAGATCCTTTAATCTTCATGCAATCTGTTACAGAAATTATGGCATAGAGAGGTTAAGGCTCAAGAAAAGGTTAACTTCCATTTTAAACCAAGCAGTCTGATTGTAGTGCTCATATTCTTAACCACTGAACATTCTCCCGTTTCAGGAAGAAACATGTAGGAGAGAGACAGTTTTTCAAGGAGGCTCTCGTTTATTAGCATTTTTCTTATTTATAGAAAAGTTAGATCTCATCACTGAAAGATCTTTTAATTCTGTCTCCATAGGTACTCACTATGTTTTTGTGTATTTTATTACTATGAAATTGTTTTAGTAGCATGGGTTCTAACTGTGGTCCTTTTATTTACAGTTTATTCCAATGCCTGTCCTGTATGGTGTTTTCCTTTATATGGGAGTTTCCTCATTAAAAGGAATCCAGGCAAGTCTTAAGTAGTTAATAATTTTGTAGAAAAAGTTAAAACATATTTTAAATTTGCAAAGATTGTTTTTATGATGGTAGTGATGTATGCTCAACTCTGATACTCTGGGAGGCAGGTTAGCTGATGACTTCACATCCACATTTTCCAAGTGATTATTGCTTACTACACATTTTTCCCTCAATGAGCTCATGAAGGAGATCATCCTTACTTATTTTTAATAGAAGCCAATGAAAGGCCCTGTAACTATTGATAAAGACTAGTATAAGAAGGGGGCATGTTGAGGACTGGAATGGTTAATACTTGCCATTTGTGTGGTGCAATACAGTTTATAAAGCCTAGTACACAGATTATTGTCTGTGATTCTCAAAACATTGTTAAGCAGCAGGCAAGGAAGAAATATTAATTTTGTCACCTGGGAAACAGGAATAGAGGGACTTATGGATGATTCTTAACCAAGTAAGCAATGGAGCCAGGGTTAGAACCCAGTGATTTCCCTACTCTGTTCGTCTTGTTGATAATAATTCCTGGAAAACAACCTGATAAAATTTACTAAGTTCTTCCTGTAAAACATTGGGCTCCGAAAGCACTGTTAGCACTGCATGGCCACCTTATCAGGGAAAGCTGACAGCTGGTGCTGGCAAGGCTTCTCAGAGACAGCATCTTTATTTTTTTCAGTAGTCCTGGATCTCCCCTCCACTGGTCAAGGAGTGATCTCATTAACTCACTTGATTTTCTTTTTTTAATTTTTTCTTTTACAACTTTCGTTTACAATTTTGTGAGATCTTACTCCTGGTTTATAAATGAGGGAACTAAAGTTCAAAAAGACCAAGGAGTTTGCTCATCGTTTCCTTTTCATTGGGTGAAAGTTTAGTAATTGTTACTTCAGGCTATTTTATAAAATTGATAATGTTAGAGTTGGAAAGAACCTAGGAAATTGTGGCTCTCTTATTGTACATATTAGAAAACAAGGTCAAAGAAAGTAAATGCCTTGTGCAGTTGATTATAGCAGATAAATTTATTTAAATATTTTAATCCCACAAATTAAGACATTTTCATTTGCGTTTTCTGATTAAATTAATTGCATTAAATTAGAATGATTGCCTTGGTTTTTGCTCCTCTGCTTGAGTCCAGATGTTCTGTACTGAAATATTCTCCTATACTATCAGAACATATCAAGGATTAGAGTTTAAATCACAAAACGCTAAGGTTGTATATAATTTCCTAAGTAGCAGAAATGATACTTTTGTTGAAAACTTTTTCTTGCTTTGTTTTCCATTCAATACATAGTTTTTTGACCGTATAAAATTATTCGGAATGCCTGCTAAGCATCAGCCCGATTTGATATACCTTCGTTACGTGCCTCTCTGGAAGGTCCATATTTTCACAGTCATTCAGCTCACTTGTCTGGTTCTTTTGTGGGTGATAAAAGCTTCAGCTGCTGCGGTAGTTTTTCCCATGATGGTAAGGCTTTTTTTTTTTTTTCTCCTAACTTTTTCAGACTTTGTCACTAGTTAATAACACTCCTGTGTGTTTCAACAGTGCTTTACTAACGTTTATCTTAGTACTATAATATAGTAATGTATTAGTAATATTTATATTTGAGAAAGGAAATAGCCCATTTTAAGCACCTTAGGTGTTTTGAAATATGAATTGGCCCTTTCATAGCTATTAAACCAGTCGCTTCAGAAACTGAATTTGCTTTTTATTTTCTATATTTTTGTTTGTTTGTTAGTCCTTGGGCTATAGAATGCTGTTTTGTATTTTTAAACAACTTTTACATTTGTGGGACAAAGATGATAACCAGATGTAAAAAAGCAAAGCAACTGGAACAGCTTAGTTCTTTAATAGAATGTTTCAGTACATCTTTCTCAGAAATTAACAGATCTAGAAGTTAAAAAATAATAAAGATTTTAGATGATATATTAATAAGACAATATGGTTCACTAAATTACCACAGAATATTGCATTTTGCAAACAGAATATTCATCCTTTTGTAAATTCCATGTAAACATTGGCTATGTACTTGACCACAAAGAAAATCTTAAAAATTAAAAAGCTATAAAAATTATGCAGGTAATTACATTTCCTGATCACAAATAAATTAAGTTACAGATGAATAATGAAAAGCACTAGAAAAATCTAAAGCATTTAGAGATTAAATGCTGAAATAATCCCTGGGTTGAAAACTGAGTTAAAAAAAACATTGTAGGTATTGCAGCAGAGAATTTTTAACCAAGTCTGTGAGAGACACCTAAAGTTCATAAGGAAAATGTATACCCTTCATTACATATATTATTCAAGAAGACTTAAAAAAATGCAACCAAATTTTTTATTTGTAAAATCAGTAGTGAATAAACTCCTTCCAAGCTTAAGTAAAGAAGAAAAGAGAGCGGGCGCCTGGGTGGCTCAGTTGGTTAAGCGACTGCCTTCAGCTCAGGTCATGATCCCAGGGTCCTGGGATCGAGTCCCGCATCGGGCTCCCTGCTCTGCGGGGAGCCTGCTTCTCCCTCTCCCACTCCTCCTGCTTGTGTTCCCTCTCTCGCTGTGTCTCTCTCTGTCAAATAAATAAATAAAATCTTTAAAAAAAAAAAAAAGAAGAAGAAAAGAGAGCAAAATATACAAGATTAAGAAAGAGAAAAGATATGTAATCACAGCTGTGAAAGAGATTTGAAGGGCTTTAAGAAAATACTACATGAATCTATAGGAATATTATACATCTAGAGTAGAGGTTGACCAACTTTATTTCTGTAAAGTGTCAAATAGTAAATATTTTCAGCTTTGTAGGTCACAAGATATATAGGCACTTCTATAACAGGAGAGAAATTTCCATAATTTCTTATTGGTGAAATCTAAAAAGTAATTTTACAGTTTTTTAAAATGAAAGACTACTCTGGTTTCATCTTGGGGAGACAAACCATGAGAGACTCTTAATCTCAGGAAACAAACTGAGGGTTGCTGGAGTGGAGGGGGGTGGGAGGGATAGGGTGGCTGGGTGATAGACATTGGGGAGGGTATGTGCTATGATGAGCGCTGTGAATTGTGTAAGACTGATGAATCACAGACCTGTACCCCGGAAACAAGTAATACATTATGTTAATTAAAAAAATTAAAATGAAAGACTACTAATGAGAAGAATGGAATTCTTTTTCATTTAGGATAATATTTCACTTGGCTGAGGCTGAGGTTTAAAGTTAGTATTCCCTGTCATCAAATCAATTCCAAATGTGCATCTTTAAAAGCTATTTTAGGTCACAGGCCATACAAAACAGGTAGGGCCAGATTTAATCTAAGGGCTGTGGTTTTCCTGCCACTGATCTAGAGGAGATGGATTATTTCCATTCTATACATACATACGTTTCTGAGAATTAACCCAAAGAGAAATATAAAATCTATGGATCTGTATAACTCAGTTGCATACAAGAGACTGGAAAAATGGCCAAAGATCTGCCCTTGGATCACAGGCCCAACTGAGTTTTAAGAACATTTAATTCCAGTACTTCTTGACTTATTGTAGACCAAAGGAAAAGATGGAAACGTCTGCATTTTTTCTCATGAAACACTAACAAGATCTTAATACCAAAGCCTAATAAAGTTGTACAAAAGAATGATGGTGACTTCTCACTAATATAAGTGCAAAAAATCTTAAGATATTAACAAATAAAGAAATTTACAGTGTTTCTATAAGTAATATATCATGATTAAATAGACTGTGATACTTTAGCAGCAAGTAAGAATTACCAACATAAAGATAGAAAGACTTATAAAATTGCAGTCATTGTGAATAAAAATTTGTAACTGAGTTCTAATATAGGGAAGCACACTATTACTGTTGTTATTTGATATGAAGATTCTAACTGTGATATAAGAATAATACAATATTTGTTATAAGGAAGAGATAACATTATTTGTAGATAGTGTGATTGTTTGCCTATTAACTCAAACGACTCAAATGAAAAAAGACTAAAAGCCCCTAATAGAATTAGTAAGAATGCTGTTAGAGTGGGTGGTTACCAGAAAACTCATTGGCTTACCAAAGAAATTTATTATAATGATAGCTTTGGATGCTGGAAGTTTGAAGTCAGGGTGTGGATGGGGCCATGCTCCCTCTGTACCCTGTAAGGGAACCCTTTTTTGCCTTTTCCTAGCTTCTGGTGGTTTGCTGAAAGTCTTTGGCATTGTGTTGCAACTGTATAACTCCAAACTGCCACCTTGTCATGTAGTGTTCTGTGTATCACTGTATCTTTATATGGCCATTTTATAAGGATACTGGACGTACTGTTTTAGGAACCCACCCTACTCCAGTATGACCTCATCTTAATTTTATCTCCAACAACCCTATTTCCAAATAAAGTCATATTCTGAGGTACTGGGGGTTAGGATTTCAGTGTATCTTTCATGGGGACACAATTCAATCCATAATAATGTTGAAGTACATAAAATTAAGACCTGAACAAAGAGGAATATATATCATGTTCTTTGTTTTGCATACTTAGTATTGTAAAGATGTCATTTCCAAGTATGAATTTTATGAGTTTTATTTGCGTGTGTGTTTGTGTGTATTCGGGGAGGTTGTTGTCAGTGTGAACCAGATAATTTTAAAGCTTATAGAGAAAAATAAGTGCCAGAGTCATAGATAACAACATGGATGGTAGAAATGTTCTGTATCTTGTTTGGATGTGGGTTCCATGAATATGTATGTTTGTCAAAAGTGTCAAACTGTATATATGATATTTTTCTATTTTACTATATGTAAATTGCATATTAATGAAAAAAATAAGGATATAATAAATACCAGAGGAATAACAAAACAAAGCTAATTAAGAATTCCTGGTTGGGTCTGGGGTGAGGGACTTGATTGTTCCTGTGCTGATACCATGCTGTTGTGATAACTAAATATTTAAAAATTGCTGTCAAGTCAGTGCAGCCAACACAGCATGGAATTGGCATGGGAACAGACAGAAATCAGAAAAGTAGACTAGTGAGTCCAGAATTTATCAGAATATGTGAGAACTTACCACTTGAGTACCATGAACAAGTTATTTCATTAAAGGTGATAATTCGTCTATGTGGGAAAATTTAGTATATAGTCTTAGAAGACTTGACTGTGTATGGGAGCTAAGGTTGCTTCTGTAACCAGTACCATATTCAGAAAGAAACCATGAATGAATTGAAGATTTAAATGTTAAAATGTAGTAGAAAATTTTGAAAAATATTTGTATAGTCCAGTGATTGAGGGTAACTTTTCAAAGAAGATAGGGAAACCCAACTGTAAAGGAAAGATATATTTGACCACATGATAATTAAATGTTTTATATGAACATAGTAAAATTGGATTGTGAACTGGGAGAAGGCATTTGTAACATATAAGGCAGATAAAATGCTTCTGTCTGAACTACACAGAGCTCTTATGAATTCATGAATAAAAGTCATCAAAAGCAATTGAAAACCAGGCAAAAGATAGTAATAAGGAAAATGGTAAGAACAGAAGAAACCCAAATGGCCAATGGACATTTGAAAATATCTTCAACCTTAGTAGCAGTTAGAGGAAAACAAAGTAATGGTATATCTTTTTCATATATGTGATTGGAAAATCTAAGCCTAATATTGGCAAATGGGTTCTCTGTTGCATTGCTTAAGAGATTTTTAAATTTATATCTATTTAGGGATGCCTGGGCGTCTTAGTCAGTTGAGCGTCCTACTCTTGATTTCCGCTCAGGTCAGGAGGTCGAGCCCTGAATCGGGCTCTGTGCTGGGCGTAGATGGAGCTTGTTTAAGATTCTCTGTCTGTCCTCTCTTCCCCCCTCTCACACACTCTCAAAAAAGAAAAAGTTATATCTGCCTATATAATGTATATAATTTAAAGTCATCATAAAAATTAATAATCTTGTACTGTGAAGATACTGTGCTTAATCTGCTTTATAATTTTATGCAGAATGCAAGGGATTTATATAGGAAGAGGTTAAAAATGCCATTTCTTTTATATGTTTGCTTTGAGCAGGAAGCTTGAAAGATAAATATGTGACTCAGTTCCTTTGAGATAAGATGGTGTATGAAGTGATTTTAATTTTTTAAAAAATTTATTTTATTTGAGAGAGAGAGGGAGAGTGCACGCGTGCACTTAGGGAGGGGCAGAGAGAGACTTTAACAGACTACTTGCTGAGCGTGGAGCCCGAGGTGGGGCTCATTATCATGATCCTGAGATCATGACCTGTGTTGAAACCTAGAATCCCAACGATTAATCAGCTGTACCACCCAGGGGCCCCTGAAGTGATTTTTAAATAAAATACATGAAGTACTTTTTTGTTATTTATGACTTGATACTATTTCTCTTTAGATATAATTTATATATTTTTAGATGTTACTTAATAGTTTCTCCCCCACTTTTTTAAGGTTCTTGCATTAGTCTTTGTACGCAAACTCATGGATCTGTGTTTCACAAAGAGAGAACTTAGTTGGCTTGATGATCTCATGCCAGAAAGTAAGAAAAAGAAAGAAGATGACAAAAAGAAAAAAGAGAAAGAGGTAATTTACGCTATTCACTTGTTGTTTAATATTTCATACCAGGTAGCAGGCTCTCTCGTGGTCACTTTACAGGAATCTGCTCCTTTAATCCTCCTAAGAACCTTATTATTATGAAGTGTAGGTACTTCTTTTATTTCTGGTTTACCAATAAGGAAACTGAGGCAGAGGTTAGTAGGTAACTTGTTCAAAACATCAGCTCTGACCCATTTTACCAACTTAAGTTGCCTCTCCAAAGCCCTGACCCAACAATAACCTTTTAAAAATTACGTATCACATGAGTACTTATTTTTAACAGTGAGAGAATTTAGCAGTGTTTAAAACATAGATAAAGCATAGGTAACACAAGCACATTAAATACATAAGCATATTGTAGTGTACATTTTAATTTTAACATTTTAATAATCTGACATATACATAATGACAAAGGGGACTTTAATCTTTTTATAAAAAGTACTGTTAAACTCTAGTCTTAATATGTGGTATCATGTACCATTAGTTAATTTGTATACAGAGATTTACATGAATATTTTATTCTGAATTTGATTTTTTTAAATAACCAGCTCAATGCTATTAGTAAGAAGGAAAAGTAGAAACTGAACATATAGCATAGATGATTGTATTGATTTTAGTACCCTACTCAGTTTTCCCATTAAGAATATTGTTTGAAAATCAAAGATAAGAAGAAAGATACACATTTTAAATATTGTGGTGTGTTTAAATAGAGATCTCACAATTACTTTTTTCCCTCTCATTTTTGAGAGAAAGCAACGTAATTTATGCCTTATTATATTGCATAGTATTTATGGAAATGTATTTATTAAAACTTTATGGACAACTGGGTTTAAGCCTTGGGATTTTTTTCATAGTTTGGATTGATTATTCAGTGCTGATTTATGGCAAAATTACTGGTTTTATGTTTACTTTTTGACAAAAATTATGACTCTTTAATTAGGATACTAACTGGAACACTAGTTTGAATTGAGCCTCCAAAACTTTTAAAAGATTATTGTTTTCTTTAAAACTATATTATATATGTAAATGTTCATGAGCTTTTGGTGAATTTTCAAAGAGGATGCAATTCATTTATGAAATACTTAGGTTAAAATTACCTGTTTATTATTTTCTTTTTAAGTTAGAATAAGGTTCAGTGTATATAACTGAAGACGAAAGTAAAGGAGGCTTAAACACAAGAGTTTATGCTCTCCTGTAGATGTCTTGAGGAGTAAGTGATCTAGTGGGATGGTTCCACAGAGTTGTCTGGAGCTTCCGTGCTGCTGTCCTCCCATCCTCGGCACACAGTTTCCATTCTCAGAATCACCTAATAGGTCAAGATGAACGCTGAGCTTGAGCTGTCATGTTCGCATTTGAGATGGCAGGAAGGAAGGGGATGGGGTGAGAAAGCAAAATGGGCTGTCCCCTGCTATCCTGTTTTTTAAGAAGTCTTTCCAGAAATGCCATCCAGTAAGTTCCACTTGTATCTCATGGCCACATGGAGTTGCAGGGAATGCTGGGAAATGTAGCAATGGTTTTATTTTTTTTAAATGATTATTTTTTAAAAGCTGGGCATAGTGCCACCTACAAATACTGGGGTTTCTAGTGGTAAGAAAGGAGAGTATAGATGCTCTTCCAGTCCATCCTGTCATGTCCCCAGTAATTATGATACCATGATTTTGCGTCATGTCTCCAGTGTAAATTGTTCTCCACCAGGGGTGACACTTCTCCTCAGGGTTCATATTTCCGTGTTTGAGAAATTTTTGATTGTCAGAATTGGATGGGCATCCAGTGGGTAGAGGTCTGGGGTGCTACCGAACATCCTGCATATACAGGACTGCCCCTTACTACAAAGAATTGTTTGGCCCTAAATGTCAGTATTGCTGAGATTGAGAAATCCTGCCTTATCCAAATGAGGTTTTGCTTATATTGTATTGTAATGCAAGCCATCAGATTTCACAAAATTTTATCTATTATATACTAATAATTTGTTAATAAAATTTATGTAAATTGATTTTAATGTAGTATTCATGATTAACTTAAAGAAATGAAAGTTATAACCATTTAAAATTTAGCCTTTACAAGTGGTTGTTTTCTTTTTGTGCTACCAGTATGTATTTATAATAGTAAAAGGAATTTTTCAGTCATGGCAAATATGTTTAAATATATTGTCGGTTTGGGTTTCTAATTCTTGAAGATTTTATATATTAATTGGTCCTCCTGGAAATATTCTGGGAAAAGTAATTTTTTCATGTATGTGCTCTGAAGGAAGCTGAACGAATGCTTCAAGCTGATGATGACACTGTGCACCTTCCATTTGAAGGGGGAAGTCTCTTACAGATTCCAGTTAAGGCCCTAAAATATAGGTGAGATAAAACTATCTTGTAAAATGTATTTTTTTATACGTGTCAAGTACATGAATAAGCCGTGCAATGCTTTGTGATCTCTATTTTCAAAAAGCAGTGATCTCTGTTTTTAAAAAGATGACAAAACCGGTATCTGGCATAATGCCAAGAACTAAAGGGGGTCTTCAGGAACTTGAAAGGGAAGTCTCATGGTTCTTCCCCTCGCAGGTTTGTAGGCAGGAGTGAAGAAAAAGCTGGACTTGGACCAGAGCCTGAAACCAACTTCCATGCCAAGCAGACAAGAGTTACTTGTCGTGCATCACTCCTTCTGTTTAAATGGAGATTAAAATCAGTATAGCTTTTTCCTTTCTGTCCTTTATTAGGCCTGCATCAGTGTGTGCTGGAAAATTAACCTTTGTAATCCATTTTCTGATAACCTTCCAAATTGTGACTATGTTTAGAGGCCCTGGAGTTCAAAGGTGTGACTTGACTATTGGCAGTGAGTGCTCATATTAAGAAAAAGTTGAGTTCCATATATAGCTTATTTTGTATGACTTTGGTGATTTACTTATAAATTTAAGAACTAAAGGCAGTGGTAAATTCTTCTGTTTACTTTTTTGTAGTTTTAAAAGATTAAAAACCTATATTACTTATGCATGTATCTGATTCCTATTTCCATATTTATTTCTGATTAGCTATTGATAGTAGAAAAGTCAGTTTTAGAATGTATATAGGTTCCTTCCCTGACCAATTAATGGAAAGGGTTTGTTGGTATTTATTAACTTTGGGTTTTTTTCATTTTTTAATTAATTTTTATAGTTTTTACAGAGGTCTTATTTAGACTTGTACATGTTGGTTAGTTTTGATAAATGAATTCATCAAGTAATGTTCCTTTATACTTTTTACTATTAATTTTCATCATTGGTATTACTCTGTGTCACCTTTCATGATTTTCCCTCAAATCTTTCTTATATACTTAAAGTGCCAAGTATAGACATCTTAATATACCCAGCTATAGTGCTCTGCTTTGCTGGAATGTATTAATGTTTATTAAACAAATTAATATATTAACTTTCTTGTACTTACAAAAAGAGCATAGGAACTACCATGATGGTTATTAGTGACTCATCAATTTGCTGAGATTATTCACCACTTAGTTTCTGTAGGTCCTGCATTATCACTTTCTCAGTATGGTTATACATGGGCCTTGATAAATTTAAGTGGAATGTATACTTATACTGTCTGATGTTTAACAAAAAGAATGATTATCTGTATATTTACTTTTCTTTTTAAGTGATGACATAGGCCAAGATTAATGCTGCTTTGCTTAAATTTTGAACATTAAGAATGCCAGCAATTGGCTGACCTGTTTATCTGTCATAATTTAAAATCTTAAGTAGCTTTGGATTACTTGCCATGAAAATCAAATGAGATAATAAAGAAAAACATTTAGAAACTGTAAAACTCTATAAAATATGAAAGTAATTGATTTAATGTAGACAGATTTTTTTTCCCCATCGTTTCATTTTGGGAAAAAACAAAACATGTACTGTCTTTAAAAAAAGGTCTTAATTTCTACTAATGGGAAAGTGCTTAGAGGGGGACATTTGAAGCTAGAAAGTGCTTCAAGAATGTCTCTCTTCAGTTATTTGCAGTTGGCAACCAGCCACAGAAACATTTACTCAGAGTAGGTAGGCTCTGCCCTTGTGAATTTGGGCATTCAAATTTTGTGCACTTTAAAAAAAATTGACCCGGTAAAGCACCTTTCCTAGGGATTCTGCAATGACCATGTCACATTTCTCTGAAGTCTTATATTTTAAATGACATTTGGATTTAAATTGTGAACAAAGCTAGTACTTTCTAAAATGACTGCCATTTAGTTATTTTATCACATAGCTGCCATCACACTGTGAACCTAACACCTAATTTGACATTTGTATTTGTCACTTGCATGCATGAAATATTACTCTTTTGGTGAAGAAAAAGGACTTGCAGATATATTTCTATTAACTTCATAGTACTTTCATATTACTTGTGGCTGACAACCTTGAGCCCAAAATTATTTATGGATATTATCATGGTTGGATTTGGGGTCTCGAATGAATTTTGCAGTATTTTATAGAGACAGGGAATGATTACATTTATCCCTTACAATGAAAGGACAATATTTTGTTCTTTTGATTTTGAATTTTGATAAATTTGATAGAATAACACTTTGACACTAAAAATGTGAATGTCAGCTGAAAGTGATATTTATAAGCCTGTTTTTGTGTTATCTGTTCAAATATTTTCAGAGCTTTATTTTTACTGTTGCCTTTTCCATCATTCTTTTTAATGATTTTTTTTTAATTATTAAAAACTAGTTTTTTTTTTTAAAACCATAATCTTAAGTTTTCCTTACATACTTTGGATCTTTAGTTGATGAAACTGAAATTTGTGCCAGTTATAAAAGTTTTCTAATTGACTTGAGGCTGTATTTTTTTATTACTATTTTTTTTTATTAACATAAGAGGCTGTATTTTTTGTATTTAATGTATTCCTTTGTTATTTCAATAATAGGCTTATAGCCAAGATGATCATCTTTGGGCATCATTGCCAATTTAATTAATCTTACTCCTAGTTTTGATTATACAGAAGGATGTAATTCCCCATGAAACCTTTCTAACAGAACTCTAAAATTCTGATATTTGCTAGACCTTGGTTTAAGTGCATGACAAAGAGTTCTCAATTTAATGTTGATGAAGACAAATATTATATAGTTAAGAGTGACAGTATTAATGCTTTTGCAAGTACTGAATACTAACCAAAAAGTGTATTTGTTCTTCAGTGTTGATCCCTCAGTTGTTAACATATCAGATGAAATGGCCAAAACTGCACAGTGGAAGGCACTTTCCATGAATACTGAGAATGCCAAAGTAACCAGATCTAGCACGAGGTAGCTGTAACTCTTTACACATTTTCTAACTGTAGCCAATTTTCAGTTGACTTATGGATAGATAGCTATTTCATAAAACCATTAAATGTAACTCAGTTTGCATAAGTTATATTCTCTTAACAAAGCCAGCCTTTTTCTCTTCTTTCCTTCTTTCTTTTATCTGTCTATCCATCATTTTACTGAATACTGGAAATAATGATATAAGTGCTGATAGGTTACTTTTTAAATTCATAATTGCCTGTTTCCAAAAAGAATTTGAGCCATTTTATAGTAAAAATGAATATTATACATATGGCAGTATGGAATAAGTATATAAAAGATCAAAACCATATAAGAAAGATAATTACTAGGGGTTACATAAATACTCTTTTAAGTAAACACTACCGCAGTCATGCTTTCTGATGGTCCAGGAAAAAAGACAGACATGATTGTTTTGTTTTGTTTTAGCCTGCCTTTTCTTCAGATGAGGTTAAACATTTTACTAGAAGATAGTTGGAAGAAATTCTTAATCCATAGATATAAACGCCATTCGGTGTTATAATGGACCACGTATTCCATAACAATTTTCATAACTCCTTTCTTAGATTTCTTGTTAGGAAGCCATTTTTTCTTTCTTTTACCCTCATTTTAAGGCCTGAATCTAAGTGATTCTAGTTTGATAACCATTAGTACTTTAATCCTTTGGGTCTGTGGAGAAATGAGGTATTATCCTGTAGTGCACTCAGTCATTCATATTCCACAAATACTCTGTGTGCACTTCGTGCCAGACACTGTTGGGTGTCCGTATACTCTGCTTGGACATCAGATTGAAACTTCTCTGGGCAAATGGTCACCAGCTGCTTCTGATGGATTAGTTATTGTCTTTCTGGCCACTGTCTTTTCATAATAATTGGTTGGGTTTTATTCATTCCTTCCCCACCTCTTCTTAGAGCTTTGCTCCTACTTAATCTCTATTATGACCCCGACCTCCTTTTTTTTTTTTTTTTAATCATTTCTTGACTTCTGATTCTCTAAACTGGACTGTTTCCTTTCTTCTGTCTTTGATCTTAAAAGTTTTTTAAATTTAACTCTTTGTCATTCTGATTATTCCATGCAGCTAGAATTTAGTTTGATGCTCTTTTTACTCTTAATAATTTTTCACACCTTGTCAGTACTTGTGGCCCAGATTATAGTATAGTTACAAATGTAAAGACCTTACAATAATATTATTATATATTACACAGTAATATGAAAGTATCTTTTATACTTCTGCCTTTCATTCAGGTTGCCCCTCAATTCCAAATCACAGGGGAAGAAAGACAATGTTTGGGTTATGTCATTTAACAGAAAAAATGTTTGGAGGTCTTTCCTTCAATCTTATCTGGAGAAGGCAACAAACCACAGTGTTATTCTACATTGGACAGCTTTTTCAAAACACAGATATTCATATGTTACAATTAAATTAGTCACTTAAATCCATGGACATGGACTCATTGTATTTGATATTAACTTGAAAATATAGAATATATGTGTTTTGATTTTGTATTTGTGAACCAAATTTGGGGAGAGTTTGTAAATCTGTTACATTTTGCAGAAAATTATTTGATGCTTATCTATATTAACAAAGATTGCTTTTTTAATGGATTTGTCAGTGAAATGTCACAATGTACAACTATTTTTAAAAATATAATGACTGATTTTAAGAAAATCCTTTTCATTTGTAAGAAAAACATGAATTTCCGTGGCAAGCATATCCATTAAAAAAAACTAAGAATTTTTAATATTTGTCTTTCCAGTCCAGTTTACTGATAGGAAAAGAAAGCAGTAAAATAATAATAGCGAGTCCTATGTTTATAGTATTAATAGTCCTTTTAGTCATTTCAAAAGGCTTATTACGGATACTAAGTGTTGGCCATTTTTTGAATGTAATATTTGTCCATTTCAAAATCATTTATTCTCATTTTTTGTTTTAAATAGCCCTGAAAAACCTGTGAGTGTGAAAATAAATTTTGAAGATGAACCAACAAAGAAATACATGGATGCTGAAACTTCGTTATAGAATTGAACCAAGAGGAATTATATATATAGCTATACAGATATATATATATATATATATATATATATATATCTCATGTGTGTATTTCATGTCACTATATATAGCAATATTGTATGTCATGCTGTTTATGTGTGACTCCTGGGTTTTTTGAAGTAGTGTCTGAAGTTTGTTAGGAACACCATGGAGACTGTGTATATAATGAAATGGTCTCTTAGAAATGAGGTACATGGTTCTTACTATTTATTCTGTTGAAAAAAAAAATTTCTATTCTGCAGCAGAAAGATGTGGGGAAATGCATTCAATCTACTTTTCCTTTAAGTCTATTTGTTCATCAGTGGTAATTCATACCAACTTTAGGTGATGTACTTTGTCCATGTATTTATAATTTTTACTTAAGTTACTGAAAATTTTTACATATTGTTTCACTTCTGTTAGTTCCTTATGGGAAGAACAGGGAGTCTTTATGCCAGTGTTGTGGGAGAAATGGTAACATGTCATGGCTTCTCTGTATGTGTGTTTCATTTATGCAGATGTCCATCATGTTTCACAAGCAGTGGAGAGTTTTTGGCTGTAAAGGTAGAACAATAGAAACTTTCTAGATAAGAACTATAGTTTTGACCTTTATGTTTTTATCTTAAAACTTCCACATCTAGGTTTCTATTCCGATAGACAAGTGAAATTGCAGGTGATTTTTATAATTTAACCCCATACCAGTCATAACTTTATGGATTTTAGAAGCTGTAAAATGCCAATTGATAATAATTAAATTTTGTTGCCTTTGTAGAAATTAATGTAGAATCCTAATGCTTTATAAGAGCCCCAGAATGCCCACTCTGTTCTCTGCCTTTGCTTTTACTTAAAATGTGGTTAAGTTTATATCAGCTTCAAGTTCTTGATTATTTTTTATTACAGCTAATATGATTAAGTAATCAGGAGTCACAATTCTCTTAATGGGCTTATGATCAGTATTACTTTATTCTAAAGAATTACCTTTCACTTTCTTGTTTACGTTGTTATTCTTTCTATGGTATAGATAATATTTAATAGATTGCTATCTGTGATCTCATTTTAAACTATTTTATTTATTTTAATTGATATGATACTTAAATATTATAAACATTTGAAAAGGTAACAAATAGAGAATAATTTAAATTGTTAATGTAAATAGTTGGTGCTCACTTGCATTTGTGGTTTATTATCTTTGAAAGCAGTTGACAGATTTTACATCTTTGATATAAAGCACTGCCATATTTGTATTTTAAAAGGAATTTAGACATTTTATGTATAGCTCAGATTGATGGCATTCTTTCTAGTTTGTGTTGGTATTTCTTACTTAGTTTCTGCTTTTCTGAGCTGTCTTTTTAACTGCTAGCAAATCTTTTTAGTCATCTTTTATATACTCTTAGCTCTACATGAAATAAATAAATGTTGTTCTTGTTAAGCCTGTAGGACTGGATGAATGGGGTTGTGAAAGTGATTTGGCAAGAGGATAATTTACAAAAACCAAATGAGTATTGAGAAGCCACAGAAATACCGAAATTGTGACATGAATATTAGGATGAAAATTTTAATGAAATTCCAATGCTCCCTTTAATCATTTGTCATTAAAGTACAAAAGTATGAAATTGATCTTATAGAGGATCATGAGGAATGCCAAAAGCTGATATTTTAGCAATCCTGAAGTGTTTTTAATCCATTCTAAACTACTTGGTAGCTGATACAATTTCCCCATCTGAGACCATATTTTCAGATTCTAGTTAAAATAAAGGATTTGACTTCTGCCTCGAATGAGAAGTTGGAAATGTAGCTACTTTTCTTTAGAAAATAGAGCTGGCATCATTTGGTACTGCCTGAAAAAGAGTTAGACTCTATTGGCAATTGATAATCGAGTATTAACCATGGTGCTTATTATTCTTTATGAGCTTCCATTGAAATGATTTCTCTTATCCATAGCAGCATAATCATTTCCAAAGACCCCAGTATTTGCTGCTAATTTTGTAAACTCCCCTGATGTACCTGAACAAGGGGATTTCCTCACATCATTTCTTTGTGTCTGGACATCTTAGGGTTAACAAATGTGCTTATTTTACAGGAAGGGATTTTAAAATTTAAACTGAAAACTACCTGGGATCATAGTGTTTCTGTGATTTTTTTCAATTATGTATAGTAATTGTCCAGTGCCAGAAAAACCATGACTTGCAAAATACTTTGCACTCAGAATGTTTTTACTGTTTCTGATTGTTAATGGTTTCTGCTTTCTTTTGACTACTTGACTTACAAAATGATCTGATATGACTACTCCATTGAAAAGCAAAGGTAACTCATGTTTATTAAGTAATTAACTGCTTGTTCTACATGTTTATGGTATTTTTCCACTATTTCTGAACAATAACAATCATGGATAGTGTTCATTGCGAGACAGTGAAAAATTTACTACATAATATTAATTTTTAAATGTTGCCTTAAATAGGTGTAAATGAGCAGTAGTAATTGCAATGTACTGATTTACCTCAAGGTGCAAAATAATTAAACTGTACATACTCCATTTACAAAATAAATTAATATAAACAGCCCTGCACTTTCTTAGATGCCTTGGTTTCCAGGATGGAGCTTAGTGCTACTGAATACCCTGGCTACAGAGCCACCTCAGGATATTCTTCTCTCCACCCTATTTTATTTATTTATAGATGTCTGTTTACAGAGACTATAATAAATCCTGATGTTGACCATCTGAAATTTACTTTCTTTTGAATGCTATTTCACTCTAAAATAGCAGCTTTTGAGAAAACAATGAACTTCCTTATGATAAAAGGATGATTCTATATATTCTCTTATAATATTAGATATGCTGAAGTGAAGCACAGTCTTTCTAGTGTGTGTGTGTGTGTGTGAGCGAGAGAGAGAGAGAGAATGATGTTAAAAATCTTAAATCTCTTCAGTTGTTGAAAAAAGCTGTGGCGTATCAATGTTCATATTTGCCAAGTCTTTGTAAAATGTGGGACAAAATTTATGTGCTAATGCATGGATTTATAAAGCAGGTTTCTTCACCACTCAGAATTACTAATTTTTGTTTTCTCCATCCAAAAAGCATTTGTTTCTTCCTCATACTTCAAGTTTATGTATGTATATAATAGCTTTCTAAGTTTTTCCTTTCACAAAGACAGGTTCAAAGTTCTGTAAAATGTAAAATCGTTTCTGAAACTGAGGTATTACACCAGAGCTTGCTGTTTTTCAAGGATCATATCATGTACATCAGTTCTTTAAATGTGCTCAACATGTGAATCCTGTTTTAAAGTGCTCAGATTTTGGATGTGTAAGCCATTGATATAACATTGTAATTCAAAAATGTTTAAATTAAATAACTTAATGTTTTAAATTTATTTATGTAGATTACATCATTGTTATCATATATAATACAAATGTGTGAAATGTCTTTTGGTTTAGTCCAACAATTATTTATTTTTTAGAAAGTAAGCTTAAAGATTTTAAGGACATTGAAAATTAAAAATAGCGTTCAAAATTCAAAATTTGGCAATTCTAATGTAAAGTTGGTTCTTTTCTAACGTATCAAAAAGTAATATAAGTATCAATAATAGGAAAACATAGTTGGAAATGGAATCATCTAAAGATCATTTTTAAACTTTAATTAGCACATATTGACTTCTACAGTTGACTTATAGTAATTGTTAAACCCTAGTGGTTTTTTAATCAGATTTTGTGCATTGATTGATTTTTGTGTTGTGGCTTTTCTTCTGTTGCTTTAATATTAAAAATCTGGGGGGTTTTTGTTTGTTTTGTAGGGGGGGTATCTTCCAATGTTTACTATGTTTGAATAAATAGAAATTGAATTTTATTGTTCATTTATATAGTATTTGATAGCTTGGTATAATTTCACAGTACAGTTCTAATTTTTATGACTTTTATAATTACAATGATAATATTTTCTTTTGTAATAAAATACAAGGTAAATTAAACATTTAAAACGTGGAACTGGTATTTTTCATTTATATGAAGTACAAGTCTCTTCCAAGTCTATAATGTGAACGATCCTGCCTTTCAAATTTGTTTCATAATTGTTAGAAGAAAACTATTTTTTAGAGATGTTATTGAAGTTGAAAGAGCAATAAAAGTCTACTGAATTAGTTGTTGGATATTGTCTTTACTTTGTACTTTCTTAGAATTGCTGCTTATCTTTCTTATGCAGAGGGATGGGGGATGAAGGAAAATAGGTGATTTCTGTTCCCTGCTTCCTAATATTCATATGCTTCAGTAAGGAGACAGAAAAGAAGGTGAAACAAAGGATTCTGTGTTTCACAAGGACTTTTTTTTTTTAATTTTTTTTTTATTCTTATGTTAATCCCCATACATTACATCATTAGTTTTAGATGTAGTGTTCCATGATTCATTGTTTGTGCCTAACACCCAGTGCTCCATTCAGAATGTGCCCTCCTCAATACCCACCACCAGGCTAACCCATCCTCCCACCCCCCTCTCCTCTAGAACCCTCAGTTTGTTTTTCAGAGTCCATCGTCTCTCATGGTTCGTCTACCCCTCCGATTTCCCCCACTTCATTCTTCCCTTCCTGCTACCTTCTTCTTCTTTTTTTTTTTTCTTAACATATATTGCATTATTTGTTTCAGAGGTACAGATCTGAGATTCAACAGTCTTGCACAATTCACAGCGCTTACCAGAGCACATACCCTCCCCAGTGTCTATCACCCAGTCACCCCATCCCTCCGACCCCACCCCCCACTCCCGCAACCCTCAGTTTGTTTCCTGCAATTAAGAATTCCTCATATCAGTGAGATCATATGATACATGTCTTTCTCCGTTTGACTTATTTCGCTCAGCATAATACCCTCCAGTTCCATCCACGTCGTTGCAAATGGCAAGATCTCATTCCTTTTGATGGCTGCATAATATTCCATTGTATATCACAATGACTTTTTAATAGTTAAGAGATTTCGAAATTAAAGCCCTTTAAGAGTAGCCTGGTCCATTATTTTGCCTATAATAAGAAACAACTTCTGATATCCCAACATGAACTCGATAACCTTTGGGAGTGAGAAAGATGCTTAGAGTTTTAGAAATTTCATCTGAAAGTTTTCTTACATTTATTTTAGGAAAAAGTTTTTTGTCAATTTATTATTCCCATTTATAGAACTTTGTTTTGTTTTGTTTTAGAAGGTGAGAGGAAAGGAAATATTACTCATTTTGTTTTATCTTGCTCAGTAAGGTATATCTGATCTCTTGAGTATCAATTCTTTCTATGGCTAACCTTTACATTTCTACCTTTAGGCTTTGAATGAGAACATTCCTGACTGGAAAACCTTTCTTTCAGTTTCTCTGCAGTTCTTCCGAGACTCAATTTCAGTTCTGCTTTTCCTTCAAATTATATTCAACCTTCTGCTGCCAATCTACAAGATCATTCTCATTCCTCTAGTGAAAGTGTGTGTGTGTGTGTGTGTGTGTGTGTGTGTGTTTAGATACCCTTTTTTAGTCCTGGGTATCTTAGAAATTTGGGGAAGTGATTTTGTCCTCTTGTTAATCCTGAAAATTTATACCTGTTTTGTACCTGTTTAAATTACTTTTATTCTTTATATAGTTAAGACATTCTGTTTTGCTTTTGAACTATGTGATTTACAGTGTCTATGAAATCATATCAGCGTAGTAAAAGGGGTACTGGAAAACATAAAAAGGGGATGGGTGTTAAGTCTTTCAAGTTTGGCCCTACCACATAAGCCATAAACTTAAGGCAAACATAACCCTTCGGGGGGGCATGGATCTTCATCACGTTACACAGAACAACGTGGACCCTTACCAGGTAGAGAGGATAGTGCTCCTCTCCTTGAGCGGCAAATGTCTTCATCCTTAATCTTCTATGCAACTTTCACTTCTATTCAGGAAAGGCCAAAACATTAGTTTACCATTTTGTTGAGAAAGAGAAAGATGGGAAGCACATTCCGTATCCTGATGAAGAAGTTAATTGAAATCATTTTGTCTCACTGCTAAATATTTAAAATGTCTTTAAGAGAATACTTTTTCAAGTCCACATCATTCACTTTTGTTTTCCTATTGGTAATGTTAACCCTGCTGGCTTTATGTTCTCTGAAGATTAAATTAGTTCTGTTATATTTAGCTGAGTGGCTTTCATTTCCCCTTCCTACATTTCCAAAATGGGACCTTGTTCTTGTAGGTTAGGATATATATATATATATATATTTTTTTTTTTTTTATTTGAGAGAGAGAATGAGAGAGAGCATGAGAGGGGGGAGGGTCAGAGGGAGAAGCAGACTCCCTGCCGAGCAGGGAGCCGGATGCGGGACTCGATCCTGGGACTCCAGGATCATGACCTGAGCCGAAGGCAGTCGCTTAACCAACTGAGCCACCCAGGCGCCCAGGATATATATTTTTAATTACCCAACCCCAAGTGTTGCTATCCCATTGGGCCTACTTTTCATTATTATTCGAAGCAGAGAAACATCAGGGAAAGGTTCATTGTATGCATTTTAAGTGAAGTTTTGGGAGATGTAGTCACTGTACTAATTGACACACTGGTGGTCATTTTTGAGTAATATTAAGATGAGATCGAGTAGGCCCTATACTTGAAGAAATCTAGAGCCTCAGTGTGGTTAAGACTGGACTCTAGATTCAAACTGTAGGTTCTTCCCTGCCTCTACTACTTACTAGATGCACCAGTAACTAACTGGGCAACTTGGGAAACTTACTGTACCTCCATTGTCAGTGCTAAACTACGATGAAAAATGACTACCAGATGATGTTGTGGAATAGTGTCTGGCATTAAATGATCATGAATATTTTTCATTTTTTAAAGCTTCATAATGACTCATCTTTTTAAGACTTTAATGCAATTCAATTTTTCAAGAAGTTTCAGACCTTTACAAAAGGTGAAGAGACTTGCTTATGTTAGGTGAACCTACAGATGTATTGAGTGCCCACTTTTATTTTCACAACACTATTGTCATTGCCTGAGGTATGCAGTGCACTTGAGTAACCGAAAATGTGTTCACACTATATGAAAACTGTGTAGCATGTAGCGTTGATCCTTTCAAACTAATCTTTGCTTTGGTAGATAATTGATTTTTAGTCCACAGCTGTTCTTGAAATTAAGCACCCTAAGATGAAGCAGCTCTTTTCCATCCGTTTTATTTCAAATGCTAAAAGTTGCGCACACCGAATCCAGAAAAATACACAGGGTTTAGGAAACCTGTCCACAGGCTAGTAGCTCTAGGTCAGGTTGAACTGGCCGCACCACAGTCCTAAGTACCACCTCCCTCTTCTCGGGCTTGGAGACTTGGGGTTAGAACCTGCGCGTTCTGTGGTTGCTACGGCAACCCCGAGGCAGGTGTCACCAGTCGCTATGGCGCTCGGTACGCCGCAGCACGGCTGTTCCTGATTGGCCGAGGCGCCCCGGCGAAGCGGAAGAAGAGGTGTTGGCATTGGTTCAGCCAGCGCCGGTTGGTGGCTTAAAGCAGGATTTGATTTGTACCAACGGTGCAGCAGGCAGTGGTGTCCCCGAGGTGGAGGGGACTGGGAGTGGGCTCGGGGGTGGTGGGGTGGGCGCGACGGCCCCCGGATCCGGAGCCGCGGGTGGCAGCAGCAGAAACGATGAGGAGGAAGATTTAGAAATTGGCCTGAAGGAGGGACCCTCCCTCTGGCGCGGTGAGTGGGGCAGGAGCGGGCGTTCCTCTGCGCCGGCGCGCGGTTTGAGGCAGGGTTTCCAAGGAGATGCCCACAGGTCCTTGTGGAGCAGCCCCGAAGGCTCCGGGAGTCAGCTTCACTCGCCATGGGGCAGGGGCAGAGAGTGCGGGCTGTCGCGGGTAGGCGAGTCGCTGTGAGCCTGTCCTAGCAGAAGGGTTGGTGTCGTGCGGCTGGATGGTGGGCAGGTGCCATCAACGATGTTTGATGGCCCTTTCAGGTCGATGAAGGAATTATTTTGGTTACATGGAGCGTGAGTGTGTCTCTTGCAGTCTTCTCCGATACCTCTGCAGCCTCATTCATGAAAGTCTTTACGGGCGTCGCTTTTCTGCCTTTCCCTTCTGTGATGCTGCTTTGACTGCCCTCTGCTTTTCTGCACCACGTGGGTGAGGCTGTCCACTTCCACGCCTTCACGCATCACATGTCTGCCGATGACTGGAAAGCATCCACCTCCAGCCTAGGCTGCTCCACGAAGCGCCAGACCCCCAAATCCAACTGCTAGTTAACTCCACACGTGTGTAACCCTAGAAGCTATCTCCTTCCACTCCCACCAGATTGCCTCGCCCTTGGATTCCCTATCTTGAGCAGACCTATCCATTCAGTTACCAAAATCACATTCTGGGCAGTATCTTTGACACCACCTCTTGGGCATTTCTATCAGTTATCAAGCCTATACCTACCTTCTTTTTTTCTTTTCTTTTTTTTTTTTAATGAAAACCTGCAATGTCTGAGTCAGAGAGTATGCTTATCTTCTTTTTTTTTTTTTTTTAAAGATTTTATTTATTTATTTGAGAGAGAGAATGAGATAGAGAGAGCATGAGAGGGGGGAGGGTCAGAGGGAGAAGCAGACTCCCCGCTGAGCAGGGAGCCCGACGCGGGACTCGATCCTGGGACTCCAGGATCATGACCTGAGCCGAAGGCAGTTGCTTAACCAACTGAGCCACCCAAGCCTATACCTTCTTCATAGCTGTCAAACCAATTTCCACATGACCATCTCTATTCTCACTATATTACAATTTCCACCAGTCCCTTGGTTAAATTCAGCACCCTTCCAGGTTCCCTGGTTCCAGTCTGGCCCTATCTAATCCATTTTCCCTGTGAGAGTTTGACTGATCTTGCAGGCATTTCATTTCCTGCAAAGATTCTCCATTATCCTACTCCAAACTCTTTAGTTAGGCCTTCCATCGGCATTTCCATCTTGTTCATTCCCAGAACATGTCACATTCTCTCCCCTGTGTGGTACTGCACCTGTTCACACTGCCCACAATGAACTCCACTTGTACCCTCCCCAACCCTGTTCTCACTCCCCAGTCTTTCTCTTTGTGTTGCCCCATTACTTTTCTGTTTCCTTCTCTGCCTTTGTGAAGGCAGAGGCTATGTTTGTCTTACTCAGCGTTTGCTGACTCTCTCACAGTACCATGCCCATAGCAGGGGCTCAACAAATACTGGTTAAGTGAATGAATCTCTAAAATGAGAAGTCATTGCTTTTCATGATGTCCTTTTTGGTTCCAGAAAAGTCAGAAATAATCTCTGGCCAATGAAGCTTTTGCTTATAAAATATGAATGTTGAATTTATAGGTTTTACTTCGATCTCAAGACCCTTGGTAATTGCAAACTATTTCAACTCGGAGTCTATCTTTCATAATCATTGTGATGGTAGTTGTTATTACATGGCATAAGTTTCAAGTGGGAAACAGAGAGTACAGCATAGGTTGCAAGAGAAAAGCTTTGGAGTCAGAGATACATGGATTTGAATCCTGGCTTCAGCATTTTAGTTCAGAGGCCCATGGCAAATTACTTAGCCTCCAATAAGCTTCTTTATCTGTACAGTGCACTGATGATAGCACTTATCTCATACGATTGTCTTAAAGACTAAATGTGCACAATTCATATCAAGTCCACAGTGCCTTATACTTAGTAAACCTTCACATGTTTAAAAAATCAAAATATTCACATGGATGTGTGTAGCAGTTTTATTCACAATTGCCAATATTTGCGAACTACCAAGGTGAATGGATAAACTGTGATACAACCAGACAATGAAACAGTATTCAGTGCTAAGAAGAAATGATCTATCAGGCTATGGAAAGACATGGAGGACCCTTAAATGCACATTACTAAGTGAAAGAAGCCAATCTGAAAAGGCTACCTGTTGTATGAATTCAACAATATGACATTCTGGAAAGGGCAAATTTTGGAGAGAGTAAAAAGATCAGTGGTTGCCAGGGGTTGGGCGTTGGGGAGAAATGGATAGACAGAGAACAGAGGATTTTTAGGGCAGTGAAAATACCATATGATATTATAGTGATGGATACATCTCGTTATACATTTGTCCAAACTCATAGAAGGTACAACACCAAGAGTTAACCCTAAGGTAAACTGTGGACTTTGGGTGGTCATGATGTACCATTGTAGTTCATCCTTGATATAAAATGTACCATTTTGGTGAGTGATACTGTTAATAGGGGAGACTAAGAAGGTGTGGGAGCAGGAGGTAGATGAGAAATCTCTGTACCTTCCTCTCAGATTTGTTGTAAACCTAAAGCTTCCCTAACAATGTCTTAACAAAAAAGAAAAAGTAACACACTGAAGGTGAGAATTGTGAAATTTCCAAGGTACACAGAAGGTACAAATCACAATTTTTAATTCATTCAAGTGCAATTTCTAGGACATCCTCCTCCTATTTGATCACACTATCCTACTTGATCACAAACTTTTGTTTATTGTCAGCAGCTCCCAAACAGGTAAGACACTCATTCCTTCAATGAGTATTTGTTGACCATCTGACTGGTCCAGGGCACCATGCCAGGTGAGGTGGATCAAAAGAAACTATAACCAGTAAAGTCTTGAGTAGGTGAAAGAAGGGGCCAGAATGTTACTCTGCCAGTCAGAGCCAGCCCATCTTTGAGGCCGAAGTCAGAGCGAACTGAGTTTGAGCACTTGGATAGGCAGAGAGGAGCTGGAAGGTCATTCAGACAGTTAATAAATCTTTATTGAGCACTTAGATGTTTGGCAGTGAACAAAACAAAGTCACTGTTCCTTTAGGACTTATGTTCTCAGGGATTGTAGAGCAGGGTCCATAGGACACAGACTCTCAAGCCAGATTGTCCGAGTTCAACTGCCAGCTCCCCACTGCCAGATACAGGACCTCCGGCAAGTTCCTTCGTTTTTTTGCACCTCAGTTTCCTGTAAAATGGGGTTGTTTTATTACATGACTCCATATCGACAAATTTCTTAGAACTGTGGTGGGCCCATGGGAAGTACCATGTAAATGTAGCTTTTTGTATTTCTTGGGTAAGAGAGACAAGTAAACAGGTAAAAATAAAGCAGGGTAAGGGGATAGGAAGTGTCTGCCTTGGGACTGGTTGTGTGGCTTGGATTTGGAAATGATTCTTGCATTTTTGAAAGACTTGGTCTATTTCCATAGGAAGGCGAACATTAAACATACTCGGATCTGGGTGACATGTGTGATGATTTTAAAAACCCACGAAAATGAGCATTGCATAAAATGGATGACTTCTCATCATTACTTGTGCTTGTCTAGAGGTCAGACTAACCCTCATCTGAGCTGAAATTTCAGTAGTCATAATAAAGGTCAGACACCCAAGTCCATTGACTTGGCATCAACTTGGGATTTATTAAATCTTCCTTTGGGGATAATTATAATTGACCTGGGTTCTAGCTTCACAGCCCTTAGCAAAGTCACAGTGACAAAATGACAATCAACTGGCTCGTATCTGGAAAAGAAACTAAAACCCCTCCTAATGAAAGTTAAAATTAAAACTAGAGGAAGAATGGAGAAAAGTACAGCAGCCATAATATTGACCCTGGGCCATCAGGAAAAAGTTACACAGTATTTAGTGTATTGTTCCCCAAAGACTTGGAATTGTTAGTTTCAGAAAAGTGTGTATGAAGCCATATTTGATTATTAAAGTGGTAACATTTATCTAGAAAATTCACTTAGGCGAATAGAGAGCTGGAAAAATTCCACCAATAAATGAGAGTTAGTATAGCATTAGATTAATAGGGAAGGCTCTCCTTGGCTTTAAATTCCTGTTCTGCCACTTGCCACCTGTAAGATCTGGGACACATTGCTTAACCTCTGTGGGCCTCAATTCACTCATCTGTGAAAGGGGACAATAATGGCAGCTGCCTCCAGATTTGTTAGGAGACTTGAATGAGTTAAGGTATAGAAAGCACTGAGCATGACACTGGCATGGGCTAAGCACCATGTAAACATTTGCTCTTATTATTGTTTTATTACTAGACAGGAGATCTTGGTCAAGTTACTTGGCTTCTCAGTGCCTCAGTTCCTTCCTCTGTAAGTTGGAGATCATACACTACCCACCACATAGGGTCATTTTGAGGATTAAATGAATACACCAAAATGCTTATGATAGTAAACCTGGAATAATATTAGATTTAAAAAAATTAAAATCAAGACTATTTGTGACTTTGAAAATAAAGCTTTTTTTCTCATTTTTTGTCTATGATTTGTTATCAATGAATCAAAGTCAGTGAATATAGACAAATGATTAAAAATGAGTGTGACAGGCTCTTCAAATTGAAGTAATAGTAATACTACCCATGACAATATTTACAAACTGCTCTCCTAATAATAATTACTTATATTTCTATAGCTATTGACAGTGCTGAAGAGGTTTTGCTTTATTTTATTTAGTTCCAACTACCACTTTATAATGGGGATATTGTTGTTTCTATTTTGTGGTAAATGAAGAAACTACTAATTAGAGAGACCCTGGGACTATCCAAGGTCATGTGGCGGGCACATGTGGACACCAGGTCTCGTCCACCACCATTGCTCCTTTGCACTACCTCTCAGTGGTGTAACCAGAAGAATTCACATTCTCAAACCTGTCAAGGCTCATCAGTGGAGACCACAAATTCTTAGAATGTGCATGTGTGTGCTACACTTGACATAAATGTGAATACTCATCTTTAGGAAATGGTATTGTCCTGTTCCTGTATACTTGAGGTAGTCCATATTTAACTTTGTGGCTTCCTTTTGTTTATGAGATTTTTGTCAAACCAACATTCTGTAACAACTGGATCCTGGTCAGCTGGGGCAAACTTACTATTTGCTGATAGTTTTCCCCCATTGTCTTTATTCTCCATACTTAGTGATACTCCAGTTATACATGGAGCTTCCCAGTCATGTTTCACTTGGGATTTTTTCATTCATTCATTCATTCACCCATTCATTCATTCAGCAATCGTTTGTTGAATACTTCTTTTGTTATAAACTAACAATGCTGTGCTGGATGCTGGGGATGAGCAAACTGGCTGTCATCCCTATCCCTGACGAGTTTATAGTAACTAAAGGAGACAGACATGTATATTTATTGAATTAGTACTTGAATCTGCCCCTTTATTAAGAGCTGCAAGACAGTGCCTGGTGAAGCTTGGCCCCGTCAAGGAGGCCAGTGGAAATTACCTTAAAGAATGGACACTTGAGTTGAGACGTGACAGATGAGTCTTCCAGGCCTTCCCATACCGATCTGTTCCTTGAGTCCAGGAGTAGAGATCTCAGGGTATCCAGCAGAATCTGCTCAAGAGCAAGGATTCAGGGGCCAGGTATGAGTGCAGCCGTCGAGGGTGGCAGAGGCATCATCCCATGGAACACCTCATAGGCCTTGTTAATTTTTGTTGTTATCCTGAGAGAATTGGGAAGCCCACAAAGGCTTAATTGGTCAGAGTTGTACCATAAAAAGGGTGCTTTTGTTGCTGTGTGGAGAACGGATTCCATGTTGTTGGGCAAAGGGAGTAAATGGAAGTTGAGGGACCACTTAGGAATGGATTGCTGTAGTTCAGGTGAGTGATGAGGGAGACAAGGCTGTTGGCAATGAGGGTGGAAAGAAGTGAGTAGATAGGGACCATATTAGAAATAGTAGAAAAACAGTCAGGATTTAGTGGCCAAACAACTAAGGGTGTGAGGAAGAGAAAGGTGCCATTTTTTCTGATGTTCATGCCAAAGGGCTGTACTTTGAGACTATTTGTGACTATTTTGTTCCCTAAGTTGGCTGTAGACTTAGAGGCTGCCACTCATTCATGTACCATCATTCACCTCTCTCCACATTCCTCAGCTCCAGTTCAACTCATCTACTTGCTGTCTCCCCAAACCACTCCCGGGATTTTGCCTCCATCCCTTTATTCATTCACTCTCCTGGAAAGTTCTTCACAAGCCCTACCCATTTTTCTGGACCTTCTTTACGTCAGTTCATGAGCCTTTCCATGACTTTTCAGCCCACAGTGATCTTCCTTTCTCCTGAATTCCTTCAATTTATAATCTCCTTTGGAAGTTAATTTCCTCTGCTTTTTGACATTTCTAGTATTCTTATTTAGTCCCTTGTATTAGCCTGTACCATAAGAAATTGCCGCCCCCACCTTTTAAGGCCCAATAGCTGTAGTTTCATATTGTTTAACCTCTGCAGTTAAGGTATCACACACACACTGAGATATGGATAGATTCTTTTTGCAGTGCCCAAAAGTGTCTTGTGTACAGCCAGAACATAGTAAATAATAAGATGCACTTAAAAAGAAGTGTTACTAGATGAAACTTAATTTAATTTTATGGCTTAAAAGTACTTCTAGTTTCTTGTAGTGCCTCCAATTGTTATGAACATCGATGTGTTTACTCGGTGTTCTCTTCACCCTTAGAAGGTCTAGGGGGTTGGGCTGAGTCCATACTTATTTATTATCACCATGACTCATTTATTATTGTGATTTATTACCATGCTGGTTAACTTTGGGGGTAAGACATTTTTGACCATGTCTTATTCAGGGCAGTATCCTCAGCGCTTGGCATATATGAGGAGATCAATAATTGCTTTTTGAAGGAATGAAGGAATATCATTGTCACCTTTCTGTCTCACACAAAAACGGAGAGTAGCATGTAATCTTGCTGTGTTTGGGGTCAATGAGAAAAAAGAAATTTGGTGTGCTACTTAAGTTATTTTCATTGATTGGTTAATATAAATTTCCCCCTCATATCATCTGGACCTTTTTTTTTTTTCTTTTCAATATCACTACTTAATATATGGGTCTCAGGTTTCATTTGTTTTAACACAGATATATGACAAACTATGTCTTGAGTAGGTTTGGGACAGCAGCCACGCAAGGCATGAACACAGACATCACAAATATCATTATGCAGTGGCAGTGGAGGGAATCCATAAAAACTATATTCATATCTGCAGCTATTTCCCTTTACCAAGAAAGGTATAAGTTTGAATGGGAAGAGAGCTTCAAAAGAAGAAACTTAAAACAGTATCTGTTGCCACATAATTTAGTTGATTTTGGAGCAGCACCTGCAGTCCAATTTGGGTTAGTATTGGCCAGAGGAAAATGAGGGCAAACTCTTAAAGAAGTGTCTAACATATAGTAGATGGTCAATAAATATTTATGGGAGTGAGTGGGAGACAGAATACAATTGGAATTTTTTATTCTTTGTACCTTCAAGTGCTTGTTTAAATATAAGATAGAAAATTGTTTAAAGTATAAACAATTTGCACAAGGAAGGTGTCAAGTCTACTGACTCAGGAGCAAGGCCATGATAATACTTGCCCTTAGCTGGTGACATATTCCTGCCAATGGAGGTTCTGTAGCAACTGTGTCTTTGTTTTCCTCTGTATGGTGATATGAAAATACACCGCCTACCTATTTCACATGAGTGAGCCAGGATGAATGAATGGATGTTTGCAAGCACCCCAGGGTCCAGGAGGTGAAGTTATGCAAGCATCAGTTGCTATTAGATCACCCTTTGCCCTCGGCTAAGGGCCAATGTCAACAAGTCCTCCCTTTCCCATCTACCCAGAGCTTGTATTAGGATTTAGATCCCGAAGGTGAACTGAGTGGGCTCTGTTCTCCTTCTTATAAAGGTGCTGTGTGGCCTTGGATACTTTTTTACCTCTCTGGGCCTCAATTTCCTCTTGTGCTAAATGAAGGGCACTGAACCATGAACTTCAACCCATGACCTGTAGATCTGTTTTATTTGTCCCGCGCAGGAGTTTTGTTTTGCTTTGTTTTTTTTTAATGTGAGTTTAAATCAAATCCCTTTAGGGAGATATGCCTTCTCAGGTTTGATTGAAGCTCTGACTAGATCTACTCTATGCCTGTCATTCATTTACATTCCATTCCTGGCCCTGGAAGGTGTTAGAAACCCTCATATCAGATGTTCTCTAAGATTTTTTCATATAACTGTTTCTGTTCTGCTAGCTCCATGCCTATTTACCATTGAAGAGCAATCACAATCTAACATAAGGGATGAAATCAAGTCTACAGTTTCGAGAAGCCGACTCCCTTTTTGAGCTGTAACAGGTACAGGTATAAGCAAGTCTTGTTTCTTATAGGAGTTCCTTGAGTTTTTGATCACTTTACTTTCAAAGTGTGTGTGTGTGTGTGTGTGTGTGTGCGCGCGCGCGTGTGCGCGCGCGCATGCATGCGTGTTTTATTTTCCGGTCATTTGACCGATCTAACTTGACATTTTCTGTGCAGGGGTTATAGTTTTCTAAAACACAACCAGTTTGAAAAGACCCAAGCACTATATCTCTGCGAGATTAAATGCTATTATTCTTTGTAAAAAGGAAACACTTTCTCTACTCTCACAGCACTTCAATTAAATAAACTGCTCAAGTGGCCAATGCATTTTGTTTATTCTGAAATAATTTTGGACTTACATAAAAGGTGCAAAAATAGTACGATGAGTTCGCATCTACCCTTCACTCAGCTCCCCACCCTTGTGGTTAGCATCTTACATGACCATGGCACAATTATCAAGATAAAGAAATTAACACCTAACTAATGCATTTTAACACAGTTGTCTGATTTCTGGTTTTAATTCTCTATGTAAATTATATCTTATTTTAGCCACTTTGTTTTCAAAGGACCACTATTAAAGGAATATTGAGAGAAAAAATCTACAGTAAAGGACTTAGAGAAATGATTTTTCATTTTGCATTGCCAGATAGTTATGGGGCTGAAAGTTCTCTGTTTCCTTAATGTGTACTTGAGCACAGACAGATCTGTAACTTGTAATCTAATATGGAGGTTAACTGTCATTCATCAAAGGAAATAAGGACTCCCTTTTGTTGGTACAGGAAGTTAGAACTTCCTTTTGTGGTAAGATTTATAACAGTTTATTTTAGTGCTTTTTCAAAATAATAAACCTGATGTAGCCAAAGTGGTAATTAACTGGAGTCATGTTAAACTCTCTTACTGTTTTTACTTTCTAAGTGCTGTTTTTTTCTTAACCATTAATAAATGTAGTAAATAAAGTGCAGTATTTACAAAGATGCAACCGAAGTGATTAATAAGAAAAAAGGTATTAGTGGGATTTGGAGCTATTTTCCATCATAAATCAAATGACTTTCTGTTTTATCTTCAGTAAAGATGAGGCCAATTAAGGATCTTCTGAACAGTTAAGGCAACTGTGGAATAAAAAAGAATTTCTGGGTAGAAAATCTGAAAACCATATCACAAATACCATGTTATGTAGTTAGTGGGTTTATATTGTACAATTTAGATTAATTATAGACAGTTAGGTAATTTTACCATAGCATGGATTTCTTTCTCTGTCATAGGTGTTTACCCTGCAATTACCAAGAGATCATGAGCAAATGAGGTGTGTGTCTCTGGGGACTTCTTTTAGCATTAACCCACATTTCAAACGACAATAGAAGATAAGAATTACTTTTGAGAGTCTCTTTAAAATGGATTAAAAAAATTCAGCAATGAGTCAGTACTGTGATTTTGTCTGTACTTGACCAGGGCTGTAAACACCAAACCCATTTGGCTATCCTGTGAGGCGTGGAAAGATCCTTTCTCTCCCTTCTGAGATAGTATTTGGGTTCCATGACTGAAATATGCAAAGGAAAGATACTGAAAGTTTCTGTTCTTAAAGTAATATGCATGAGGATTTTTACATATCATCTTTCCCTTCTGCACTCCCTCCCTTTTTTTGAAAGAAAAAAATTACTAAATTTCAGCTTTTCCACTCAGAATCAAAGGAAAATCCACCTGAACATAAATATTTATTTACCTAGTATTGTAATTTCTTTGGCCTCTTCTCATCTGTAAAATAAATGTTAGAAAAATCAGTGGCTTTCTGTTTTTGTTTTTAGCATTTTGTTTCTCAAACGAAACTGTACACAGAACCCCAGTGAAGTGGGACTGCTCCAGTTTAAGTGGGGAGCCCATGTTCAGCCCTAGCTTCTCAGCCGTGGTTCTCCTCTTCTGGGCTCACTCTCGCCCTCTCCTGGTTGTCCTGGACTTCACAACTACTCCGTCCTCACAGGCTCTGAACCTGGGGCAGTGGTTCTCAGGAAGCAATCTAGGGTTGCTGTGAAAACAATATTGGTATTTGAAAGGAGAGACTTCAGTTTTCTAGGCTATTCAGGTAGTCTTCAGACTGGTATGTTATTGGTCCATGAGTAGATAAGTACAAAATTAAGAGTGTTTAGAAATGTTTGCAGCAATTCAACATTGCTGTGATATCCAAGCACATGATCAGTGCTGACTTACCTTGCCAAACAGGATATGTACCAAAAGTATTGGCCCATGATAGATTACAAATGAAAAAAAAAACTTCATAGGTCGTTTGAAAAGCACTGTTCATGAATATTATATTATATAGAACTCTAATTTCCCTCCTAAAGACTGAATAATTGAGATAATTCCTGAGTGCGTTCAAGATTATTATAACATGACAAATATTCATCAGTTGATTTGATTTATGAGGAAGCTTTATGAAAGATTTTTGAATTAAAAGAGTAATGACACAGGTTTGTTTTTTCAAATAGTTCTTTTATCCATTGGTCCATTAATTTTTTAATACGTAAATGTTTATTGTTTGCCTTCCTTGGAACTAGAGGGTATTATGCTAAGCGAAATAAGTCAATCAGAGAAAGATAGTTATCATATGATCTCACTGATATGTGGAATTTAAGAAACAAGACAGAGGATCATAGAGGAAGAGAGGAAAAAATGAAACAAGATGAAACCAGAGAGGGAGGCAAACCGTAAGAGACTCTTAATCAGAGGAAACAAACTGAGGGTTGCTAGAGGGGAGGGGGGTGGGAGATGGGGTAACTGGGTGATGGACATTAAGGAGGGCAGGTGATGTCATGAACACTGGGTATTGTATATAAGACTGATGAATCACAGGCCTGTACCTCTGAAACCAATAACCCATTATATGTTAATTGAATTAAAATGAAAAAAGAAAACCCCAAACCAGCCAACTAAGCTTTAAGCTATAGCCCCCCTCCAAAAAAAAGTGAATCAGGAGGTCCAATTCTTGGTCTTATGGGGTAATCATGCAATTGCAATATTTTGTGCACAGGTTTGCAAAGTGGGGAGTACAAGCTGCCCTGGAGCACTGAGGAGGAGGAGCACCAGGTTTGGGGGTTTAACGGAGGTTCTAATCCTAAAATCCTAAAATAATTGTTAAAAAGCAAATAATTAATGAACATTGGTAAAGATACCTTAGCCCCACCTTGTAGATTATGACACATATTTTCTGAGCTTTTATACTGTGCTGTACTGTGCCATGTGCTACTCGGTGTGTGGGGGATGTATGTGTGTGTAAAGCAGATACGGTATCTGTTCACATGGGCCTTAGGATCTAGTGCAAGGAAACCAATAAATGGACAAGAAGATTTCTGATGTTGATGAGCTTCAGAAGGAGATGAAACAGGGTGATGTGGTAAGGATGAGTCTGTGGGGGTATATAGGTTGGGCAGATTCATCAGAGGAGCCCGCACCAAGGAAGGGACATCTGAGCAGATACCTCAGTGACACGAAGGAGCCAGCCTGGGAATGAGAGAGGAACAGCAAGTGGCAAGTTCCAAGGCTTACAGGCAGGAATAGGGTTGCCATGTTCATGAGCCTGCGAAAAGGCCAGTAGGGCTGAAGTGAAGTGAGAGAGAGAGGGAGAGGGTAGAAGGATCAGAGAAGTAAAAGCCCTGGAGAGGTCAAGCAAAGGAGGGAAATTTGAGGTTGTGCTCAGTGTGTATCCCCAGCAAGATTCTTGTACCATCATCATCCACAGCTCTTCCACTGGGGTTGGTGTCCTACCCAGAGCCTCTCCCATCCCTTAGGACTATTTGGGTGTCTAGGTATTGGCTTCAATACTCCTTTGCTTCTTACAGCCAGTTCCTGTGTCTCTTTTTTGGAGGACTCCCCCCAAAGCTCCTAGAGTCCCTTTACCCCCAGACAGGAGTGTCTGGGGGATTATGACCTCCCTCAAAGACTCTTAACCAATGACTAAAGTCTACAGGAACATGAAAGTCTGCTCCCTTCCCTCAGGTTTAGGCAGTCCTGAGACATAATCTATACTCTGGAGCTCCCCTTGGAATCACACTGAGGCTGCCCTCTGGAGAGCTCTTGCTTTAGGTAGCACCCTTGCTTGACTTCTCTGGAGAACACCTCTTCAGTAAGTTGTTTGTCTCTGGGCAACTTAAGATATGAGCTGCCTTCCCCCACCCCCAGTTTTGAATTATAACCATTGGTATAACATGATTGTTTTTGTTAATTTAAAATGGGATTAGATGAAATATTTCAGAGCATTCCCAACTTCTCAAAGTTTTCTTCCGAAGAGTTTCCATTTTAACAGCCATCAAGTGGAAAGGATTTTGTTTTTTATCTGAAGGCAATTGTCTGTTTCTACTGATTCCGGTGGATTTGTTTACTGTTTAATTAAGTGAAACATTTCCAGAGAGTTATCTATTCTCACTCTTCCAGCTCACAGAGTAGACATTAATCTAAAACTGATAAAACTATTAGATGATTATTTCCTGTTCACACACCGGGTCAATCAAATTATGGAGATTAAATAGGGGAATAAGACAGGGTGTTTAGTAGGGTATGATCTGGCTAGATGTGCTCTCCTTCTGGCAGAAGAAGCCTGTGAGCTTTTCCACACATTTTCATGTGCTAATCCTTGTGGCTTCCATTTCCTACTTCTAACACAGTCTGTAGCTATGGTTTGCACAGGAATTGGAAGCCAGCAGGCCAATGTGTCCATGTGGAATTTTCCCTCTGTCCTTGAGGGAAAAGTAAAATCAGATTCTATTAATTTTGACTGGATTTCAATTTATTTTAGATCTTTTGGGGCATTTTAATATCCATATATAAAAAGCACTTGGATCTTTTGCTTTTAAAAATTATTTGCAGATTGCCTGTCATCCATTCTTCCTTTTTTCTGCCCCTCTCCGCCTCCCTTCTTCCCTTCCTTCTCCTTTCTTTTATAGAAAAGCGAAAGTGAAATCAATTTCTATCTGAATACATCACAAAACATAGTTTGAAGTCATTAAGGGGGTTTTTATTTGCTTGTGGGAGAATCATATGCCTGTGATAGCCTGTTTTACCTTTAGCAGTTTTCAGTCTGAGATTGATCATAGTAAATGTTCAGTAAATATTTTTTGATTGTATGAATCCGTGGTGTTATGTCCTAAGCACAATCCTAAAATATTATTATTGTGCTTTTCTTGGTGTGCATCTGTGAAGAGAGCCTTGGTCCCCAACTCCTAATTCCAGCTCCACTCTTTGTGATAAATATGACAACTATATGGGAAAAATCATTTTTAAATCCTTAGATAAACTGTCATTGTACATTTCACAAAATAAAGTTTCCCTCCATTCTGTTGCAGTGAAACACCGATTGGCACGTTCCTTTTGCCTTTAAATATCTCTGAGACACTTGGATTTGACCTTCGATTTCACAATACATTGAGGCATGCAATTATAAGACAATAACACATGCTTTTTCATGCCTGAAAATAACTCTGAAGTTACGCTGTGGCATTAAACACAGTTGGAAAATTTTACATCCAATCAAATTAAACCAATAGTATATTTAATTTTGTATTTGCTATGTAACTGCAAGTAAGGGTGTCTTCAACTTTTTGTTTCTATTCTGGAAATTAAAACAATTGAATCAGAAATTTAAAAAAGGGCAAACAAATAAATTGTTTTCTGTTCATTGGTTAAGTAATCTGCCTTATCTCTTACTTATCTTTTAGTGGGAGTAGGAAATAGTATTAAAATTTATCCTAGGAAGGGTGACCATGATAACTACAAAGCTTATCCAAAAGATTGAAATGCGTATTGGGTCATATTCCCAGGCTGGCCAGGCTGACTGTCCAGATTGTTTGAAAACAAACTTCAACTGAGTAAATTTTAAAGATCTTATTGACTTTATTCAGTGATTCATGAATTGGACAACATCCATTCTGGCAGATAGGAAGGAACTCTGAGGAGCTTTATAGGCAGAAAGGAGCAGGAACAAGGAAGTTATACTAGCCAAAAAGTAGATTATTGCAAGGTTACTTTTCCCTAGAGGGTAACATGGGTTTATCAGACAGATTATTTAACTAATGCTGATCTGGTGATTCCTGATTGGCTAGTTTAAGTTTTCATATCTCGGAGGGCTGAAAATGTATTTAAGTTTGGTGACCTGAGGCTTAGCCTAAGTGACTCCATTTTGGACCTGTTGGCTTGTTTTCCACAGGATGGTTGAGTGAGTTTAGGGGCTGTGCAAGACTGACCCAATTCTTGCTGAAGAACTTGTGACTGCAGTTGACCCACTTGGGGATTCAGGTGGCAGTTTGAAAGCTTTAGGAATTCTAGAAATCCAGTGAAATTTTGTGTTTACCTTTGACACTGTAATGCTTATTTGCAGGTGGGTGGGGCTTTCTCTGGGCTCTTAGGGGGATGACCCATGATGAGGGAGGAACGCCTTGAATTAGCAGCATACAGTTGAGGATACTTGTCGAGAAGATAAGTTAAGAGGGCATAAAAGCATTAGTTGGACTCCAAGTATTTGCTTATAGATATATATTTTGGAAACCCCTAATGGGGGCACTTTTCCTGACAAGCAGAATAGTATATTTGTTGGGACAATGGGTCAGAATATTTGAAATCAAGGGTGACTCAGAAAAGAGAGGCTCATGGGCTACTATACCTATAAACTGTGCCCTAAATGTATCTGAAGGCCTTTGAATGATAAATAATAAATGCTACTCATGTATTTTTTAAAAGATTTACTTATTTATTTTAGAAAGGGGGGGAAGAGGCAGAAGGAAAAGGAGAGAGAGAATCTCAAGCAGACTCTCCGCTCATCACAGAGCCCAACATGGGGCTAGATCCCAAGGCCCCGAGATCATTACCTGAGCCGAAACCTAATCAGATGTTCAACCAACTAAGCCACCCAGATGCCCCAAAATGCTACTCATATTAACATTTTTTATTGTTGTATTATAAATGAATGTTAGCTTTTACATATTTAAATAAGTATTATAAAGTGACTTTTGCCTGAGAATATTTTGGTGCACACAACCCAACTAAAGTTTTCCCCTCTGGTTTATTTTGAAAGGCATGCGATGTTAATTCTGGGGCATTGATGTTTTACAATGCCTGATCAAGACAAAAAGGTGAAGACCACAGAAAAATCAACTGATAAAAAACAACAAGGAATCACCACCAGGTAACCCCTTCCTGAGTTTTTGCTAGTTAGTAACTCAGACAGTGGCCAGCAACCAGATTTAATGGCTTTTTGAGAAATAGAGTAGACCCTTAACAATGGCTACTCTGGGTTATGGTGTTTACTGAAATGTTCGATCATTTCTAGAATTCTAAAGGAAATGGTTAGTGTGTATAGATTTCCTTCTATAAAGTAGTTTTGGAGGGGCAATGCCATCAGTGGGGATGACTAGTTCGCCTGGAGTCTTCAGTTGATTGACATTGTGTTTTTCTTTCTCCTAGGGACTATTCAGATCTTAAAAGACTTCGTTGCCTTTTGAACGTCCAGTCAAGCAAACAACAGGTAATGTTTTCAAAAATTGTGCATGCATTAATGAAAGAGAACGCACATGTTTCCAAAGGGATTGATTTAACATTTTTATGAACAATAATATATCTGCTTTTCTTAGTTCTTAAATATGTTTTGTCTTTCTTCATCTTGCTGTTTCTCTCATACATGGTTCAGGTTCTGCCAAGACTCAGCGTCTACAGCCTTTTCATTCTCCTCTCATGGCTGGGCCCTACTTTATTTTCTGCTTATTGCCATGTGTCCTAATTACCAAAGCCCTTCAGTCTAGAAACAGTGTACTGTTCTATTGAATGCCCAGTGTTTGACTCTTTGGAGCTTTAGGGAATTTGATTTTTTCCCAAACACTGATTACTGAGTTTCCTTTCTTTTCCCCTCCACCCCTCCTCATGCTGCCTATTTCCTACAGTACTGCTCTTGATGCTTGCTGCACCCGAAAAGAGGGGAAAGGAGTGAATTTGGCTATTTTTATGATAGCATTTTTATATTTTTATTACATGGAGAAAGAATGGTACCTCTGCTTGAATTTATCTTTAAACTTTCTTTTTGGTTTTACTTCTGTAAGACTTGGGAGAGTCCTGAGATTGGAGGCCATCCGTGAAGATTTGGGGAACAGCACAGCAATGCTAATGCTAATGTTAACAGTAGACACTCGGCACCGTTAACTGGTAAATGGTAGTGATGCTTCGTGAACCTCAGTGATCTGGCACCAAAGTCTACTATGCTGTACTTGTTTAAGTAAATTTGTTTAAGAGCGCAAATGGTGGGAATCCTGATGGATTTGGGATTAGTTTTGGATTAGTTTTCATCAAACTAACCGAGAACTACAACATTTTTATCTATTTATATATAGTCAAGGATAACATTCTAATGATTTGATGGCACATAAAGGCCAAAAACATAGTTCATATTTAGAGAACATTTACTATATGTCTGGTGCATCACCCTGTTTAGTAACCACATCTCTCACTTTTATAGATTGGGAAAATGAGGCACATGGAATTAAGTGACTTTCTCAATATCATACAGCCAACTGTTGGTTGGAATACAGATCTGAACCCAAACACTGCCTCTTTGCAATATAGGCCTCTAGCCACTGAGATACCTTTTAAATGACTTGGGAAATTAAATTCCAGTTCACAAAAATAGTTGGATAATCCTTGATTCGGAGTAAACATGGTTGTAAAATATCTTTTCACCTACCAATCCTTCTTCTCTGTTATTCATGCTATGGCCCTCAGGAGCAATTTCTTCCCATCCAGCTGTGTCAGCAGGCACTCTTGCTCTTTGTCTGTCTCTACCCCGCTAAAAGCATCTGTGTGGCTTGCTGCTCACAGGCCTTCATGGACAATTACCCCAAATCACATCCATTCTTTCTTAGAAAGTAAGCAAGGTAGCTCAGCATACGGTTTTGGTTGTGGTTCCCATTCTTTCTCACTGTACATCCTAAGATGTAACCATGATGTCAAAGACTTCTCCTTTTTGCTTTTACTATTACATCTTCTCCTGAATTTGCCCTTCTCCCAAATTTCTTTCCTATAAAATCTCATCTATTTTTAAGACCCAAATTGAGTGACACTGCTTCCACAAAAAAAGCTTTCCTTTATTTTGTATTCTGGAAGCAATCTTTCTCTTCCCAAAGCACTTTCTTTCACAGTTGTAACACTATGTTCTTCCTTGTTTTGGAAACGCTTATCTACATGTCTTATTTCCAGATGAGATTATGTATTTCCCAATGCCAGCCTGTTTGACTTTGCCTCTGGTATTCTCGACTTGGTGAGTTCTGGGTCAGTTTTTGTCAAATTGAATTACAGTTTAAGAATTGGGTTACATCATGAGCATGTATAATTTCATGGCCCGAGTAAAAGAAACACCAATGGTGGTGTTTTGTGGTTATTGTTGTTGTTTTAAAGATGTATTTATTTATTTATTTGAGAGAGAGAGTGCAAGCACGAGTAGGGGTGGGGTAGAGGGAGAGGGAGAGAGAGATCCCAAGCAGACTCTATGCGGAGCGGGGAGCCTGATGTGGGGCTCGATCCCACTGGTGGTTTTTGCCTCTAATTTTCCAACTTTGAAGCTCACTAGATCTGATGTGTCTCCTTTCAACACCATGTTCTTGTTAACACCTAGTGGGGTTAATAAAAGTGAATTTAATAGTTCCTCTTTCTTTAACCAATTTTAGAATTTGCAGTTTGTTGTCTGACAAGTTTACATGGCATTGCTTTTTGTAAAGTCTTTCACATGTATAAAAATGCATAGTTGTAATGCTTGAATTATTCAGAAAGTAGGTGGTTCTAAGAAATGAAAATGTCCTCAATGATATGCAGGTCCTGAGGTTCACAAAATTTATTCCTAATTCTGTTTATCAAAACTTAATTCATTTTTAATTTTGAAATAATAAATGTTATTCTGAACACCCTAATCTCCTTTTAGTAAAATAGTATGGAGAAGAAAGATACTGGAAAGAATAAGTCAAGCATTTATTTATATCTTGCTTGTTCCAGTAAGAATGTAAGAAGGTTTTTACAAAGATACACTAAGTATGACAGTTTATCATGAATTAAAACCAGGGCCAAAGAAGAAAGAAGAACAAGGGTTGGGGACAAAGTAGAGTGAGGCACACAGAGATGCCCATCAAAATATGCAAGTGGGTCACATATTTGGCTCTGAGACTTTTAGCAGTCAATTTGAAAAGGGAAATTTGGGAGTAAGGCTCACTCACCTGAATTTCTGATCTAACAAGATCTGGCCTGTTATTTGCAAATGGACCAAAATGGCCAATTAATCGGTTGCAGAGGAAATTTACTTTGTGGTTTAGGCAGAGAATTGCAAAGAACTGAATGTCCTTTATCTGAATCTCTAATGAGCCAAGCCACTTCTCTGTTGTTTCCTTGTGTTCCAATGTTCTACTTTCGTTCTTTGTCTTGACTGCTCTATCTCTGTGTGCCTTGTTTAACCACATTAGAGCTTGCTATTCTGTGGGACGATCCAACAGTGGGACAGAACACTGAGGGGGCAGGGTTAGAATAACCATAGCCCAGTAAAGACAAATAATTCAAGGAAAGGAATTCCCCCAGGGTTGTTGAAGCAAAGTGAAATTACAAAGTTGGTTGGAGATTTCACCAGAGGTTTCCACAAATCTTGAAGTAATCTGCCAAGAGCTGGAATTCAGATTTTTTTTTTTTCCTACATTCAAAGCCACAGGAAGCTGAGAAATTGGTTTGCAATAAGTAAAAAAAGGTAGAAGAAAGAACAAATGAATTCATTATAAACCAATTAATTACCTTGAAATAACAGAGGTTTTGATAAATACTGTGGAAAGAAAAGGCATAAGGCACAGTTGCTGTGTTCTGAGGGACGGAGGTATAGGAAAGGCAGTTATAGCACATGATAAGGCAAGACGTGAGTCCTGAAGGAATGGTACAGACACTGGGCATATGGATTTTGACAGGCGTAAGGAGTCCACTTTTAGCTCAAATCACAGGAAGGAGATGGTTCTTGGAAAATGTCTGGTTTTCCATCCATGGCATTGGGGGAAAGGCATTATCAGTGAAGTGAATAAAATAATCAGGTATCTGAAGAAAGGAAAATCACGAGCATTTAAGTAAAATGATGACTAGACGTTTCTGTTGGAAGTAGTCATACCTAGAGCTAGATGACTTTGTGCAGTGTCTAAAGACCCATCTACACATTTTGTATTTGATCCCGTAAGCAATAGGGAATGTTGACATTTCCAATCAGAAGTGACACAATCACATTTTTAGGAAAGTCCTTCGCTTCAATCTGTAATCTCTTCACTTTCCACTCACACTATTCAAGCTGCTCAGGTACCTCTCATTTTCTAGAGCACACATAGCTGTCCTCTGTCTTCCCGCCCATAAAAGTCTGTCTGGAATACTCTGAAATACTCTTGGCATCCTGGTCTGTGGCCCACCCTATCTCTCCTTTACTTTCTACCATAACAAACCCTTGTTCACTCATCTTGCAGCCTGTTCTCATGCTGGTTTACCCCTCCCCACCTCATGGGACTCTGAACTCCTTAAAGGCAGACGCCATGACTGTCCTGCTTCCTATATGCCCAGTGCCTCATCACAATTCTGACAAATAATGTGTCTGCAACAAAAGTGTGGAACGGATGGACGCATCTAGAAGTGGTTAACAATGAATCAGTTTAGCAAAGAGACGGGGGAAAAGTAAGCATTCATTCAACAATTTCACTTTGGAGTACGTACTGTGCACCAGGCTTTATGAGAGGTGCTAAGAACACAAAGACAGACTGATAGGATGCTGCCCTCAGGGTGGCCATATTCAAAGGGAAGAGGCTGATGTATAAACTAGATGTTGTACCAGGTGTGGTAAGTGCTATAAGAGATGTCAGTGTAGTAATGCCACCAGGGAGGGAGTGAACTGCTTTTCCAGGAAGGCTGGGGCAGGTGCTCACCAGGACGCTGTTTGAGCTGAGCCCTGAAACATGATCAGGAGTCACAGTCTACACACACCCAGGTGTGGAGTGGTCAAATGCTATGGTGGTTTCTGGGTCAAGTGACCAGTTCAGTGCAGCCAGAAGTTGGGGCACAGTTTTTTATTTGCCTGCCCTGTTTGGCTTATTCATGTATTTATTTATATCATATGGACTTGTGGATTCTTATTTTAGTTCATGGTGGATTTATTATCAAATACTGCATAGCAAATCAGTCTAAAACTTAGTGGTTTAAAGCAACAATGATCATTTACTGTCTCTCACCCATTTTGTGAGTCACGAATTGAGAGCAGTTTGCCTGGATGGTTCTGGTTCAGGTCTCTGATGGGGTTGCTGTGAGGTGCTGTGATCCTCCCAACACCAACTGGGGCTGGCAAGTAAGTGCTGTTTGTGGGTGAGAGGCCTCTCCACAGGGTTGTTTGTTCTCACAGCATGGAGTCCGGGGATTCCCCCAGAACTAACCCTTCTACATGTTGAAAGAAACTAGTCCTTTCAAATATTGTGCAAAGAGATGACGCTGGACCAGAAGACAGGAACAGAACACAGGGCGAGATTTTCAGAATCTCAGTATGAAGAAAATCTTGGGCGAGAGTGGAACTCTGAAAAGCAAGAGGGATGACTCAGGATAGTGTTTCTCATCACTAGAGATACATACATAGATGGTGGAGGACTGAGAATGTTGGAGAGGGAGGCAGGTTGCCTGGATTTGAATACGAGCTCTGCCCCTTCCTAGCTATGTGACCCTTAGGCAAGTCACTTACCCCTCTGTGCCTTAGTTTTCTCATCCACAAAATGGTATTTATCTCATAGGGTTGTTATGAGGATTAAATATATTTAATACTTGCAAAGCACTAGAACACTGCCTGGCATGTGGTGAGCACCATGTGAGTATCATCTGTGATGATGGCAGTCGTGAGGATGCATGATGGTTGGGTCCTGTGCCTTTTGAAGAGGTTTTCAAATCCAAGTGCCTGTAAGTCCATCACTTGTGGGAAAGGACAGGACACACTTTAAAATGATCTATGTCAATTTGTGTTGTGGTATATTTATTATGTCCAAAGTTTCAGATGTTGGGTTGCCCTGAATAATCTGTCAAATGTAGTATGCTTTAAAAGAACTAATGGCTTAACGTGAAGAAATCTGTAAGGGGTGGCTCACGTGGACACCCTGACTGTGACGATACCAGGTGGTGAGCGGTATCACACAGATTTCCCTGGACCTCCTTCTGCAGTAGATGATGAAGAATACGGAGAGCCGGAGGAATTGGGGAGGCAAGGGAAAATGCTCTGGGTTTTGAACTGGACTCTGAACTCACATTGTTTTTGTCTGAAGAGGGCTGATTGCTTCAAGGTTCCTTCTAGTAAGTTCATGGTCTTTGCAACTATAGCTGCCAAGTCCATCTTACCTACTGAGTCTCCATGAGTTGATTCCCAATTCTGGTTGCCTGTTCTGCCGGCGAAGGAAATGGCTGCAAGCCGTGGGAGCTTTCCACCCCTCTTCTCTGAATGGCCTGGGCTCTTTTTCTCTGTGCTGGCTACCTTCCCTCTTGTGATCAGTATTCTGGGAGCTGTGGTAATGGCAGGGGGTTTGAAACACCTTGGACCCAGAAAATCCACTTCCTGTTTGCTACATAGTGATCTTTCCCGTGTAACACAGGAACATTTGCTCATTGCTGTGACTTCATGGCCAAAATCATGTGGGTTATCACATCCAGGGGTCGTCTAATTTGTAAGGACACACTTTATTTGGTTAGCAAGTTCATCTGTACAGTGGGAATAATCATGAGGATTAAAAGAGTATTTATAAAGCACTCGGAAACTATGCCAGGCACATAGCAAGTGCTTTATAAATACTAACTCATTTAGTTTTCATAATAACTCTGCACACAATTACTATTATTGTTTCCATTTTGATGATGTGGAAACTAATACACAGGGAGTTTAGTAACATTTCCAAGATCATGCAGCTACCTACTGGTAGTTTTAAACCCAGGGCATCTGGCCTAGAGTTTGTTCTCTTAGCCAATAAACCTTACTCTCTCGAGTGCCTGTGGCCCATTGTCTTGTGGTGTTTGTGGATTGATTGGCCCACTATACTGAGATAGAAAGGTGGTTTAACAGGATGAAAGATTTATTATTAATATTTTGAGAGTGCAACTGTGCTGGCATATGATGGAGAAGGATTTTTTTTTTTCTTTTTGCTAGCCATTAAACAATGTCCTTATTATAATGCATCTTTCTATAAGCTGGCTGCCTAATGGGAAGTCAGACATACTCTTTTTGGATAGGGAAAAGATGTCTTTATGTGGATTAGTGTCAAATATTTTGGTGGAATAAGATAAGTACAACATATAGTAGCTTTATTTGATAATTATAATGTATAGAATGGAAAAGTGGATCCTTTATTTTTTTATATTATGCTCTACTTACCTCCTCTGTAATAATTTCACTAACTATAGAATATCCTTCATTTGTACTTTGGAAAGAATAAAGTATTTGTTTGCACTATGCTCAGCTTTGCCATGGTACAAAAAACAATCCTCAGGGTTATCCCAATTATAGGTACATATTGGTTAGTGAAACTATTTTAATACTGATAACTTACAATTTATTATATAAATAATTACAAGTTCATATTGTAATTGGGGGGCATACTTGAGTTGTTATAGTTCATTTAAGCAAATTTTTTCTTTTTCTTTTTTTTTAAGCAAATTTTTACTTTTCTTTTGGTGAATTCATGACTTTTATAAATATGATTGACTAATCAAGATATTCAGACTGATTAAAAGGGATAGAATCTTCTTTACCTTTATGTTCCTAACACCTGACAAGCAGTGTGTATGATTGGCAAATGTTGAAGAATGAATGATGACTTATTCTCAGTTTGGGGTTCCACACTCTACCAGAGAGTTCTAGCTGGATCTGGAAACTCTCTATTCTGGTGGCACATTTGAATCACCCAAGAAGCTTCAAAAACTCCTAATGCCCAGGCCTGACTGTGTTCAAAGTGCTTCTCATGTTGAGCTGCCACTATAATCAAGGGAGACTGAAAATACATAAATAACTGTAAGATATGGCAGGTGGTGTTACAAGCTATGAAGAAAAATAAAGCAGCATAAGGTAGAGAGAATAAATGTTTAAGTCAAAGATGTTTAAATCTTGGGAAACGACATTTGGCTTGGCTATCATGTTAATTATTGGTTTAGGAAAAAACTCATTCCCTTTAATTGGCCTCCATCTACCCCTTACCCTCATTTTGTTACTTTCTTTATTATTATCCTCATGGGTTCTGTGCTTCTATTTCTATAGCTTCCAGCCATTAACTTCGATAGTGCCCAAAATAGCATGACGAAGACTGAGCACATCATCAAGGTGGGTGGACACAGAGCCCGAAGTCAGTGGCATGAGTCCACAGAAGCTGTTGAACTTGAAAATTTTAGGTAAGAATCCAGTATCTCCCTTGCCTTCAGCAACCTATTCTAATTAGCCCAAAACTTTGTCACAGGAGCTAAAATTTAAAGCTGTTTCAAAATTTACCATGGGGATTCTTAGCTTAATCATTTTCATCCATGCTTAAATCATTCCCAGAAGTAGTGTGTAAGTAACAGCTTAATGGCCGCAGCTGGAGCCGACCTGGGTGTTTCAGGACACCTTGCTGAGATACCTTTGGCACTTGTTCCATGAGAAAGTGGTTCCGGGTTGTTGACCTGGCCTGGCTGATTCCAGGCTTTGTCTTCAGCTTTTCGTCTGTCCATACCTTGCCAGCAGTGAGGAGGCATAAAAGAAGCCGTTGCTGTGAACAGATGTGATGGCTAAGGACTGTGGTTGTCAAAGCAACTGAGGTTTGCAGTTGAGGGGATTGCACCTCACCTTTAACATGAAAACCGTCAATCCATGTTCCTCTCTCCTGTCGCCATTTAGATCTCCTAGAAGTTGCACATTTTGTGGGCCACTCCCCTTCCAGGAGCTGGTTCTCTCAGGTTTACAATGTGCTGGAGTCATTTGGCACTAAATGCCATGTAAATAATGAATGGCATGAAATATCAAGATGAATATTCTAGAATGATCCTTTATTTATTTGGCCTAGATTTTGTCTCCCTGTCATATTGTGACAATGAATTTAATAGTCTACAAAATCACATGACATTACACGGTTTCTATTTAGCGAGGAACACTAACTTACTTGAAAATTCTTACAAATTCAGTCTCTAGTATCCACGTACTAAGAATGCACTACAGACCTCACCTGGCTAGGGTAGAGGCACACTGTCCAATGACATCTGAAAGACTGAAAAGGCAGAACAGTACAAATGATGATATAAGGCCATAGAACTTGCCTTTGAGGTGATATGTTCTTGTAATTCCAGCTTATTTGGCCTGGATCTTAAACTCGGTCTATTTTAATATGCACAAAAATAGTATATCATATATTTTATAGCGATGTCACCATTTTGTGCATTATCTCTTATCCTCTCCCAGTTTTAAAGTGGAATGTTTGTGGTATTTTTATAACCTCTTTAATTGGCTATAATATCAGAAGAAAGAAGCTGAAGATGGGATACCTCCAGACTTTGTTAAACACACACAGACACACACACATACACAGCAAACAATCAGCAACCGCAGAAACTTTCACGGTTGAAGGGGTTTAGGCTGTGTTTGATAAATCCGTGTTACCTACAAGGAAATATATAATGGTGAGCACTGGTGTTACTAGCTATAGGAGCCAATGGGGTTGTGGGTGGAAAAACGAAGGGAAGAATTGTTTACTGCCTCATGCAGTGTCTAGATAATATGTCCTCATCATTCTTTCTCTTCGTATCCCCTTTTCCTCCCTCTGAACAAGTTTAGCTATGAAGTGTTTATGAGGAATAATTTAGTTAAATAGTGAAATGAAGTATATATGCGTGATTATAATCTTTATTATTATTTATAATTGACTTTCTAGTTCCTTTTTTAACAGTTGATATGTGCGTTTAGCAGTATGTTAAGTCCTGAGAATCCTCCCAGTATCTGCATGAATACAGATGGTCTGTGCCTGCATTGAGAAATTTGAGGCAGCCTAAAAAATTTCTATTACAAAATGCTTTTCTGTTTGTTCCATATCAGTATAAACTACAAGAATGAGAGAAACTTCAGCAAACATCCCCAGCATAAACTATTTCAGGAGATCTTTACAGCCTTGGTGAAAAATAGACTCATCTGCAGGTAAGATTCTCCCAGAAAAGACCAACAATTTACCCAAGAATGGCATATCTTATATATCTTATTTCTAGCATATGGTTTGAAGAGTTTATGAGATTGAACACATCATACTTAAAAGATAAAATAGAGCAAATATCATTTAGAAGGAGGCAAATGAATAGGCATTGCAGGCGATCTCATTAAAATTACTCTGGTTAAGTACTGCATTTAGCCAAATTTTATGACAGATAAGGTAAAATGGTATAACCCACGTTATACTGTTTTTCTTATTATTCTTACTTTGAATTTGGATACTCAGGAGGAGTTTATTGCCAGGATCCTTATGAAACAGACATTGGGTAACCCCATGGCCGACATCCTCCTGGTACATTTTTGTGGTTGATACGAGGACTGATTAAATGGGCTATCCCAGCCTTGACCCTGGGGAAAGGATGAATGTGTAACCTCCAGTCATGGTCCAATGACGATGTTTCTTCTCAGGACCGAGTCAAATGTTCTCTCCATTGCTCTTCCTTGTCTTTTTTTTTTTTTTAAAGATTTTATTTATTTATTTGAGAGAGCGAGAATGAGAGAGAGTACATGAGAGGGGGGAGGGTCAGAGGGAGAAGCAGGCTCCTCGCCGAGCAGGGAGCCCGATGCGGGACTCGATCCCGGGACTCCAGGATCATGA
>NC_138369.1:65115027-65158125 GCF_054177405.1 Leptonychotes weddellii
CTGAGCCGAAGGCAGTCGCTTAACCGACTGAGCCACTCAGGCGCCCTGCTCTTCCTTGTCTTAACACAGGTGCAGTGTTGGGACTGTAGAGAAGGATCAGCAAGACCTCTAGATTCTGTCTCACAAACATCAGGGATTTTCAGTGAGCCATTGACTAGTGTTAGATTGCAGTCAGGACTGAATTTTCTATCCATTTGGGCTGCTTGAAGTGAGAGCTGGTTATACTGCTGCTAGATATGAAGGTGGCTCCTAGCATTATGTCATGGTGGCACCTTGCCTTCTACTCTTCCCTGGAGGCCCAGGCTCTCTCCCCCAAGCGTCAGCTGAAAAGTTGCCTGTAAAGAACCTTGAATCTTGGGGCACCTGGGTGGCTCAGCCGTTAAGCATCTGCCTTCGGCTCAGGTCATGATCCCAGGGTCCTGGGATAGAGCCCCACATCGGGCTCCCTGCTCAGCGGGAAGCCTGCTTCTCCCTCTCCTACTCCCCCTGCTTGTGTTCCTGCTCTCGCTGTCTCTCTCTCTGTCAAAATAAATAAATAAAATCTTAAAAAAAAAAAAAGAACCTTGAATCTTCCTCATTGCTTTGGAACTTGAGACTGAGATATCTGAATTCTTCCCCAGTGAGATGGAAAAAATTACTCCTATTCTGGAAAATGGGAGAAATATTAATAATTTAATGCCTTGACCAAGTGACTCGGCCCAGTGCAATAGCTGACTTTAAGTAGAACAGTATCTTGGTGGGTCCTCCATGATGAATCAGCTACTAAATACGCCTAAGTGGTAGTCTTATGATTTGGTCTTTTGAAGGGAGTTATTTAGCATTGTGTATTTAAGTACTGGACAATGGCTGCCAAATACATTGGTTTAGTTTAAAGCAGTCCAGGATTGGGACTGCATCTGTTACACCTTTGTACTTGATTTAGGCAGAAGATTATTAGACTGGCTTAGATAATACAAAAAGCCTAAAATCTTTATCATGGTTATAGAATTGGGTGCCTGCTCAGTTCTTGACAATATACTCAAAGATTGTTGAAAGATTAATGAACACTACTACAAAGGACATGAAGTTGTCCTGGACTGTTTTCTTCTTGAGCTTGAACAGAGTAGAACAATGGTTAGTAGCAGAATAATTGTGCCTGAAATGGTATTAGGAAATGACGTTCTTTAATTTGTTTTGAGGATGACTATCATGGACTCTTCAAGGGATGTCCAATAGACCCTTTATCAGGTCAGTACTCTGAGGAAGGCAGAATATTTCCTATATTAAAGATGTGAGAGATATCACTGTATCCCCAGTCTGAGGGCACTAGATGCAGAAATTGTTAGGGAAACTAGTCGGGCAACTGGTTGGCATCCAACAGTTGAAAAGATCTTAACAATTCTGAAGTTAAGAGATCTCTTGTCAGGACCTTTTCAAATTCTTAGTGATTAATGAAGTGTCTTAGATTGGATGGAATTACTGGCTTGCAACATGAGTAGTCCCTGGAAATCTTCAAACTAGGAAGAGATGATTATAGATCTCTTTGCTTTCATAGTACGAGAAGGAATTTAGGAATGTTGAACATCAAGGGCATCCTTTTATGTCATCCTTTGGCTACTGACAGATTGTTACGTTCAGTTCTATTCTAAAAGCAGGGTTGGGTCAAAGATGGCTTAAGTGTAAAGGTCTTCCATTGTTTCTCACCCCATATGACCTTGCTAAGATAGCCAGAATTACCTTTTCTCCTTTTCCCTCTAAATTTAGACTTATAGAAGAATTACATCTCGGGGCCTTTTCTGGTATAGCTTCCTATCCTTTTCTTTGCAAACATCAGATTTAATGTTGGCCAGAAAGCTTGGATTCAATTCAATAAATAAATTTTTGAATATCTACAGTGTGCAGGGAAGAGAAGGAATAAACAGTGGGGAAGGAAGAGAGGGTGAAAATACAAAGATGAATAGGACACATGATTCCTTTCTTCTAGGGACTCAGCATCTAGTCTCTCTGGTCAGCAAAACAGTTACCCCTATCCCAATACAAGGGAAACTATGGTAGATATAAACTATTTATATTATGACAACTAAACACTGGGGGAGGTTGAAGGACTGTGGACTTTGGTCTTTGGTCCAGTTCAGGCTGTTGACAAGACTGGGCATATTCAGGATGCTATGCCATTCAGGTTTACCCTGAGGATATGGCTGATTGGGAATTTTGTCTCATGTGTAGAGTGTGAGCCCTTCCAAGTCCTCAGTCAGTTTATGCCCAAGTGATGCTGTTCTTGTTCTTGATCTATTTCATTCTCCCCAACTGCAATCTTCCCCTATGCCACACTTCTGGATACCTCCTTTCTGAGTGCTTTTCCTAAGACTGACCTGTGATTACTCCCTTGTTCTCAGAAATGAAATCGCCAGATGGCATCTGAAATGAGACAGGACTTGTTAATCCAGGGTCAGATAAGGTAACGCTGTAAGCTGCAAACACCTCATGGTCAATCTCAAAGGGCAAGTGAAAGTGTCATGTCTGAAGCTGAGGTTACTCCTGGTTACACATGGTCATGAATCTTGATGTGTGGCAGAGTATGGAAGCAAATTTTGATCTTCCAACTTTCCTTTTTGCCATAACGTCATTTGTCTGTAGGAGAGTCTACTGTTAGAAAATAAATCTACCCCCCTTCCCTTTCATCTGCCTGTCCAGGGAAGTACACAGGGTGCTTGGTATCCAAGACTAGGTTGTTACGAGGTTGTATAGGGAAGTAAAACTTGTCACAAAATTGACCTATCCTCTAATTAACTGCTTATAAAATTGACCTCTACTCAGATATCTCTTCTGTGTATCTGTTCCTCTGAGCTCCCTCTTTGTTGGTCCATTTCTTTCTGATTGCCAGACAATGTGTAGATCCTATAACACAGTGCAAATATAACATAATCTCCTTGTGAAATGAACTTGCAAATCTGGCTAAAGATATAGAATTTCCTGAATAGACTAACAGTGATGGTGCTGAACTGTTGGAATCCAACAAATGAGGCACTGGCAGAATGAGACCACTGACAATTGAAGAAGAGGGTATTAACAAAGGAGGATGACAAAGTGGGACTTCAAAAAAGCACATTTGGACCAACAAAGGTTAGGAGAGGCCTTTAGGACAAATTGGTGACTCTAATATATTTGCAAAAATGAACCTCTTTTTGCTGCAAAAGTCAAAAATTAATTCAAGGATATTGGCTCATGTTACATGATGGGTCAGAAAAAGTGTGCCCCGAAATGTCAGCAGAATCCATTCCTGCTTTATTCTAGTTATTAGAGCAGAGTTGCAATTATAACTTAAAATTTGTTAAATGTAAGATAAAATAGGTCTTAGTTTCATAGTTTATATTTTAAGATCATGTTTTCATTAAATCTTTCCCCCTGCTATTTAATATGAAATTTGGTGTTATTTAAAGTGAGTTCACTTAACTGGTCTCTTCCTGGTACAATTATCCCACAATTGCCAGGATATCCTCTCTTCCCTTGCCTGTAACTTTTGTAGAGATAAGTATATACAAGGTTTTCAAATTTCAGTTAAAAGGGAACCACCTGATCCATTTAGCATGACCTCTTTGGTCTAAAAATGCAATCACTTTTCTAATAAGAACAAGTGGTGAGAGGAAAGGACTAGAAGTTAGGATAGAGCAGCAATCTCTTCAGTATCTTGATTTAGTTCTTGAAATATACCAAGTTGTTGGAGAGATGCTTTTGCTGTGATTTTCTTTCATCAGGTAGCAGACAGGCCAATAGGGGCCTTTGAAGATTTCCCCCTCACCTAGGAGAAGGGAAGCCTGGTCACTTTGGTAAAGTCTGGCCATCCTCTAATGACTGGGGTAAAATTCCAGTTCCCTAGTTGTTCACAAAGCCCTTTGAGATCTTGTTCCTTCTTGGCCTCATCTCTTGCTCTAGCCTGGTACATCCATTGGCTCACCAAGATCAGAGCAAGCCCCTCATTATTCCTTGGAGAGTTATTTTCTCTCATATCTGAGCCTCTGCCCATGCTAATCCTCACCTTAAGCCTGCTGTCCCCACCTCTTTGCCTTCCTGGCTGTTCTGGCCCCTCAACTGTCCTCCCCTCTTATGGCCCTGGGCCCCTGTTCCTCTCCCCCATGCACTGGGCTCCCAGAGAAGAGGGCTTGGGTGTTTTATCTCCAACTCAAGCCATTGATACTGGTTTTATTGGAGAACATGGAGGCTGAGAGTCTTCCTGTAGTGGAATTTCTCTGCATTAAATTATTTTGAGCACCATAAAAAATGTGAGAATACAGAAAATGATAAAAAATGAAAAATTACCCTTTATACCACTCTTAGAAATAGTTACATTAATTCTTGCTGTATTTCCTTCTAATCTTTTTTAAATTCTATGCTTTTATCTTCACTTACATGAGAAATTATTACACACATACAAAACTGTATTATGCTGTTTATCCAGAGTAAAGTTTTTATTTTTTTTTTTCATTTTTAATTTTTTTTTTAAAGATTTTATTTATTTATTTGAGACAGAGAATGAGAGAGAGAGAGCACATGAGAGGGGGGAGGGTCAGAGGGAGAAGCAGGCTCCTTGCCGAGCAGGGAGCCCGATGCGGGACTCGATCCAGGGACTCCAGGATCATGACCTGAGCCGAAAGCAGTCGCTTAACCAACTGAGCCACCCAGGCACCCCCAGAGTAAAGTTTTTAAAAGAGCTGTCTCATTGGCTGAGACTCCTTTAGGATCTTGTCTTTTTGTCTGTCTTTTGCTCTAAGTTTCAGAATCTTAAATGTAGAAAGGAAGAAAATAACCTTCAAGAACCTAGGATCTCATGTAATCCTCAAACAAAAACAAGCATTCTGCTTCTTCCCATCACCTAACTTGGAGCAAATATTTAGCTCTTACACTTTTATTTCTCCTGAAATGTTATTCTCCTCAAATATATATACACCCCCACACACATACAAAAGACGTCATCCAATTATAGAGGGAATGGAAGAAAAAATCCAGTCCAGCCTCATTTGATAGATGCAGTTGCTGAGAGGTTAAGGCCAAGCCTAGGGTCCTCAGGCAAGACTTAACTGGTACCCTTTTCTCCTGTGCCTTGCTGGTTCCTGGGTTCTTTATTAATCAAAAAATATTTAAAATTTACTTTCAGTTTTGCACCAGAGAAGTATCACTTCAGTAATCATGTTCTTGCTTTTCTTCTATCTACTACTGCTTCTTGCAAAAATCGTCTAACAGGCATGAAACTAAAATGTCCCTACCTTCCCAGGAAAGCTTTGCTTGTTTTTGGGCCACATGTAACCACCATGTAACCAACCATTTTGAACGTGGCCAAATCAATAAATGACAGCTTCCCGTCAGTTCATGAGCTTCTGAGAGCCAGGCAATGAGTTCCAGACGCATTCTAGGAAGCATATTTCCATGGCTAAACCCCCAAACACTTGCACTTATGTAAGGCCATCCATCCCTTTATCAACTTTGCTCTGGCAGACTGTACCTTATAAGCTGTATGTAACTGTTGTTGATTCATCTTTTGTTTTACATATGGCTTAGTGGACTTTTTCTTCTTTGGAGATCTCGAGGTTGACATACCAAAAACAGGACTTTTGACTTTTCTCGCTTAACTTGCCCTCCCTGAGCTTTACTTTTCTCCATCTATCAACCTGGTCCAAGCTGCCATCATGTCTTGCTTGGACAATTGCAGTAGGCTAACTGGGCTCCCTGCTTTGATTTTTGGCTCCCTATACTGTTCTCAACACTATTTCTGAAAGGATCCTTTCAAAATCTCTATTAGATCGTGTTAGTTATTTGCTTAGAGCCTTCTAGTGGCTTTCCAGAATAAAAAGTCCAAAGTCCCTATGCTTATTCTACAAAGCCCTGCAGATCTGGCTCTTGCCATCTCTCTGACTTCAACTCCTATTACTTTGTCTTTGCTCACTTTGCTCTAGCCCCATGGGCTTCCTTGCCAGTCCTTGCACAGCCACACCCCTGCTCAGGGACTATATACTTAACTCTTCCGCTCTTCTGATCTAGACTCATTCCTCAAGTCACTTGGATGCTAATTTTATCAGAGAACCCTTCTCTGACTGCCCTAAAATAGTATTCCCTGGACTCCTTAAACTTTAACCTTTGTTGTCCTGCATTGTATATCACCTCATATAAATTTTTATTAGTTTGTGTTTATTATTGATCTTCTCCCTTTAGAAGGTAAGCTCCATGAACACAAGTACATGGTTTTGTCCTTTGTTGTACCCCTGGGCATGTAACAGTGCCTGGCTACCAGTAGGTGATGAGTAAATATTTGAAAGCATTCTACCTCTGAAACTTCCATCAACTATGTAGAAGAAACACATGGAGACAGTCCTTTCTGCTCAATATCCCCCTGACTGTAGGGACCAGCAAAGACCCATTGGATGGACTTTTGGTTGGGAGCTTATTTGGGGCTACAGGAAGAATAAAGACCCATTAAGAATAGTGGAACAAGTCAGTAAAGATTCCTTGACTATTCATCTGTAATTAATTTCTTCACACATATTCTTTTTTCTTCTAAGTTTTACCACATTTATTTTGATGTGAATTTTACTTTCCTAGTATCCCCCCCCCCAAAAAAAAACCCCACAGGGCTCTGTTTTATGAATTTGGGATCATATTTATTTTTAAACAGGCTTGAATTTCTCTACTCTTAAATTTTGAGTCAAAGGTGGAAGTTTTGTTGTTGTTGTTTTGTATGTTAATGAAAAGGGGAATTTAAATTACACATCACCATGAAGATGCTGCTTATTCTGAGCAAGAACCAGAGCAAAGCATGGTACAAATAAGGTCAGGGGTGAACCTCTGGCTTGTGTGTCAGCCCCTGGATTCAGCTAACCTCAGACCATTTGGCTGTCTTGTTGGTCTTGGTACTTGCAGCTTTGTGATCCAACACCACAGCCTCGTGACTAAATTTTACATAGAGCTCTCACATCGTATATTGGTCTCTTCCACCGTACAAGAAGGTGAAACCGACTGCCCTCCTTTCAACGGCTGTGTGGCCAGTGCCATTTTTCCTTCCCTTTTTGTATCGATAGCAGAAAGTGGCGTGTGATGCTGAAAACAATGTGGCAGGTGGTCATGGACAAAGGCCGTGGGAGCTGATCACGCTGCCATGTATTAATAGTCCTGTGAAAGAAGTGGCAAAAGTTCAGTCACAAGAGGGGATAAATATTTGCCCGCTCATGAATCCGCTGCTGTGTGGCGGCTATATTGGGACATACCCTCCAGGGAAACACTATCTTTGCAGACAGACAGCTTCTTCAGAGCTGCCTCAGAGGACCCCCGGCTGCTGTGCTCAACATTCCTGCTCCCAGAGTAGATGCGGTTTGGAGAGTCACTGTCTCCCTAGTCACCCCCGCCTGGGGGACCTGGAGTGGGGATGGGAGGGACAACTGGAGCACTGGCCCAGGAGTCAGTCCCCAGGTCTGCTCTCATGTGCAGCCTTGGGCCAGCCACTTTGAATTTAAGCAACCCATTGGGACTGCCTCAGTGGAACGAGGGTACCCGCCTTTACGATCGGTCGCTATTATTCTCTGTAATTCTCTGGTTGCACTAAATTGTGTGCTTCCTGGTACCCCAACTCTTGGCAAACAGAGATCTATATCGTCTTACAGAACACTCCATTCCTCTTGAATACCAGAGCTCCATCCCATGTGCTGCGTCCTTGTGGGGGGTTCAGGGCTGGGAGCCAAGGAAGGAACAACTGCTCCTTCAGAGGTCAGTGCTCAGAGAGGAGAAGCCAGAGGACTCAGACACCAGGAATTCTATTTACATTTACAACAGCAGAGGCCAGAATCACGTAGAAATATTAATAGCTTTGGGCTTCAGTCCCAAAATTGCAAAACAAAAAATGCCATTTGCTTGGAACAGAACTTTTAACTCTGAGACTTTTCTGGAACTCATTTATTTATACTCCTTTAATAATAATAATTTTAAGAAGCCTATTCTGGAATTTTTTTTCTTTTCTTTTTTAGAGGGGGGAGGAAATAGAAGAAAACTTTTCATATTTATTTTAATATGAAAAACATTGCAAAGGTCATGAACTTTCCTCATGAAGAGTGTATATAGTTAACAGGAAAAATACCAGTGCACACATATTTGTAGCATGAATCACCTCTTAATATGTCCCGTAGCTTTTCCTCTTAAATGATGAAAAGCAATCAGCATTAAACCTCATTAGGTTTTTAGCAGCTGTTGCAACTTGATCATTATTTCTGTTAGATCTTTGGGATGTCGTATCTTTGCACTACAGTCCAGGCTATCTTTAGCTAACCCCAGCACCTGAAAGGGAAAGCAGTCATGTGCCATCTCCCTATTTATAAAGGTTAAAGGTATTCTCTCTGTAATAGGAGCCTCAGAATAACCACATCCTTACAAATGTTCCCACAGGTGATTGTTTTAAATTCAAAGTGTATTTCGAATTTGCATTATTTTTCCCCATGCAAGGAAGTCTGGATGAACTATAGTGCAGCTTCCCAGTGTGGCGTTGGCTAATTCTGCCTGGCTGGCAGCCCTTGGATGGGTTGAGTCCTGCCTTTATTCTCAGAAGAAACTGAGCTTTGCCTCCATAGCAAAGGTGTCACTGTCATGGTGACTGGGCTGGAGGAGGGCCATGGTTTGATGGTAGCTATGGTGGGCAGCTCCCGCCAGGAGCCCTGGTGATGGCAGGAAGAACAATTCTCAGCCAGTGATGCATTGGGAACATCTTGCTCCGCTTCTCTCTGCAGAGCAAGGCCTCTGACAGGGCCTCTAATCTATCAGGAGCACTCAAGCATCCCTGGGAATATAAGACTATGGGAAAAGCATATTTACCAACCTCCTTCCCATGAGCTAAGTCTTAGTGGATAGGATTTGGGATGGAGTAGAATCAGGTGGGGGTGGGGTGACACCTCCAGGGGCAGTGACTGTAGATGTTCATTCTGCTTTTGAGGAGGGTGGGTCTTGTGCACTCAATTTTGAGATGTGCTGGTTTGGGGGCAGAGCTGAATTTCTCAGGACCGTGGAGGAGACGAAGCTGAATTCTACCACCAAAGGCCAAGGATTAATAGGAGGCAGGCCAGGCAAGGGTTGGCTTGGGACCTCAGCTTAAGCAAAGATTCCACTTGATGGAAGGGCAGATCTTTAAAGTCTCCTAACCTTGCTGGATGCATAACTACCTTAGCTGTGGAGATGGGATAGGGTGGGAGAAATTACGTGGATTCTAGTCTGGAATAGCTTTTGTTATCTTCCCCAGTTTTCCTTGGCTAACTATGGAGTAACAGACACTTTTTGTTTTAGGGTTTTGTTAACATCTCCACCAAGCGCCACTGTCGGACTAGCTTAGAGGGCAGTGGGAGACAAGTGTTGCTTGAGATGGTGCTCATGCTTGCCTTCCCCCTTCTTGGTACTCCCCACTCTCAATGGTCTCCCCCGAGAGCATGTCCTTAATCATTCACCTGCACACCAACCTTCGTCTCAGGCTCCGCTTCCAGGGAGACTGATATAAGAAAATACTTTATCACAGTGTTTTCCAAGCTGCCCACTAAAGTGCTCTGGAGGCTACAGAGAACCCCCAGGGGTGTCATGGGGTCTTTTAAATTTGCAGGGAGGGCGCCTGGGTGGCTCAGTTGGTTGAGCGACTGCCTTCGGCTCAGGTCATGATCCTGGAGTCCCGGGATCGAGTCCCGCATCGGGCTCCCTGCTCAGCAGGGAGTCTGCTTCTCCCTCTGACCCTCCCCTCTCTCATGTGCTCTCTCTCTCTCTCATTCTCTCTCTCAAATAAATAAATAAAAAAAAATCTTTAAAAAAAAATAAATTTGCAGGGAAAACAGAGCTATGCGGTATCTGTCAGACCCAGATACTTTATGGTTTCCATATGAAGGTTGTGCTGCCTTCCTTTAGATGATGCCATAGCTTTCTGAAACTGGGTTTTCCGTGGTTGTCATGATAAAGCAAGTATGATGTGAAAATCAGCTGGAAGAGGAGATGAAGATGGTAGTCTGCAATCTGGTTACAAGGCTTGAGAATTTGTTTAGAGCCTACAGGTGCACACACCCCAATCATAAGTAAATGTGATCAAGAATAAAATAAAAGCATTTTTCTTATAATGTATGTGTATTATTTTTTTCAAATGGATACGAAGTTATCAGGGCATAAATTCTTATTAAGTCAAACCTAATTATTGGAACGTTTAGCTATGTCTTTTGGTCTGGCGCTGCCCTCAGCCAAAAAGGGCACTGAGAGCCAAATAATTTTGGGGCCTCTGCTTCATGATGATAATGACAGTTTTTATGTGTTTTGCACTACAGTAGATTAAATGTTCAGGTACCAACTAACAGTCCTTATTGCAGATTAAGTTTGAAATGAACTAGTGCTATTCCTTTGTATGTTCCTTATTCTCCTTCATCGTCTTGTGTTGTTCTGTCACAGTGGCCTTTTAAACATGGACAAACATGCTTTCTCTTTCTTTTCTTCTTTCAGAGAGTGGGTTCATCGAGCCCCATCTATTCACTTTCTGAGAGTGTTAATCTGTCTGAGACTACTAATGAGGGATCCATGTTATCAGGTTGGTTGGAAAAAATAAAAATACTTACTTGTTATGAAGATGAGATAAAAAAAACCTGGGCCATGTTAACCTTATTTTCTCTCTCACAACTCAATAGCTTTCAAATTTAGGAGGTATCTCACTTGCTATTTAAAAAGATATGAGAGACATGATTTAATAGAGACAAAAAATATGTTTCTGCTATATGAACCGTGGGATTAAGTGGATGGAACTTTTGGTGTATATCTTAAACCACAGGCAATTCAGAGGGGTGTACACTTGGCCACACCTTTGAGTGTGTTTTCAAGGCTCAGCAGCTCACTAGGTCAACGTCAGCCGTGACAAGCAGGGGCCTTCTCAGGGGCTCCAGAGGCAGTCAGTGGGAAAGGCAGGGCCTGCAGTTTTGGCAGCTGCTCCAGGGTCCATGCCCTTCCCCACGTCCAGCCTCAGACCTTGAGTTAAAGGTGAGCAAGGGACCTCCCGTCTGTCTCAAATGAGGGTTGCGAGGTCAAGAAACTTTCCCTCCTCTCACTTGTTTAGTGCTTCTCTTGTTTAGTGCTTCTTAAACTTTAATGCCCCTAGGAATCCCCTGGGAATCTTGTAAATTGCAGATTCTGATTTGGCAGGTACACAATGAGGCCCAAGACTCTGCATTTCTAACAGGTTTCCAGAGGATGCCCATGCCACACGTTGTATAGCCAGGACTTAGTGCTTTCGCCGTGAGGCTCTAAAGAAAAGCTTAGCTGACATTTCACCCGGACCTTGAAAGTTATTTCTTCCAGTACTGGCTGGTAGATAGGTGCCTCCATCAAATAGCAGCTTGCACACTTTTGTGTGCATCAGAAGCACTTGGAGGACTCCATGATGGCTAGGGCCCATCACCACAGTTTCTGATTCAGTAGGTTTGGGGAGGGCCCAAAGATCTGCATTTCCAGTAAGTTCCCAGGTAATGCTGATGCTGCTTGTCAGGGGACCACAGTTGGAGAACCACTGCTCCAAAGCCTCAAGATTGTTTATTTAGTCATTGTTGTTTCTGCTTGCCAGTGTTAAATATCTAGAGTGTTCTTAGTATTCATACATGCTTCAGTAATTTTCACGGATTTTTTCCCCCCTAAGAAGCATCTCCTTTTACACCCTGTCCTGATAAGCTACTAGGAAGCTCAGACCACTCAGAAGATCTTTTATTCTGGATTTGATTTTACTGATGAATTGTTTGAGTCAGAATGTGGCTCTTTTCATTACCCAATAACCGTCTTTTCCAAATTGGCACTTAAAAAATGTTTTTGGCACTAGTCAGCTACAGAGCCTGCTCTGATTTGAGACTTCTGGGATTCATGGTGGTTCCACATCTTTCCTTTAGAAGAATCACCACTTCCTCATTGGTATTCTGAACGGGCTTTGTGCTATTATCATTTTAGCTAGTAGCCCTTTGACTGTGGGCCTCAGGGCACACTCCAAATGGCTTTCTGTCCTGGTTGCTCAAAGTTTTCTGGGAAGATAGCATCCTTTTTCCCCCATGACCAGCCTTACAGAACTGTATGTTCCATGTATTTCTGAGCTGCCATTTGCAGTTCTGTGTGGGACATATCTAATAAGGGTGGACCATGTGTTCCATTTTGCCTGGATCAGTCCCAGAATGTGCTCATTGTTCCCACTTAATTATTAATAACACCCTCTTTGACTCTCACGAAGGTGGATTGTTAGCAGGAGATCTAGTTTTTTGACTTATAGAAGTTAGTAAAATAGATGTTCTCTAAGATGTTCTGTTTGTTCAGAGAATTGATGACAGTTGTCTCATGCTCTGCTGATCTCCAGCTAAAGTATTGCCTTTTATTTATTTATTTATTTATTTATTTATTTATTTATTTATTTATTTGATGTAGTGTTCCGTGATTCATTGTTTGCTTATAACACCCAGTGCTCCATGCAATAAAGTATTGCCTTTCTTAGTCTAGTTCTTGACGGATTGGGACAGGGTTGATTGCCCTGCTCTCTCCAGGAAAGAATTCACTGACCTCTTTGTTTATGGGATTTTGTGACTAAACATATATTAAATGAAGTCTTTCCCTGATTTCTAGCCTTTCCATAGAAGGGGATTCTCTCTGAATCTCTGCCCCCTGGCTCTCTTTCTACAAAGAAGAGCATGTGCTCAGGCAATTGTTTAACTTCTTGAGTTGCCAAGAATTGTTGGCTGAAGTCACAAAGCTTTGCTGTGATTTACTATAATTTATGCCGGTGAATCTCAGCCAGTCTTCACCCTTGCTAGGCATTCCTCTCTTGTTGAGTCAGTGCTACAGGACCCACAGTGGCTGGTCCAAACCAGGTCCACTTCTCATACCCCAACACCCTCCTACCCCTGTCATTCTCACCAAATCACAGCATAGTCTGTTTTATGGAGAAAACCAAAGCCATCCCAGTGGGAGCTCTCTTATTATCTCTTCTTTGTTGCTTGAAATATTGGGATTATCTCGAAACTTTATGTTCTTCTTCTTTCAGAAGAAATATCCCTCCTGTTTGCCAAGGCTTACCCCTCTACCTATTCTCTTTCTTACTATGTCAGTGGCTCCATTTCTATTTTCCATTATCATAAAAATGTCCTTTCCTTGAACCAGACACCCCTTCAGATCTTCACCTTACCTTCATTACTCCATTTCTTGAAAGGTCAGGCTGTGTCTCTTGAACGTACTTCCTTTCTGTCAGGACTGATGGGCTGCATAACTTGCACACTGAATTTTGTGTACAAGGTTCTGCCTGGAAGCCATACTTCAGTCAGCATTCCTTGATCCAGAGGTTGCAGACTGGTGGCTTGTAGATTGGCTCTTGCCTGCCAGAGACTTCAGTATATGCTTAATGGAGATTCCAGCAAGAAAAAAACTGGAAGGAATGAAAGAGAAGCCATTTTAAAGGTATACATGCATAGAGTTTGTCATAATTAAAGAAAGACATATGTTCTGAGATTTCATGTATAGTAAGAGGCCCACGCAGCATAAAGATAAATGCCCACCTGCACGCGTTCCTGTGAAGCCGGAGCACATTGCTTATTGATGATACAGTGAAGATCTTAAAAGCTGCTGCCTACAATTATATTAGAAACCACAATAAAAAGATAGTCAGGCTGAGTGACCTTTTCCCAGCACCTGCATTCCTCAACTCCTGTAAGAGCACACAGCCTTTCCCACATTACCTGTTTGCCTTCACCCATCCCATGGGGCTCTAGCTCTTCCTCAGCACTTTGCACCTTTATGTATTATTTACTTGCTCTTTTTCTTAATCCTGCCTTCCTAAATGTTGACCTTCCCAAAGTTCTTTTCTTTAATCATCTTCTCCCCTATCTTCCACCCTCTTGGCTTTAACTCTTGTGGTTGGCATTGTTTTTTGCTCACAAGTACTTATCTCCGGTCTCAAACTTGTGTCTTTATGTAAGTCCCAAATTTCCAGGGGTATTTTGGATGGCCATGGTTCTCAAAGTATGACCTGGGGACTGCTTATGGGTCTCTGAAACCCTTTCAGGGGTTCCACCAGGCCTAAAATATCTTAAAAATAATGCCACGATGTTGTTTGCCTTTTCACACTCACTGTCTTACATGTGTGCAATGGAATTCTCCAGAGGCGACAGGATGTGTGACAAGGTCACCGCTCTGAGGGCTGAGGGAACAGGTGCTTGTGTACTGTGCTTTAAAAATTTCTCACATTTAAGTTCTAATATGGTACATAGATATAACCCACATAAACAGAACTCTCTGAGGTTCTCAGTAATTTTTAAGAGTGTAAAGGAGTACAGAGACCAAAGAGTTTGAGAAGCACTGTGGGAGTGCATTCCACTCAATAACTTTAAAATGGAACTCTTTGCTCTTTCCTCTCACCTTGAACCTTCAGAACCAACTCCTAATCCTTTTAGTGGCACCTCCTTTCCTCCAGACTCCAAGGTAAGGATCTTTGAACCATCTCTTATATTTCCCTTTGACTCCCTACAAATAGAGCATAAGCAAGTTTATCGAAGAGTATTGCTCTTCCATCTGGAACGATAAGATGCCAGCGCATACAGGGGCCTGAAAATCATGACCCAGGAATGAGCAGCGTGGAACCACTCTTGAGTTTTGAACAGCAGAGTAGAGTGATCCCATCTGTGATTCACTATGAAGGGCTCACTGCAGTGTGTCTGGCCTTGATTTGGCTGCTGACTCGGTCTAGGATGAGAGCCTCTAAGGGCACTGACATTTCCAGCTGTGGCAAAAACAGTGATGCACTGACAACACGCATCTGGGTGCTGCATTGTGCTCCGTTTTTTGAGAACATACTCGTTATCTGTACTACAGTATTGTACCTTTTTTTTTTTTTTTTTTGTAAAGGAAAACCTCAGGGACTAGTCAGAGCAAGGACATTCGTTACATATCGTACATTGAACTAAAGGGCAGATTGACTTGGGGACTTTCTCCAAGTCACTGGGCTCAGAGGTACTGAACCCAGTCTTGTGACCCTCGGGCTTGTGACCAGGGAGAAAATGCTGAGATCCGACAGGGCACCCAGGAAGTGTTGCTGTAATTCAAGCGTGCAGTCATATTTGCTTTTCAGATTAGGACCCAGAACTGTTAAGCCCGGGTATGTGCATACCTTGTGGTCTTGGTTTTCTCCAGTTGACACTCTCAGATGAAAGCAGTCACATTGGTATGACGAAAGGAAACATAAGGAAGACCAGGAGTCTGTGAGCAATCAATCTCCTGGCCTTGCTCCAGTCTACCCAGAAGCATGGGGGAGGGGGGAGTGTTTATTTCATAAATGAAGGGTAAATTCTTGAGTATGTAACAACGACATTCTCAGAGAGTGACAAAGCCTCTGTCCCCTTCCTATACTTCATAACAGTGCTTCTCAAACTCCTGTGTTCCACAGGAGTTAATATGCATTCTGTGAAAAGAAGTGTGCTTCAATTAATGATGTTTGGGAAAAGCTGCACCTCAGTCCTTGCATTGGAGGCTTAGAACGCCCTGCAGCATGTTAAAGGCTCTGAGGGGTCCTATGATAAAAGCATTTGTCAAACTATGTTCAACATATCATTTCCCAAGCTAATTTGAATTTTGTCATGAAATTATTATTATTATTTTTAAAACAGAATGTCTAATACCACCCACTGCACAGTAAAAGGGCTATTCCCAGAACAGAGTTTGGGAAATGGAAGTTAGTCCCAAATTGTTAATAGCAATTATTGGATAGATATGTTACTTGTCAAGGTAAAAATTTAAAAATGACCATGCCAATCATTTATTTATTTATTTTTTTAAAGATTTTATTTATTTATTTGAGAGAGAGAGAGCACGAATGGGGGAAAGGGCAGAGGGACATCAGATTCCCTGCTGAGTGGGGAGCCTGACACTGGGCTGGACCCTGAGATCATGACCTGAGCCAAAGTCAGATGTTTAACCAACTGAGCCACCTAGGCGCCCTGTGACCAATCATTTAAACATTTTTCTCTCCCTTGGTGTCTTCTCACTCCCAAGCTTCAAATTTAAATCTCCTTTAAGAGACTCTCAGATTTCAATGTTTTGCCCTTACCTCGTCTTTCATGGCCTCTTCTACTTTTCTCAAGTGAACATCCCATCAGCAGCTTAGTATGTCCCAAGTGGAGTCTTCTCTAACCTAGACTCCTCCTCTCTCCTTCCCTGGGTCTGTTATAATATCTTGCTGCCCCTCAGTCCCCAGGCTCAAATATTGTTTCTTTTCTTCCAGCATGTCTTCATGTTTGGTTGATCACACTACTTCCTAGACTTATCTCCACCTCTCCATTCTTCTGCCCAGTGCCACTGCCAACCAACTGGGCTTCTGGGTGGCTCTCTTTCCCTCTCTAGTTCATTGAAAAACCAGAGGGGGATCCTCACAGCTGATTCTAATCATCCCTTATTCACACAGTGTTTTCATCCCATCTCATGGTCCATGTGATGAAGGTCAGATTCAGGCTCACAGATAAGTCTTCCCACAGTTTGGTCCTACCACGCTTTTCTGACATTATTCCCAGGAATGCCGTTCATAGAGTTATGGAAGTGCTTCTTGGAGTTATGGAACACGTTGATGTTCTTTCTGCACAACTTCTGTGCACTTTTGGACCTTTTGTTCTCTTTGCTTGGAATCTCCCTGATTTTTCTTCTCAGCCGATCTATCCATCCTTCTAAACCTTTTCCAAGGCCACCACCCTTATGACATTTTCCATAGTCCTCTCAGCAGGATATCATGTGTCCCTCCTGGGACATCATAGCAGTTCATGTATAACTTTCTTATCACACTTACCAAATTCTGTCTTAAATGCCAGTTGTTTGTATATCTACCATATGCTTGCCTAAAGCTCAGTGAGGTCGGCCTCAGTCATCTGCATATTTGTGTCCTCTTCAGAGCCTGACACAGGGCTTTTATATAATAAGAATGAAAAAAAAATTGTTGAATAAACATTAGTAGTGTTAAAATGTTATTTTTATATGTGTAAAATATTCTGCCATAAGCAGGAATAATGTATACAGTATTCTTCTGTTCTTTAATTATAGCTCTTCTAGAGTGAATAGCAATGGTGAAAATTCAAATTAGTGGGTAGTCACAGATCTATTTTTAATTGAGTTGTAAATGTCGCTTCATACTTAATTTAAACATGGGTATGTTTAGTGTTTCCAAATTCCCTGCATATACAATAAGGAAACCTTGACCAGGAGGCCTTAAGAATCTTGAGCCTTTTTTCAGCCTGTCCACTCAGTTGGCTTCAAGGTGGAACTAGATTGTTCTCCCTCACACTCAAGTACTCATCGCCATGCATTTCTCAGAATTGGAATGATGGCTAATATTTATTTTTCAAAGGACTTCCTTGTGTGTATGTTAAGGAGAGTACAGCTTTAATTAAACAGGTTAGGGTCACTTGAAACACGTCTGCCTGAAGATAAATGTCAATGTGGATAATCTGAGAGCACTTGCTATTAATAGAGTTCCAAGTTGGTCCCTCTCATGACTGTAGCCTCCCACCCCGTCTTCCCTAATTACTACTCATAGAGTAGTTTCAGAAGTTTCATGAAACGTCTTCTTATTGGGAATTGGATTTAAAAATCTGTATCAGGAGACATTTTGTGATGATTATTCTTACCTTCGTTTAAAGTATGGGTTTTAATAAGACCATTAGCCTCTTCATTTTAAGGAAGAGCCCTATAGTCTAGAGCAATTCTAGTCAACTTTTACTGTCTGTGAATTACCTGGGAATCTTGTGGAAATTCAGAATGTGATTCAGCAGGTTTGGGGTGAGGAGGAGATTCTGCATTTCTAACCAGCTTCTCCGTGAGGCTGATGCTGCTGTCCATGGACCACACTAGGCAGGGGCCTACAGGAAGGTTGTGGGAGTTGGTGATGCTGGATTCCATTCCTCTCCAGGCTGGTCACTTAGGCAAAGTGGCTTACCTTTCTGGGCCTTAGTTGTCCTAATCTGCAATGTGAGGGAACAATACCTTAATAGCTCTTTCCATCTCTAACATTTTATGATGACATGAGGGGAAGTAGAAAGAATGAGGAGTCAGGCTGCAGGTCTGAGCATATTTTCATTCTTTTAATTTCAACCCAACTTTTGTATTTATTAACAGTTTATCTTAAATGTGGTATAAATAAAAACATTAAAGAGCTGCATATTTATGTTAGAATGTGAACCTTTAAAAAATAATTATCAATCTCATGATTTAATAAAGAACTTCCATGTAAAATATATTTCTCCCTCCACCCTCATCTTTTGTGTTGTTCTGTTGTTTTTGTTTTATTAGGAAATACTCCATAGCTTGGGTGGAATTGAAAACCTAGCTCAGGTAAGATTCCCTTATGGTGGCTGGTCTTGCCTTTCCATTTGGTGCCATGGCTCTGGGCAAGGATTACATAGGTGTGTGACCGCAGGTGGCTTTCTTACTTTAGGCTGCCTGCCAAGGGGAGGGGCAGGCAGGGTGGATAAGTGTGTGTGAGGCAGGATACTCACAGAGCAGGAAGGGACCCATGACATTTTGTTCCAGCTAATTTTACCCAGCCTGCTGAAACAAGAAAGTTCTATAAAAGGTCACATGTCTTCAGTTAGTCATGAAAAGAAGTAGGTGTTGGCTGGCAGGCCCAGCTCCTCAGCATTGCACATACCAAATGATGGAAGAAAATATTGGTTATAAAGATGTTCATAATTGTTTCACACAAAAAGAATTATGCTCACTAAAATATTTCCAAATACATGACAATGTGAGGAATGATCTTAACTTCATTTATTTTTCTGCTTTTGTAACTACTGAGGGAAGGTAAGCAGGTTGAGCCAGTCAAATGTTTGGGTTTATTAGTATGATAAGGCAAAATTTCTAGGCATGGCATTGGGTTGGATCAGCCCACTGTCCTACCACATAGAGAAAGAATGATTTTCATAATGGACTTTTGGCCCTGCAAACTCATTCTGTATTATTAATGGAAGAGTAAGTTCAATGGCAGGTTAATGCTAAATCTATTATATTTTATTATATTTTCATTCTTGGGAAATTGCTGCAACATGACTGGTTTTTGTTTTTAAGATTTTTTTTTTTTTAATTGGCTGGAGGTTTACCTCATTTAATGAAATGACTGTCTTTCATAAAATTATATTATAAAGGATCCTCTTACCCACCTTAACTTCCCTGGTCTTCTTAGAATTTTTGTGTGTTTCTCTGAGCCTATTTCTTATTATAACCAGTTATCTGCAGTGAGTGATTATCAGACTACCCACACCCATTTTATTCTGATTACAGCTATTGGTGTGTATGCTGGTTAGATATAATTTTTTTGTATTTGGAACCAAATTACACCACAAACTTACTTAGTGACAAGTCATTTTTTGAGAGTTTATACAGTCTTTCCATGGTCCCGCCCTCAACTTCAGGGCATGCAAGAGAAGGCAAAGAATCTAGAAACTCAAGCTACCTTTTGCACTTGAGTGAACCTGGCCCAGAGGCCCTGAGTATTATTTGGTGTATCTGTTGTGCCATCTACAGCTCATTTTCAGAAGTACACATCTTGTCCCTTATCTGCTTGTGTGCTTTTACTAATCTTTCCTTCTGACTCTTGTTGGTTTGGTCCCTCCTGCAGTACATGGAGACTGTGGCCAATGAGTACCTAGGCTATGGAGAGGAGCCGCACAGTGTGGACAAGCTGGTCAACATGACGTGTAAGTGTCGTCGTGAGGACATGGCAACTTTTCCCACTTGCCAAGTGAGCAGGATGGCGTTTTCAACAGGAAAAAGGATCCTTTGAATATTTATGAGTATACCCATCCACAGTTCTAGTATTGGGAGTCCATGCCAGTTGTTACATTCAGTGGCAAAATATACCCATAAGGAAAACTTTAGATTGCAACTCTTACCTTGAAAAGCCCAATTTCACGTTGAAGATTTTCACTGAGCACAAGTTTATTTTAATGCAAGAGGGACTTCCATAATGGCAGATTTTGGTAAAAATGTTTTTTGCTTCCTTTGATTTCTATTAAAATGTCAGAGGCTATTCACTTTTCATCTATAAAGTTTTGTTAATAATAATACCTACCTCATAAAATTTAAAACTTTGTGAACATAAAAAAGAAAAAAAAGAGCCTGATGTAATGATGAGAATGTGAAAACATGGGTTTGTGTGTGTGGAATTCAATCTTCTCTCTCTGGAGGCTCTTTCCAGCCCCACCTTGCTTCCTCTCCAGGCTTGATGAGCTGTAGGTCCCCTGTTGCTGTGGATGCTAGCCCATTTTCTTTGAATGATCTGGTTTCCCGTATTTGTTTCCAGGACAGCACACTGATTCTCAGTTACAGGGAGAGGAGAGTACGTGGTTAGCGCTAGGCACCAGGAAGTTTCTTTGAGAACAACTGTTCCCCTCAGCGGAGGAACCTTGCTAGGTCCATCACCTTCAGTGGCCTTCCTCTCCTCTTTATATTTGAAATCTTTATAGGGAGGATATTTGAAGAGTAGGTTTCACTTTGAACTTGCAACGATGTTGAGGAACTCATTCAACTTTAAGCGGAAGGAGATGTTTGCCTTTTTTGCTGTCTCCATATTTTATTACTATAATAGAAATATATAATAATTATTATTTGAGCTTAAGAGGTAATTCTCAGAGTAAAAAAAAAAAAAAGTAACCCTGTTCCTCCTCCCTCCATTGTTCCTTTTTTGTTATCTGTCTGCCCATGTGGCCTTTCTGTTTGCCCATCAGTACTTTTAGACCTGAGGTTCCATGCATACTGCTGCCTTTAAGTGCTGAATCCCTCTTTGAATTATTTCCTTTCTTTATAGATATTTTTCAAAAACTTGCTGCTGTCAAAGACCAAAGAGAATGGGTCACCACAAGCGGAGCACATAAGGTGAGTAGTCCCAGAAGGAGTGAACACTTCACCTCCATATGGCGGTGGTTCCAATGCTGGGGTTCAGAGCCCCTTGATCAAGTTTCTTATAATTATAGTTCACAGACCTGCTAACCTAGCCTAGAATTGTAAATCTCTGCCAACCCTTTAATATTCTTTATCAGCCTAAGGAGTAAATATAGAAATAGCAAACAGGTTTTCTGAAACTTTTTTTTTTTTTCCTTTTTCCTATGCCACTTATTAACAACCAAGTTTGTTGCTTTATTTAAATGTTGCTTGAGAAACCCTGGCTATATATAAATTGCCCCTAAGTGTGTATTTACAAATGAACAAATAAAGTGTGTGTATACATATAAATACATTCCTTATGGCACATGGAGTTATATATATGCTTGAACCATATGAAATTGTATGTCTATTGGGCAATTTCATATGGTTAAACCTTATAATCAGATGGTAAAGTATTATAAGCATATGGATCAAATATACATTTCAAGATGAATGGGTGCTGGTTTAGTCGAAACAGACTAAATTTATATATATAGCAAGACTATTTAGATGGTAGCTGCCTACAGCCAGTTTTCAATAAGCTGTTGATTTCTCATATCCCAAGAGGCCACTGTCGAGTATATATTAGAGCAAGGTTGCATAAAATGTGTTCACACGTGCTGCTCATTGTATAGGAGATGATTCTAGGTCATATACAAATCAACGCTTTTCATTTCAATAGCTACATATATTTCACTGATATTACCACTTAGAATTTGAGGAACATTTTTGAGTAGCATTAATTAAGGAGTTAAGTGGATATGGCAAAAATTGTGGGAATGTTATGTCAGTGACTGAAGTTTGGAGAACATTGTTGTGTTAGGAGATCAGAGAAAAAAGTGAGAGAAGAATAAGAGGAGGGGATCAAAGAAATAAAGATAATGATAGCTTCATAAAAAAGTGAATGAAATCATAAAGGGGAAAATTGACGTAACAGGAACCAAAAATCAGCCAAGCAGTTGTTACTTGGCTCACAGCTCTGGCCTGAAATATGTCTGGGTGTGTACTTTTGGGGGACTCTGAGTTCTAAAAGTCTAGAGAAAAGAGGAATGAATTTGCATTAATGGGAATTCAGAAAGGGCAACTGATAAGGTACAGACTTCCAGTTAAGTCATGTTATTTAGCATGATGTCTGGAAGCCTCAATTTATGCTCTTTCTACATCATTAGAAATCTGAGAGGCAAATGAAGTGCTTGGTAATGTTGACATCTTGCTTAGTTTGGGGGAGAAAAGACAGTTTTCAATACTTTGTGGGAAAGGGCCTACCACAATGCCTAGTTCAGAAGGAGTTCAAAACATGAACTCAAAAACAATGACTGGTTACTACCAGTATTGTACTTCCTATCATTAGTCTCCCTACTTCTCCTTGGGGAGAGGCCAGAAGAGGCAGAGGGGACATCCTGGGCACATGAAAATAGAGGGAAGAGTGAGAACCTTGGCCATGTATCTTGGTCCCCTTTGCTTCCTGCCCTGGGTAAGGAATGGCCACAAGGATCTAGCGTTGAGTTTCAAAGCAGGAAGGGGTCCTGCCCCCTGAAAGAGCTGGGTATGGTGAATGTTTAATAAAAAAACTCCTCTTGGGGTTAAGCCTCAATGATCTTTGAAAGAAACATTATACCACTCAAGAAGCTTGTAGTACTTACACAATGAAACTTTCTTTTACTTCATTTTTCAGACATTAGTAAATTTACTTGGTGCCCGAGATACTAATGTTTTGTTGGGTGCCCTTCTGGCTCTGGCTAGTTTAGCTGAAAGGTAAGTGTATTTTAATATCTTTCCAGTTCCACTGCCATAGTAGTTCAGGTGGGAAAGACGAATAATAGATCAGTTTCTCTAGTTACTTACTTACTTAGTTATAATTTGAAAAATAAGCATGAAGTAGCATTAATATATTGAAGAGGATTCTGAATGAAAAAGCATCATTTTAAAACTTAAGTTGGAAAGGAAAATCAGTTTCTTCTATTTTCCCTGACCAGAAATACCTACCTAGTCTTTCATCCAACCTTCAGATACTTTCACTTTCAAAATAACAGTAGTATTTCTTTGACATCTATATCTCCCTGACTTTAAAAAAAAAAAAAAGTTCTCTCCTGTATATTCATTCTAACATATAAAACATTTTCAAACACTTTTGCCCTTAAAACAATTCTGGATAACATGTTCCCTTATAGACATCATGATTATTTTAAATAAAAGTGTTTTAAATATATTTTTATGCCAGTAAGTGAATCAATGCTTTTTTTTGTTTTTATTTTTTAAACTTTCTATGGAATAATTGACACACTATAACTGCATATGTTTAAAGTGTACAACATGATGATTTGATATACATTATGTGTATGGAATAATTAGCAAGTTCAAGAGAATTAATATATTCATCATATCACATACTTTTTTTGTGTGTGCGCAATAAAAACACTTAAGATGTGCTCTCATCAACTTTCAAGTATAAAATACCATACTAACTGTGGTCTCCATGCTGCACATTAGATCCTTAGTACTCCTTCTTATAACTGAAAGTTTGTGCCCTTTAATCCATATTTCCCTCCTGTCTAGCTCCTACCAATCACTCACCATGCTAATCTCTATTTCTATGTGATCAGTTCTTTTGTTTTTTGTTTTAGATTCCACATATATCTGATATCATACAGTAGTTACCTTAGCACAGTTCCTTTCAGGTTCACCCATGTTGTCACAAATGGCAGAGATTCCTTCTTTTTTATGAATAAATAATAATATTCGATTATATTTATGTAGGCCCATATAGGTCATTTTTATGTCTTGGCTGTTGTGAATAATGCCGATTATTACCTTTTTAATGAAAAGCCTATTATTCTTTTTGGAGAAAGGGAATCATGTTATCATGATACTGTTATGAAACAAATTTAAATTGATGACATACAACATTTGTTGAATGTTGGAATTTGATGTAGCCCGACCCCATGGAGCTATATTGCTTTTTGTTTTTCCTCCTGAGATAATATGAGAACGAGGGTATTAAATGAATGGATATGGTAAAGTATGTTTTTAGTAGTTACTAATAGTTTTCAATTTGTAGTCCAGAATGTAGGGAGAAGATAAGTGAACTCAACATTGTAGAAAATCTGCTGATGATTTTGCATGAATATGACTTGCTTTCCAAAAGGTAGGATTGCTCACAGGGGAAAAGACAATGTCATATTTGATGAAAATGATAATTGTTACATTTATTATGTCATGCTATTTACATTATTAACTGAATGGCATGAGTCACCTTGACATTTATTTTCTATTTTCTATTTAAGTTTTTATAGAGAAACTAGAACAAAGAGGTGTATTGATTTATCTTTGGTCTTGCATCACTTCTAGATCTGGGCATAGAATTGAATTATATAAATCTTATGATCACATCTTTAATATTTTTGTTTATTGAATTTTTTTTACATCCTGTCTTTTTAAGGAAAGAAACTCTGAGGTGGCTCTATTTTTAGTAATTTCAGATTGTATATTGAATAAATTATTAGATTGTTAAAATCTATTCCACTTAAGGAACGTAAAATAAATTAGTATAGCTGCTGACTTGTTTCATGACCACCTGTTATTATAACTCCAAACAGAATCTAAAATGTATTCATTTTCAATTGAACTACATATTGCTCTAAAGAATTACTGTATTCCGTTAGTTACTAGGTTGTTTTTAAATAGAGTTGCAACCTACATCATTTGATATTTAGTTAAGTAAGTCATGATTTTCTGAAGAGGTAAAACAGATAACAGAAATATCAAGTAATGAAACCCAGACACTTAACCATAGTAAATCCCCGTGAGTCTTTCTTCAAAGTCAATTTTATCCTCTTGTACAAACTATACTTATAGACCTGTGTACCTGAACTCGTTTCTAGGAAAACAACCTCTGCACAGGTGTTAGAACACCAGAGATGAATGAGATAGAGTGTGTAGTGTAGGAGAGGGGACAGGCATGCAGGTCAGTGGTTTCACCATAGCACTGTAAGTGGTGTGGTTAACGGATGCACAGGACACTCTGGAAACATAGAGCAGAAGCTCCCAGTCACAGCCAGGGGCCACACCAAGTTTCCTGAAGGAAAAGGGAGTTATCTAGGCAAAGGGAGAGAACAAGTGGAAACAGAATGTGCTGTTTGGAGGCATGAATTTGTCTGTATTAGAGGAACTGCGTGATTGGGCACAGCTGGAACAGAAAACTAGATTAGACAGTTAACGATAAGTTAAAAATATAGCAAATTTTGGTCTGGCTTTCTCTATATGCTAGACCCTGCTTTAAGCACTTTTGTGTGTTAATTCATTTGATCTGCACAGTAACCCATCAATTTCCATATTTTATAGAGGAGGCAACAAGATGCTTTTAGCCAGGTCACAGTGGGCTCTTTGTGCCGAATAAGAGTGTGTTTTTTATCCATGCACATTATGGGGACTTACAGAAAGATTTTAAGCATGATCAGATTCATTTTGTGGGGAGATTACTCTGATAGCAGTATGTGGGGTGTGTGGCGTGGGGAATATAGCCACACAATGAGATCCATTTAGAAACAAGGAAGGGGATGTTTGGTGTGGAAAGTTTAAGGAGATGCAGAACACTATTTGCCAAAGAACAGATATTCTGAATGTCAGAACACAAAAGTTTGGGAGGGATTGATGCTGTGGAAAATTGGCTCAGGGGAAAGGAACCGTGGAGCAGTGTGAGCATGAGAAGATTGGAGAGGCAGGTGACGGAGAAGCTTATGTCTTGAGCACAATCAAAGATCACAAGAATGGGAGGAGCAGTGGGGTTAGGCAGCTGCATGATTTGCAAGAGAATTAATCTCAGCCGTTGCCTAGGAAAAAGGCAGCAGTGGATTGGGAAAGGAGAAGGAAGTGTCTTGGATGATTCCGTCTTCTGGCTTGGAAAATTAAAAAGACTGTGATATCATGAGTCAACACTGGAGATATAAGAGGGAAGAGCCAGTTTGGGGAGGAGAATAATGACTTTGAGTTGAGACACAGTGGGATGAGTACCTGTGGAACGGCTGTGTGGCTAGAACTTCTGGAGGCTGAGAGTGATGCCTGGGCTGAGCTCACAGGACTGGGTTAGAGGGGGTATTTGAAGTCACGGGAATGGATGACATTGTCCAGGGAGAGTGTTTAGAATATGAGACTGGAGGGTTATGGATGGTTCTATGCAATGCCATCATCATCATGTTTCAGAGCTCTGCTGAACCCTATGTGTCCTATGCTATCATTATCTTTATTTTACACACCAGATAGTCACTGGGAACATTGCATTTAATCTCCTTGCATTGTAGTGGTTTTGGCATTTTGTTTTAATGTCCTGTTTTTGTAACCACATAGTGAGTTTCTGAAGACTATGATAGAGCTTTTATTTCTTTTGTTTTGAGCACAGTGCAGGTCCCATTGTATGTACCTGATATCTATTCACTGGCTAGTAGGTTTTTAGCCAGACCAGTGGGCTTACAAGGAGGCTATGACTTAGAACGGTGGTCAGCAAACTATGACCCACAGTCTAAATTTGGCTCCCTGCCTGTTTTTGTAAATAAAGATTTATTGGAACATAGCCATGCCCATTTGTTTTTTATGTGTTATCTATGGCTGCTTTTACATATGTTGGCTGGGTTGGGTAGTTCTGACCAAAGCTGTATGGCTAGCAAAGCCTGAAACACTGTGCTGTGATCCAACCCTTTACAGAAAACATATGTTGACCTGTGACTTAGAAAATGTTAGAGCGCCACAGTGATGATAGCTCTAGTCCAAATGCAGAGTCAGTAACTCACTGCGCTGTGATTCTCATCCTCACCACCCTCCCATCCGCTTCCAGATTAACTGCGGAGTTACTGCGCCTCCTTTGTGCCGAACCCCAAGTGAAAGAGCAGGTGAAGCTCTATGAAGGGATACCCGTCCTCCTTAGTCTGCTCCACTCTGACCACCTGAAGCTGCTCTGGAGTGTTGTCTGGATTCTGGTTCAGGTTTGTGAGGACCCTGAGACCAGTGTGGAAATTCGCATTTGGGGAGGCATCAAGCAGCTTCTTCATATTTTACGAGGGTGAGTCAGAGGGGGCTGTGGCCGACTGCCTTAGTCACTGAAGGTTGGGGATTCTGCCATACAATGGCAGATTTGGTACATGATCAGCTTGCTTCCTCCTGCTCTTTGGTCCTTTGTGTTATGGAGAATCATTTATACTTGTCACAAACATACTTGAAATCATTATCAGGGGCATTCATCTTTTAAGTTTCTTGGGAGCCCTGAAATATTTATCTTTGCATCACCGGCCTCCATGATAGTGCTGGGAATAGAGAAGCCATCAGTCTGCAAATGTAGATTGAATGAGATCCAACAACCATAACAAAACATTTATATTACCACCTTTTTCTTGACAACACTCTATGCGTATTGTAATCCCAACAAGTATAATAATTTTACTTTAAATTTACTTTTTTGCTAAAATGTCTGCATTTGCATATATGGCACTCATCTACAAAGAGAAAGCAAAACCTGCAATTAAAGAACAGATGTATAATCCTTAGTTAAAATGGGAGAAAATATTGTTGATCAAACGATTGTCATGTTACTGACCCTGGTCCAGTTGCTCTTCTTTCCTCTCTAAATCTTCATTGCAGTGCTCTTAAGGTGGGTTAACATGTTATCATCTCTCTTTTAAAAGTAGATATGAGGAATTCTTAATCTCAAGAAACAAACTGAGGGTTGCTGAAATGGTGGGGGGTGGGAGGGATGGGGTGGCTGAGTGATAGACATTGGGGAAGGTATGTGCTATGGTGAGCGCTGTGAATTGTGTAAGACTGTTGAATCACAGACCTGTACCTCTGAAACAAATAATACATTATATGTTAAAAAAAAAAAAAGAAGAAGAAGATAGCAGAAGGGGAAGAATGAAGAGGGGATATCGGAGGGGGAGATGAACCATGAGAGACTATGGACTTTGAGAAACAAACTGAGAGTTCTAGAGGGGAGGGGGGTGGGGGGATGGGTTAGCCTGGTGATGGGTATTAAAGAGGGCATGTTCTGCATGGAGCACTGGGTGTTATACGCAAACAATGAATCATGGAACACTACATCAAAAACTAATAATGTAATGTATGGTGATTAACATAACATAATAATAATAAAAAAAGAATTCTAGTGACATTCAAAGCCTTGAGTATGGAGAAGGAATGGTCATTAAAATAGTTTCAAATTGAAACTTTCTTGAAGTATGTTGCAGTAAGTATGTATTAGATATATTGAAGCCATGGATAATGACATCTTTTGGTACCATCAGTGGGAAAGTTCTAGTACCTAAAATTATTATAAAGGATAATTCAGCCCTATAGGTACTGAATCAAAGTTGAAAAGGAATATGTCTGGGGTGCCTGGGTGGCTCAGATGGTTAAGCGTCTGCCTTCAGCTCAGGTCATGATCCCAGGGTCCTGGGATCGAGCCCCACATGAGGCTCCCTGCTTGGCAGGGAGCCTGCTTCTCCCTCTCCCTCTACTGTTCCCCCTGCTTGTGCTCTCTTGCTCTCTCTGTCAAATAAATAAATAAAATCTTAAAAAAAAAAAAAAAGAAAAGGAATATGTCTGCCTGAAAGGAATCACTCTTGTAATGTGTAGTACCTAAATAAAGCTCTCTCTAATAAAAACAGAGTGACTTATCATTCTTAATATGACCAGATATTATCAAATCAGTGTTATTCAGACTTTGTGCTTGTTATACCTCTAGGTATATTATGGAACTGTATGTTATCGACTTCTATGAGGGTATGTTTCAAAGCATAAGAACAGACTATAGTGATATGGACAATAGCTGTATTAATTATTTCTGTCACCAAAACAAAGGAAAAAATATAAGCTATTGATAATCTACTTGCTTTTTTTTAAGATTTTTATTTTTATTTATTTGAGAGAGAGAGAGAGAGAGCAAGGGGAGGGACAGAGGGAGAAGCAGAGTCCCTGCTGGGCAGGGAACTTGACTCCGGGCTCTATCCCAGGACCCTGAGATCATGACCTGAGCTGAAGGTAGACGCTTATGTGACTAAGCCACCCGGATGCCCCTACTTGCTTTTGTGAGTATCACATAAAAATCTCAAATACTTTAAAGTATAAACTATAAATCTTTCATTAGTACTGTGGCATAATAAGCTAGCTCCTTGAATATTTAGCAGAAGTTTTTTGTTTTGTTTTTATTTTTTTTTGCTTGCTTTTTTAGGATGCTGATGGTGATGCTGATGGCAGTGGTCGATACACCTATTCCAACAGCTATGGGTTGCCCTTTTGGAGAACAGTTATTTTCTTGATGATAACATTAAATTCTGTGATGCTTAAGCAGTCCTTCAAAGATAAAACCTACTGTTTTACCACATAGGATTAAGTTTAATACAAGGCACCAGTTTTCCTCTTTTGTTCAAGATGTAACCATCCTTGAGAGAAATGAGTTCTTTCACATCTAAAGAGTCAGTTGGCCCGTCCATTTCTCTGGTGCAATGTTAGAAAACTCTTTCCTGGGAAAATGATATATGTCAACACTTATTCTATGTTAAATATGTCTCAGCGCTCTGGGAGAATTTATTACCCCAGCTGGGTAAACAATATCCCTCCAGAGCTTGTGCCTACCCCAGGGCTGCCTGGAGCTGGTACAAGGGGTGGAGGTTGCCAGGCTGTCTGCTGGCATGAGTAGGACCAGGGATTATTGTCAAGGCAGTTTCCAGGAAATCTGTTCGTGCCCATTCACCTACAATCATAAGCTCCAGAACAGTTCCTGAAGGCCTATAGACTCGAGTAGGGGGAGTGATTTCTAAAATTTGAGTTTAACATAATGTGGTTGACAGATAAGATCACCAGTTGTGACTATCCCTAGACCTAGCTCCATTACCTTCCCAAAGCTAACTGAAGGAAGGGCACTAGTGGGCCCAGATGACATGGGAAGGAAGCCAAGGAGACTCCATCTATGTAATATTTAGGCACAAAGAAATCAAGATAGAGCTGTTGCCATAAAAAATAAAGAAATGAAAAAATATAGTAGCTGCATTAAACAAAAAGGAACAAAACAGATAAAAGACATGAAGAAGCTATTGTGGAAGATGCTACCTTGAGTAAACAGAAAACAAGTGCTTTATTTTATCAAAGATATTAAATAGAACATGACATTTATGACCTGAGATTAAAGAAAAGATGCTAGGACTACAAAAAAGGGAAGGTAGAGATTACAGAGCTAGGAAGAAAGGCAAGGACTGAATAATCCACAGAACTGAGACATTCATCAGAGTACCAGACAGAAACTGGAATTAATACAAGGAAGGGCACACTTGAAAAAATTGCACATAATGTGGAGGAAAAAGACAAAGGAATGAGAACCATTAGAAAGTGAAGGATATGGCTTGCAGAAGATGAGTTTTCAACCTGTGGATAACTGATATCCTAGTGAGAGAATAAAGCAAAAGGATAAAAAAATTCAAAGATAGGGTTGCATAGGGGGCTCAGTCGGTTAAGCGTCTGCCTTCAGCTCAGGTCATGATCTCAGGGTCCTGGGATCGAGCCCCGCATTGAGCCCCAAATCTGGCTCCCCACTCAGCGGGGAGTCTGTTTCTCCCTCTCCCTCAGCTCCTCCCCGCCCCTGACTTGTGTGCCCTCTCTCAAACAAATCAATAAAATCTTTTTTAAAAAATTCAAAAATATAAAAGAAGAGATCTTTACCAAAATAAGGAAAGACTAGAATTGCTTGGAAAAAGAAAACTCAGCATGAGGAAGACTGACATATAGTCAGGTGAATTGATAGCAGCAGAATAGAGTTCAAAAACAGAGGTGGGGGAGGAGCAGGGGGCGCTCCTGGCTGGCTCAGTCAGCAGAGCATGCAACTCTTGATCTTGGATTTCTAGCCCCCCACATTGGGTGTAGAGATTACTTAAAAATAAAATCTTAAGGGTGCCTGGGTGGCTCAGTTGGTTAAGCGACTGCCTTCGGCTCAGGTCATGATCCTGGAGTCCCGGGATCGAGTCCCACATCGGGCTCCCTGCTCCGCGGGGAGTCTGCTTCTCCCTCTGGCCCTCCCCCCTCTCATGTACTCGCTCTCTCTCATTCTCTCTCTCTCAAATAAATAAAATATTTAAAAAAAAAAAATAAAATCTTAAAACAAAACAAAAAAACAAAGGTGGGCATGTGGAGCTGTGGGGAAATGACAGAGTTTTCAATAACTAGTGCTGGATTTAGTTCAGTAACCAGAGAAAGAAGCAGGAGGGAAGGAAGGCAGGAAGGCAGGAAGGAAGGAAGGGAGGGAGGGAGGGAGAGGGGAAAGGAAGGAAGGGAGGGAGGAAGGAAGAAAAAAAGGAAGGAAAGAAGGGACCCCTGCTTCACACCACACATAGAAATCCACTGTAGGTGGATTGGAAGGTGAAACAATAAAGATAACATAGGAGAAAACTTCATGGCCTGGGGGAGGCAAACATTTCTTAAACAGGACCCAGAAAGCACTGACCATGAGGGAAAAGTGATAAATTGTGCATTCACTTTTCTTTTTCAGAGACAGAAATTTTGTTTCCGATCGTTCTTCCATTGGCAGCCTGTCTAGTGCAAATGCAGCAGGCAGAATCCAGCAGCTTCATTTGTCAGAAGATTTAAGCCCTCGGGAAATACAAGAAAATATTTTTTCTCTTCAAGCAGGTATTTATATCATATTATTATGTTTTGCTATTTGATACTGTTTAGCATAGGTTTTATTATGTTCTGTGATGATGATAATAATTTGTTATTCTCTGTTATGTATGATAATATGAAGTAGGCACAATTTGTAAGTTTAAAAACTGTGAAGTTAAATCCATGTAAGTGTCTGAAACCTCCCGGGATTTGTGTTGGGCCTGCAGGTTAGTGATACCACAGACTTTTCTCTCCCTTTCACATTCTGAACACATTGAGAAATCAGCATAGAAGTCAGGCATAAAGAGAGCAGAATAGTAGCTTCATTACTGGAAAAGCTGGATTAGAGAATTCAGCTTGCTTTGTGGCCAGAATCATGGTTCCTATATTTTCTAGATCTCAGGGCACCCTCCTTCAGAGAGATTCTACAATGCAGACATCCATTCCCCTGGGAACAAGGGAGCACCTTCCTTACTCCATGTGAGCACCTAAAGAGAGGACAGAGCCTCTCTTGCCACACAAAAGCAGGAGCAGGGATGTATGCCCACGTTTTTGGCAGTTTGGCACAACCCTGAACAAGGTTCACAAAAGGGCACCTGGCCTTTGGGACGAGTGGGGGCTTTGGTGCTGCTGACCAAGGTGGGCGCCTTGCCACAGACACAGGATGGGGGCAGAGAGGCACTGGGGGCGGCCCGCAGGAGGGCAGGCAGGCAGGAGTATATGAGGATATATGTAATGCCTGAAGCACAGTGCAGGGCCAGCGCAAGGGCCCCATAAAATGGTAGTACCCTTTACAGGTGCTCTGTGCTGTAGAATCCAGCACATTTCTGGTTGGACAAGAAGCAGCTCTGTACAGAACGTCACCAGAAGCTGCCACGGTAACCATGAGGAGGCAGGAAGGGTGGTGCTCAGGGTGTGGGATTTAACAGCTAGCAGACTGCAGTTGGACTTCTGGCCTCTTCCACTTACTAAGTTCTGTGGCCTAGTCTGTCGGTCTCTGTGAACTTCAGTTTTCTCATCAGTAAAACTGGTAGTCATGGTACATCCTCTGATTACAAGGGATACTTTGTGTTTTTTGTTTAATTTTTTTAAAAAGATTATATTTATTTATTTGGCACAGAGAGAGAGAGACAGCGAGAGAGGGAACTCAAACAGGGCGAATGGGAGAGGGAGAAGCAGGCTTCCTTCCAAGCAGGAGCCCGATGCAGGGCTCGATCCCAGGACCCTGGAATCATGACCTGAGCCGAAGGCAGACGCTTAACGACTGAGCCACCCAAGCGCCCCGATACTTGGGATCATATATTTAAAGTACTCATGTATCCAACCATTGTAGATGTATTTACTGAGCACCTGCCAAGTGCCAGGCACCTGTTGGGCCCTGGGGATTATAATGAAGCTGCTTCCCGGTACACAGTAAGTGCTCAACAAAAGGCTGTGGAGGGGTGTAGACGCACATGAATTACGTGAAGAGCAGCGTTAGACACCACTGCGAGTCAGTTTCCCTCCCCCCAGAGCTGTGTCGCAGGGAAAGGTACTGTGTTTGGAGGAGTGGCTCTGTCACAGAATTCCCTGCGGAGCCTGAGTATTGACGGAGCGGTGTAGAGCGCGGTCAGTGATGACAGACACGATCATCTGGTGGTTTTCTTTACAGCCTGCTGTGCCGCCCTCACCGAGCTGGTGCTCAACGACACCAACGCCCACCAGGTGGTCCAGGTGAGAACGCTGCTCTCCGGGCTCCGGCTGCAGACCACGTCAGCACTCACGGACCCCACCTCAGGCGAACTGTGTAGCCCAGAACACAGCTTTTGGGATCCCATGATGTGATTTTAAGATATTTTAATATGTCTTATTTAAGTTCTAGAATTCCATTTTATAGTCTCTTTTATTTTTTAATTTTTTAAACTTTTTAAAATTAAGATTTTATTTATTTATTTGTCAGAGAGAGAGAGGGAACACAAGCAGGGGAGTGGGAGAGGGAGAAGCAGGCTTCCCGCTGAGCAGGGAGCCTGATGTGGAGCTCGATCCCAGCACTCTGGGATCATGACCTGAGCCAAAGGCAGACGCTTAACCAACTGAGCTACCCAGGCGTCCCTAATTTTTTAAGCTTTTTTAACATTTTATTTTTAAGTAATCTCTACACCCAACATGGGGCTCAAACTCAAAACCCCGAGATCAGGAGTCACATGCTCTTCCGACTGAGCCAGCTAGGTGTCCCTAGAATTCCATTTTATAGTCTTGTCCTTCCTTTACCTCACTTGGCTTAGAAGGACCAGCCCTGTGGTTAACCTCTGGTGTCTCTTCCCTATATCATGTGTACTCTTTTTCATTTTATCTCTTTTTTTTTAAAAAAGCTATTTTGAATAGCTTTAATTCTGGACATATAGTATACCATGGGTTGAGGATGGTAGTCATTTGAATTAAGAGTATATCAGGTTAGGGGCGCCCAGGTGGCTCAATCGTTAAGTGTCGGCCTTCGGCTCAGGTCATGATCCCAGGGTCCTGGGATGGAGCCCCGCATGGGGCTCCCTGCTCGGTGGGAAGCCTGCTTCTCCCTCTCCCACTCCCCCTGCTTGTGGTCCCTCTCTCACTGTGTCTCCCTGTGAAATAAATAAATAAAATCTTAAAAAAATATTTTTTAAAAAAATTTAAAAAAAGAGTATATCAGGTTATTCAGCTAGAGATGACTGAAACACACACCAACAACATATTTATTGCCAAGAAACCATTTTCACAAAGCATAATTCATTAATCAATCCACTACATATACAGCAATATATGGAAGTAGCATACAATATATCCAACTTCAACTTCAAAATACATAAATACATAAAATGTCATAAGAGATCAGATCACCAATGATTAAAGGCCCGAGGGGAAGCTCAGCAAATCAGGGGGTAGTGGCAGAGCAGGGCATCTGGACTTGGCCAGGTTGAGGTTCATTTCCTACTATCATTTCCTGGTGGTTCGGCCATTGGAAAAATGACTTAGTCTCTCTAAGATTTGGTTTTGTCATATATAAAGCAGGGAAATTATAGACTAATTCACAGAATAGCTATAAAGACTAAATGCAGAAAGGCAGGTAAAGCTGTTCACAGTTATAAAAGCCCATGTATAGTAGAGTTCAGTAAATCAAATATTTGATAATAGAAAAGTAGCAGTAAGTTAGCACTTTTTGTTCATTCTGCTGTGTATATATTAGAGTATCAGAGTAAGTCTAGAAGGATAACTATCTGGACTTCCATGCATAACTTTCATTTTCTAAATCTATTATTACTCGTTTCTTTTATTTTTTCTATGTTATTTTCTACAATAATTTATCTATGTGTATTGTTTAATTACCAAACTGTAAAGGGAGAGATTATATTTCATAGTTAGACATTTAAAATGCAAAGTACAAAGATATTTGGATCCCTTTACTCAGTCCTTTTTTTTTTTTTTAAAGATTTTATTTATTTATTTGACAGAGAGAGACACAGCGAGAGAGGGAACACAAGCAGGGGGAGTGGGAGAGGGAGAAGCAGGCTCCCCGCAGAGCAGGGAGCCGGATGCGGGACTCGATCCCAGGACCCTGGGATCATGACCTGAGCTGAAGGCAGTCGCTTAACCAACTGAGCCACCCAGGTGCCCTATTCAGTCCTTTTTTATCCCTTACTCCTTTTTAAAGTATTTAAATGACTTTAAATTGATATGCTTTATTATTTATCATCAGTTGAAATTTTAAGAGTGTGGTTGTAGTCTTTAGTATTACATTGATATATTTACTATTCTCCTGTCTATTTACACAGAGTTCTAAAATTCTACGAACATTTCTTTTCAAATACTAATTTTTCAGATTGTGTAGTTGCTTCATTGTGTTTGTGTGTCTCTCTGGCATTGGCAGTGGTCACAGATAACATGTGCTCTTTATTCTTCCAGGAAAATGGTGTATATACAATAGCAAAATTAATTTTACCAAACAAACAAAAGAATGCAGCAAAAACGAATCTATTACAGGTAATAAGCATGTCCATTGTTCTTCTGTATCGAGTTACTGAAATCTGGGGAAACTTTGAGAATATAAATTCCCTCCCAGTCTCCGTACTGACTGGGAGGAAAAATATCAGGTGCGGGAGGCTGGCATGAAAACAAATGCTGTCAAAACAAAATAAAGGGTTTAACAGTGGTTTCTCTGGGCGGGGGGGGGGATCAGGTGATTTTATTTATGTATTTCTTTGCTTATCGGTAAGTTCTATTTTTTTTTCAAAACAATGCTTATGTATCAGAAAACTGTAAGAGGAAAATTATATTCCATCTTTAAGCATGGACCACAGTTGGTAACATTTCATCTTTACAAAGGAAAGCCTGTAAAATGGATCTTGGTGGACGAGAAGAGACTCGCCAAGTCGCTAAAGGGGTGTGAGTGGGGCAGCCATGGCATCTGCTACAGGGTGGAAGAGCATTCCGCACAGAGGGAACACCATGTGCGAAGTGCGAGAGCCAGGCAGCTTAGAGTGTGCTTCGGCCGCCCAGCGGAGCTGGGGTGTGTGGACGGGGGAGGGAGATGAGGCCTTGCAGGCAAGAGGGGTGCACATTATTGCAGGCTCCTGCGTGCTATTTTAAAGAGTGGGCATCAGGGGGCCAGTGTCCCTGAAGATACTGGAAAGATAAAATCAGATTGAAAGTAAGCCTTTGCAGGACTTGCAGCTCATTCTTTTCCCCCAAGTCATTTAGAGAGGAAGTAAGAAACCATGTTTACCTCCAATCCAATCGAAGGGCTGTCACCCCGAATGAGAGAGAAAATGAGCAGAGAAGTTTTGGTGGTATCCGTGGGCTGGCAGGCAGAGGTTTTAGAGAGCTACCCATGACAACGTACAGGTGCGGGACTTAATTTCTTTGGTGCACCACAGAGGCATGATGTGATGCTGGACAACAGAAGAAGTCAAACCCACCTTGCAGATGCATTTTGTTAAGCCAGTAGAGGGTTTCTAAAAATTCACATTGAAATGATTTTTGAGGGACGTTTGCATCCTGCCCTTTCTCACTGCCTCCACCACCCTCCACCAGGCTCCGTCATGTCGTTGTGTCATCTGCCTGCTTCCCTGGGCAATTTTATTTGGGACCCTTCGGTATTCAGACCACTAATTTTATGGAATGATTCCAGATCTCAGTTCAGCAGACCCCGATCACCCCCGTGGTGGCCTGTGTACAGGACCGACTGCAGGCTGGGGGCTCTCTGTTTTTTTTCTTGGCACTGCAAAGTCACAGACATTTAGATGTTTATTTTTCTTTAGTAAAGTCTCACAGGCCTCTTTCTGAGTGTTCTCGGGTATAGTTCTACTGTAGATTGTTCTGTTTGGGAAACGCTTAAGACTCTTTACTCAAGAGACCAATTTGTCAAGTCTGAGTCCAGTGTGCCTGTGGCTATTTTTATATGTTATCATTTCGAGTGTTTATTTTCTCATAGAAGCCATATAAATATTGAGGCATACATAGCAAGCTAGAAACAAAATAAACCTTGAGCTCCTGAAAATCTCTGGACATTTGGTTTTCTCAGAGTAGGAATTTTATTTCTGGTCTCTGTGTTCATTTTGTACTTTCTAGAAAGGAATTAATGACAAGTACTGAGTGGAACGAGGCTAACCTCCTAGCATTCTACAACGTAAATGCTTTTTAAAAATATGAGACCTACCCCAGGTATTGATGGTTTTTGTCTTTAGTTATAACCTTTGGCTGCCATGGAGGTCAGCCACTCACAGTAAAGTCACTTTAATGTTTAGTTCATGATAATTTTATCCTTGCAGTGTTTTAATTTGCTGAGCTACCTTTGAGAATCACGCACCCTTTTATTTTCCAGTGTTATGCGTTCAGAGCCTTGAGGTTTCTCTTCAGTATGGAAAGAAACAGACCACTCTTTAAAAGGTATGAGCTTAGAGAAATTTAAGTGACCAGTGATCATGACATTGAACTGTTTTCACATGCCTGATTTAGATGCAAACAGTAAGAGAAGAATGCATCAGTATGCAAAGCATGTGTTTTCAGATTTCTTAGAATCCACAGATAATAAGACTGACTTACCCTGGTGATATCTTAACACTGAAAGTGAACTAAATGATGAAGAAAGGGAATAAATCACTCTATCAATACAATTCTTAATTACTGTGACTGCTATGGGTTTTAGTTTTTATTTTTTTGGACGTTAACATTTTAAATGGATGACATAAAAATATGTGCTTTTTCTTACGCATTCAGAAATTCCAAAGTTGGTCTAGTCATTTCCTCTGTATCAGTGGAAAAAGAAGTATTTTCAGGGTATCCTTCATAGGGCAGGAGCTCATTTGATGGGGAGGAGGCTAGGTGTTCTTAGGTCAGGAGGCTGTGCTGGTGAGTGTGACAGAAAAATCAGCCCCTTGGGAAGCAAACACTAGTTACCTACGTGTGTGGTCTGCATGCGCCTGGGTTGGCCAGGCTGGCCAAAATCATAGGCCCAAGTTCTTACTAGAATTCTATTGATATAAGGCGGAATAGAAATAAGAACTTGAGTTAATATAATGTGTTTTGTTCTGAAGCATTGGAGCATTTTATGTTGCTACTTTATTTACAAATGATGTTTGAATTTGAGGGAAGAAAAGGAAGTAAAGTTATTATAACCTTTTATTTCAAGGCCCTAAACCATCCATTTTTATGGACTTAATGATTTTACTAAGCCCTTGAAACCAGTACCCTGCAAATGATGCATAAATCTCTTCATTTTTTTATTTACCTGTATTTTTATTTTATTTTCATAAAACATTTAAAAATGGGGTTAGTATTTACCTCCTAGGGTTAATAATGAGGACGGAATCAAATGGTGTTTTTGAAAGTGTTCATCACTCCATAAACACCCCATAAACATTCCTTTCCAAAATGCTTAATGCCTGTACCTCCAAATATCTTACAAATAAGGTCTTTGTATAATCTGTGTCATAACATGAGATCTGCCCTCTTAATAAATGTTTAAGTGTACAGCACAGTATTGTCAACTATAAGCACAATGTTGTACACCACATCTCTAAAAACTTTCCTCTCTGGTTGCTTTTCATTATCCCTTAAGACCTGTAGTTCTAGTTCATTTTTGTGAGATAAGCTGGTGAGTACTATTTGCCCCCACTTTGTTGATAACCTAAGGAAGTTGAGTTTATTTAATGTAATTAATCTGTGAGTGAGCTAGATCCTAAAGGGAAGGAATGAGCAACAGTTACCAAGCCCTACATGAAGTGTCTGTGTATGTTTTCCCTGTAGACTTTTCCCCACCGACTTGTTTGAGATCTTCATCGATATAGGACATTATGTTCGTGATATCAGTGCTTATGAAGAATTGGTATCAAAGTTGAATTTGTTAGTGGTAAGCCCTGAGTTTTAAATATTTGGGTAGGCTGGTATGTGGTCAGGAATGGAAATTATCATAGTGCCCATTTCCTTTTTATTTTTTTGTTTAGGAGGATGAACTGAAGCAAATTGCTGAAAATCTTGAAAGCATTAATCAGAATAAAGCTCCTTCGAAATACATAGGCAACTATGCGATTTTGGATCATCTTGGAAGTGGAGCTTTTGGCTGTGTCTACAAGGTGACTTTGCCCTTGGGGAAAAATATTTCTGATATTCCGAAGCAAACCAGATGTCCCACTTGCACACACCCACGCAACTGGGTTAGAGCCCTTGTTATTGAGAAATAGGTACAAATTAGAATGATTGTTTTTGCCCATCACATAGCTGTCCTGATGTTATCTTATCTCAGCTCTAGAAATTTGTCACTAATCTTTGAAGACAAAAGCCGTTGTTAATGTCTCACAAAAAAATAGTCAAAGAGGCTTGTCCCAGTGCATGAGACTTTCTCCAAATTCATACCAGAGTTTTCTATATTTACCCAGGAAAATCCTACCAAAGAGTGCAGACTGACCCAGGAGATACCAGTTTTTTGAGCTGAGCTTAGTGTACATACAGACAAAAATTTTAAAAATTCTGTTGCTTTTGTAGATTATTTAGATTACTTGTTTTAATCATGTGACTTATTAATCGATCTCTTTTTTTTTCCTTCTTTCTACCCCCACCCCATCATTATTATTTATTATTATTATCTTATTTTTTGTTTTTATTTTAGGTTAGAAAGCGTAGTGGTCAAAATCTTTTAGCAATGAAAGAGGTCAATTTACACAACCCAGCATTTGGAAAGGATAAAAAAGATCGAGACAGCAGTGTAAAGAATATTGTTTCTGAATTAACCATAATTAAAGAGCAGGTAAATGTTTTTCTTGTTTATGAAGATATGTTCCTTAACTAAGTGTCATTAAAAGAAAGTAGAGTTCTTGTGCTGTTCTTGTCCATGCTGTTTAAGAACTGGTTCTGTTTATAATAATTGATATTGAGGTGATAATATTTTGGTTAGATATTTTCCTGAAGGCTTGACATTGAACCATAGAAAGACTTCCTGGAGTTTATATCAGCGCTTGGGGTGCAGAATGTTTGGGTTTACAGCAGAGTGCCACCACATATATGGGAACACCCTTCTTTTTTCATTGCAAGCGTATCCATTTCCTTCTCATTATGTTGTAGAATATTTGGTTACTTAGTTACATGCATAAGCATATGACTAAGAGTTCCCTGACTTTTGTCAAGTGGAACCAAGCTGTTAACATTCCTCAAATACAGCTTATTAAATCTAAAAGTAGATTTTCAAGATGGGTTATTATTTATTGGAATGAGTGGAATATTCAGACATAATGTAACAACTCAGTTAACTATCATTATGAAGGTTTGTTTGGGGAGAAAGAATAAACATGTCAGAAGAGAAGTGAGATTGGATTTTGTGATCCAAGAATACATGGGTTTCTTTTTCAGCTTTCCTTATTTATACATTCATTATGGGTACTGTTCATTTGTAACTCCTGTGGAGAGTGACCAGCTTCCTTGCTCTTTATTCTCCATGAGTTAAATTTGCATAGCATCTGTGCTGGGACATAAAGATCACCAAATAAATATGATGATCTTTATTCATCAAAATATATAGTTCTAGCCCAATTCATAAATTGCAGTCCGTACTATCATTAATAGCTTAATTTATAGTTGACTTTCATATATAGTAATAGAGTGGACTTGAAGAAGAAGTTAGTGTCCACTCCCGCGTAGGATACTCTGATACTCAGCAGTATGCTGTTTCACTGTAGCACAAGGCTAGAGCATGGCTTTTGCTGCAAGCTGATCGAGTATCTTCATTTGAACCCTGATCTGGATATAGTCCTGGCCAGTGAGCTAGGCTTAGAATATGGTTCTGTTGCTTACCTGGTCCTGTATTGTTTAAAATCTGCTGGCCACTTGATAGTTGATGAAGTAGACCTTGTTTTAGCACGTTTCCTAAGAGAAGAAAGTATCAGGGTGGAGACGTATAAGAGGCATGTGTTTGGACTTAGAGAAAACTCAGAATTGTACAGTTGCACTCTTAAGAGGGGACTGAACCACAGGAAAGGATAATAACATTTAGAGGCCTAAAAGGAGGAGGTGATGGCAGACACAAGTGGCAGAAATGGAACTAGGAAAGGAGAGTGGGTTTGTTAAGAATGAGACTAAGCTGCAGTAAGAAAGAAGCTCCATATCCATTGGCCTAAACAAGAGGCTTGACAATGCAGTGAGCTATTTCTCTTTCATGTGACAATCCTAGAGTGAGTGGACCAAGATGGTGGTGGTCTCTGTTCCATGCAATCATTTGCGAATGTGGGTTCTTTCTCCCTTACTGCTCTGCTACCTCTAGGCCATTGTCTGCATCCGCTTGGTTGAAACTGCCACAGGCACGTTCACATCCAAGGTGAAAAAGGTAGAGCATGGTGGGGGGGTGTTCCCAGTGTTTAGGACTCAGACACAGGAGCACACGTGTTTCCCCTTACAGTCGCTTGGTGAGAACTTAGTGACAGTCCCTCTCAGGGCTGCAAGGCAGGCTGAGAGATGTAATCTCTGACTGGGAAGCCATGTTCCACCCGAACTCAACTGCAATGGAGGAATGGGAAGGGAGGTTTTTGGTGGACAGTTATCAGACTCCCCTTCAAAAACGCAAGAAAAGAGGCCAGAAAGAGATGCAAGCCATTTATAAATGTAATGTCAACTATTCTGAGATAGAATAAATTTCAATTTGCCTAGAAACTTAAATTATAAATAAGCAACTATAAAAATTTTAGTATTCTTATAGGAAAAGAAAGTTTTGAAAAAGTAGAATTTCTGTGTAATATCCTGAGGTAAATTTAGGCCAAAGAACTGAATACTTCTTACACATGGCAAGGAAAACTTCATTCAAGACTACTGCAATAGGAATTACAACAGGGGAGAGAGATTGAACTCAACTCTGAAGACAACAGCAATAGCTAGTGATTTACAACCAAGAGGCTGGGTGAGGGGGTGCCTAGATGGAAAATTACTCGGAAGGACTTCATTAGCTGTCAAAGATGGGTTGATGAGGAACTTGATTGGATATGAAGAGTGGGGAGATTCTTGCTAACCTGGCTTGGCAGGATCCTTGATAAAACCAGGCAGGCCAACCATGAAGAAGAGAGCTCCGAGAAGCCTGACTAAAGTTTGGCCAAGAAGGGAGTCCTTGCCAACTGTTATTATAATGTAAATGGAGTTAGTAATGCTTAGATTCTTTCAATTTCATACTAACCATTTTGGAGAGCATAGAAAGACACCAAGTGTGAATAGACATAAACAGTATATATGAATATTTAAGTAGCAGGGAGAGGTAAGAGGCAATGGTGTACCTATTCAACGTAAATTGCTTCATTGCAGTTTTCTTATCTTTGCAATGTGTGTGTAGTGGTGGGATGGGGAGCGCTAAATGAATTCTTCAGGTTACTTTGAGTTCTACAGTTCTCTGTTTTAGTTAAATTAGGGGATAAAGTACAATCAGTTTTTAATTCTAATTGATAAGGCTATATGGGAGATTGCTATTTTCAGATTAGTTTTGTAGGTAGCAAATAATAAGAGTCATGATAAAAATCTCAAATCTCAATTAGATGATATCTTGAAATGCTTAATTTTATAGATAAATATGAATGCAATAATTTCTGTGTTGTTTTCAATTATATTCAATTATAGTCCAATTATATTTTCAAGTAATGTAATGTTTGTTATTTATTTTCTTATAGCTCTATCATCCCAATGTTGTACGCTATTACAAAACATTTCTGGAAAGTAAGTATGAGTTTTCAGGATATTTCTAATTAAGGAAAAGTATCTATATTATATATTTCTATATTAGAATGTCACAAAATAAACTTAATTCTTTTCTTTTTTTCCAACTATTTTCTTTATTTGTGGAAGATCTTGTGCATCACTTTTTTTTTTATTCTTATGTTAATCCCCATACATTACATCATTAGTTTTAGATGAAGTGTTCCATGATTCATTGTTTGTGCATAACACCCAGTGCTCCATGCAGAATGTGCCCTCCTCAATACCCACCATCAGGCTAACCCATCCTCCCACCCCCCTCCCCTCTAGAACCCTGTTTGTTTTTCAGAGTCCATCGTCTCT